>NC_091379.1:7436995-7559495 GCF_038502225.1 Cherax quadricarinatus
ATAATATGCAAATGTTATATGTTCCATCATTGAGTGAGTTTTAATGTTTTTTCTTTAACTTTAAAACTAACTCAAGTATTTTTTCTTAGCTCGAAGTTACCCTCATTATTTGGTGGCACGCCAGAGAAATCTCCCAGCCTTAAGTATGTTGCCCCAAAGCAGCCACGCTCTGACCGTGCTGATTCAGCTGGTAGTGCTGGAGCCAAGAGCAATAGTCCAGCTCCTTCAGGACAACAGACCACTACACAAACTGCAACTGTCATACTTGCATCTCCAGTACATGCTTATTTATAGTGAGTAAAATAAGTTGCAGTTATGTCATTACAGTATTGCAGCATAATAAATTATTTTTGATTATCATTTGAGGAAAAAGGGTAAATGCAAACACTTCAGGATATTCCATTGGAAATGTTTTAGTCCTAGAACCTTTGTCACTCCAAATTAGCAAGGATAAGTGACTTAAGGTCCCAAGGACTGAAATGTTGCTAGTCAGATGATCCTAAAGTGTTTGCATTTTGTCTTTTTCTATACATGCCAGTGTCATATACCTTTATTACCATTATCATTTGAGATGAAAGGGCTTGCACACACAACTAAACCTCACAGTGATGAAAAATCAAAGACTTGTAGGGAGTAGTCACAACATACAGCATGCTCTGCTTAACCCTTTGACTGTCACAACCCTCAATCCTGAGGTGTCTCCTGGTGTCGCAAAATTTCAAAAAAAAAAAATTATTTTTTCGTATGAAATGATAGAGAATCTTTTCCCGATTGTAATGACACCAAAAAAACGAAATTTGATGGAAAACTGACGGAATTATGCTCTCGCGAAGTTAGCGACCTCGGCGATATTTACAAATCGGCGATTTCGCCCACTTTGAGCCCTATTTTCGGCTAATTCCATTGTTCCAGTCGACCAAACTCATAGCTATTTCTTTAGGACTCCATTTTTTCTATCGATTGAGTACAAGAAACTGCCCATTTACCGATTTCAACTACCCAATAATGTGGTCAGAAATTTGCAATTTGGCCAATTTCACGAAAATTAAAAAATATGGGAATTTCAAAATAAGGTCCAAAATGAACAATGCAGACATTCCTGGCTCTAAAATAACATTTTCTTTGTTCATCAGTCATGTCTCCAGGCCCCTCTGATATTACTCTTGCTTTCTATTTTGAATTTTTATTCAAACAAAAAATAGAAGACTTACTATTATGCAGACTACTGCAATACTGTAATAATTGTATAAATAACATCAACCCATTCATGACTGCATATTAGAATGGCTAGTTGGACATTTATTGGACAATGACATCATTTGTTTACTTTTGAACATTGGCAAAAATCAAACTTTTCCCCTACTTTGAGCTCCATTTCCATGTTCTTTTTATAGTAAAATCAATCAAAATCACCTCTATTTCTATAATATGTTTTCCATTCTATCAAATGAGACCAAGAAAATGAGAATACAACCATAAATACTATACGAAAATTTACCACAAAGTCGGCATTTTAATTTAAAAAAATGGTCAGAGTTTTTTTTTTCTCATTATGCACTGCATGCTCCAGGATTTTTTTTATATGGTGCACACTGACCACACAGACCCATTCTCTCACATGTGGGCCTACCAGCTTCTCCTGCTTGATTTGAAGCCGCTAGAATTTATGAGTATATATACATCAAACACGGTACCTCGTAAGACGTATATATACGGCAGCGACAGTCAAAGGGTTAATGACAGAAATGCATTACACAAAATCATGTATTTCAGTGAATTTACATTAAACAACTGAAATTTTCCCATACACATCCATTCTATTATCAGAGCTACAAACCTGGAAAATTAATCCAATACAGTATACTTTTCCTGTCTAAACCACATTATTATTGAATAGTCACATATGCACCAATTGCATGTACCTGTACACAAAGAATACATAGCATAACTTAAACCTAACCTCTTCAGATTTAACCGTTCCAACCCCCAGAAAAGTAAATACTGTACACTAATACTCTAGCAATGGCTGACTTGGGTTTGATGACATGAATAGAGGTGTGTGTTAGTTGAGCTCTTGGCAGCACTGGAAAGAGGAATCAAGGAAGACAAAGTCAAGCATTAGTGAGACAGAGGAAAGGGCAAGATCACCCTTCTCATCTCAATTTAATTAAGGCTTTGGATTCTACTGCATTCTGTATCACATTTTCTAAGTTTTAATGAATATTTTTCAGTGTGAATGGAGAAGCACAGTCTCAGGGGCGTGTCATGAGCTGCATTCTTGGAAATTTCACAGAGAAAAATTTCCAGTTGCTTTTATATCGCTCGAAACAGAACCACCTTACTCGTGCCAGGATACACCAGCACTTCTCTTTTACTGTAAGGGTGCACAAGGCTAAATAGTAAGGCAAAGTATTAATGATACTGATTTTCCTAACTGCAGAAATTTCTTTTTTGTGCAAATTCTATCTTGTTATTTTTTAAATCACTTTTAACATAGAACATATAAATTAATGTCCATTTATGATGGTGAATAGAATTAACCTAACTTTCTAATTTACATTAATTATTGTGGAAGTGTTACAATATGAATGATTGTATAGGAATACATAATATAAATTCTATGCCAGTGCCTTTATTTTTTAAATTAAAATGACAGGAAATTTTTTTCGACAGGTTCTGCCAAACAATTACGGGAACTTCATTGATGATCAACAGAGGAACTGGTCCATTATGCTTGAAACTGGACACTATGTTGATTTTATTATACAGGTACTATATGTATTACTTTTGTATAAAACTTTACCATTCTTTTGCAGTTCAACCCATTATAGAGCATAAATGAAAGTATAAATGCTTTGTTACAAATCATGCTACAGTATAATAAATAAAAATAAAATAAAATAAAATTTTATTTCTTTACTAAGGTTACGTTGTGCATTTACATTTCATAATTTGATTGGTACAAAGAAAGCCACTATCATGCCCAGGCATTTCGGACAGACTTAACCTAATACTTATAGACTACTTAAATTTAGACAGGTGAAGAGTGGAAGAATACAAATATTCAATATTTTACTCTGTTACTGTATTAATATGAGGTAGTACAATTAATGATACAAACATACATTTTTAAGTTTGTAATAATGGCTTAATAGTTAAGGGATAATAAAATGTTTGGGAGAGTTGCTTTAAATTTGGTTAGAGTTTAGCATAGTGTGGGTATGGTTATTATTGAGAGATGAGATGATTTTTGAGTATAGTCCTAAATTGATTTGTGGGCAGGGGACCTCTTGCTGTTTCAGGTAAAGATCTTTGGGCCCTTTATATGCATTGCATTTTTGCATAGTGTGAGACGGACACGAGGGATGTCAAAAAGTGTTTTGTGCCTCATGTTATGCCTGTGTGTTTTTTTGAAGCTGTCTAGGAGAAGTTTGAGTGGAGGGTTGATATTAGAGTTTAAATGTTCTGTATCTATAGTAGGCACAGTAATAAGTGTGTATATTTTGTATATTCCTAGGTAGTAGGTTGGTAGACAGCAACCGCCCAGGGAGGTACTACCGTCCTGCCAAGTGAGTGTAAAACGAAAGCCTGTAATTGTTTTACATGATGGTAGGATTGCTGGTGTCCTTTTTTTCTGTCTCATGAACATGCAAAATTTCAGGTACGTCTTGCTACTTCTACTTACACTTAGGTCACACTACACATACATGTACAAGCATATATATACACACCCCTCTGGGTTTTCTTCTATTTTCTTTCTAGTTCTTATTCTTGTTTATTTTCCCTTATCTCCATGGGGAAGTGGAACAGAATTCTTCCTCCGTAAGCCATGCGTGTTGTAAGAGGCGACTAAAATGCCGGGAGCAAGGGGCTAGTAACCTCTTTTCCTGTATATATTACTAAATGTAAAAGGAGAAACTTTCGTTTTCCTTTTGGGCCACCCCGCCTCGGTGGGATACAACCGGTTTGTTGAAAGAAAGATTTTGTATATTAAGTAAGTTCAAGCTTTTGAAAAGTGGTGGGGTGTGTTGTCTGATGCTGGAGTTTGTGATCATCCGCACAGCCGCTTTTTGTCGGATCATTAAAGGTTTAAGGTGATTGGCTGTGGTAGATCCCCAAATACAAATACCATAGGTGAGGTAATGGTATATTAGAGAGTGACATAAAGTAAGGAGCGCCCTTTGGGGTACATAGTATCGTATCTTGGAAAGGATACCTACTGTTTTGGAAACTTTCTTAGTTATATGATGGATATAGGTCTGAAATTTAAGATTACAGTCAGGGTGGAGACCTAGAAATTTGCCCTCAGTGTGTCTTGTAATGTAGCTGGATATTTTATGTAGCTCGCTGTTTACCGTGTTACTAAGTGTAGCCGGGTTTGGGTGGGAGAAGACGTAAGTGGTGTCATCTGCTGACAGAACTAGTTTAAGGAGTCGCGATGTATTTGGGAGGTCACTGATGTAAATAAGAAAGAGTAGAGGAACTAGGACACTTCCCTGTGCCACTCCAACAACTACAGGCTGAGTATTGGAAGTCACACTGTTTGTGTATACATACTGGTGTCTACCACTAAGATAAGATTTTAGGTAATTGAGAGTGTGTCCTATTCACATATTCATATACAGTATATCTTGTCTCAGACTGTTCAGGGTATCCTTGATGTGTAGGTGATGAAATCATTCAGTACATTTAAATTCCATATAAAGTAGTTTCTCAAGTTTGTTAGGTTTAAACCCTCTTGCATGTTTTTTTTTTTTTTTTCAACAAGTCGGCCGTCTCCCACCGAGGCAGGGTGACCCAAAAAAGAAAGAAAATCCCCAAAAAGAAAATACTTTCATCATCATTCAACACTTTCACCACACTCACACATTATCACTGTTTTTGCAGAGGTGCTCAGAATACAACAGTTTAGAAGCATACACATATAAAGATACACAACATACATGTATCCCTCCAAACTGCCAATATCCCAAACCCCTCCTTTAAAGTGCAGGCATTGTACTTCCCATTTCCAGGACTCAAGTCCGACTATATGAAAATAACCGGTTTCCCTGAATCCCTTCACTAAATATTACCCTGCTCTCACTCCAACAGATCGTCAGGTCCCAAGTACCATTCGTCTCCATTCACTCCTATCTAACACGCTCATGCACGCTTGCTGGAAGTCCAAGCCCCTTGCCCACAAAGCCTCCTTTACCCCCTCTCTCCAACCCTTTCGAGGACAACCCCTACCCCGCCTTCCTTCCCCTATATTCTTTCCATGTCATTCTACTTTGATCCATTCTCTCTAAATGACCAAACCACCTCAACAACCCCTCTTCTGCCCTCTGACTAATACTTTTATTAACTCCACACCTTTTCCTAATTTCCACACTCCGAATTTTCTGCATAATATTTACACCACACATTGCCCTTAAACAGGACATCTCCACTGCCTCCAACCGTCTCCTCGCTGCTGCATTTACCACCCAAGCTTCACACCCATATAAGAGTGTTGGTACTACTATACTTTCATACATTCCCTTCTTTGCCTCCATAGATAACGTTTTTTGACTCCACATATACCTCAACGCACCACTCACCTTTTTTCCCTCATCAATTCTATGATTAACCTCATCCTTCATAAATCCATCCGCCGACACGTCAACTCCCAAGTATCTGAAAACATTCACTTCTTCCATACTCCTCCTCCCCAATTTGATATCCAATTTTTCTTTATCTAAATCATTTGATACCCTGATCACCTTACTCTTTTCTATGTTCACTTTCAACTTTCTACCTTTACACACATTCCCAAACTCATCCACTAACCTTTGCAGTTTTTCTTTAGAATCTCCCATAAGCACAGTATCATCAGCAAAAAGTAACTGTGTCAATTCCCATTTTGAATTTGATTCCCCAAAATTTAATCCCACCCCTCTCCCGAACACCCTAGCATTTACTTCCTTTACAACCCCATCTATAAATATATTAAACAACCATGGTGACATTACACATCCCTGTCTAAGACCTACTTTTACTGGGAAGTAGTCTCCCTCTCTTCTACACACCCTAACCTGAGCCTCACTATCCTCATAAAAACTCTTTACAGCATTTAATAACCTATTCCATATATGTACTTGCAACATCTGCCACATTGCTCCTCTATCCACTCTATCATATGCCTTTTCTAAATCCATAAATGCAATAAAAACTTCCCTACCTTTATCTAAATACTGTTCACATATATACTTCAATGTAAACACTTGATCTACACATCCTCTACCCACTCTGAAACCTCCTTGCTCATGCGCAATCCTACATTCTGTCTTACCTTTAATTCTTTCAATTATAACCCTTCCTTACACTTTTCCTGGTATACTCAGTAAACTTATTCCTCTATAATTTTTACAGTCTCTTTTGTCCCCTTTCCCTTTATATAAAGGGACTATACATGCTCTCCGCCAATCCCTAGGTACCTTCCCCTCTTTCATACATTTATTAAACAAAAGTACCAACCACTCCAACACTATATCCCCCCCTGCTTTTAACATTTCTGTCATGATCCCATCAGTTCCAGCTGCTTTACCCCCTTTCGTTCTACGTAATGCCTCACGTACCTCCCCCACACTTACATTCTGCTCTTCTTCACTCCTAAAAGATGGTATACCTCCCTGACCAGTGCATGAAATTACTGCCTCTCTTTCTTCCTTAACATTTAAAAGTTCCTCAAAATATTCTCGCCATCTACCTAATACCTCCCTCTCCCCATCTACTAACTCCCCTACTCTGTTTTTAACTGACAAATCCATACTTTCCCTAGGCTTTCTTAACTTGTTTAACTCACTCCAAAACTTTTTCTTATTTTCATTAAAATTTCTTAACAGTGCCTCTCCCACTCTATCATCTGCTCTCCTTTTGCACTCTCTCACCACTCTCTTTACCTTTCTTGTACTCTCCATATACTCTGCTCTTCTTATAACACTTCTGCTTTGTAAAAACCTCTCATAAGCTACCTTTTTCTCTTTTATCACACCCTTTTCTTCATCATTCCACCAATCACTCCTCTTTCCTCCTGCCCCCACCCTCCTATAACCACAAACTTCTGCCCCACATTCTAATACTGCATTTTTAAAACTATTCCAACCCTCTTCAACCCCCCCACTACTCATCTTTGCACTAGCCCACCTTTCTGCCAATAGTCGCTTATATCTCACCCGAACTTCCTCCTCCCTTAGTTTATACACTTTCACCTCCCTCTTACTTGTTGTTGCCACCTTCCTCTTTTCCCGTCTACCTCTTACTCTAACTGTAGCTACAACTAAATAATAATCCGATATATCAGTTGCCCCTCTATAAACATGTACATCCTGGAGCCTACCCATCAACCTTTTTTCCACCAATACATAATCTAATAAACTACTTTCATTACGTGCTACATCATACCTTGTATATTTATTTATCCTCTTTTTCATAAAATATGTATTACTTATTACCAAATCTCTTTCTACACATAGCTCAATTAAAGGCTCCCCATTTACATTTACCCCTGGCACCCCAAATTTACCTACTACTCCCTCTATAACATTTTTACCCACTTTAGCATTGAAATCCCCAACCACCATTACTCTCACACTTAATTCAAAACTCCCCACGCATTCACTCAACATTTCCCAAAATCTCTCTCTCTCCTCTACACTTCTCTCTTTTCCAGGTGCATACACACTTATTATAACCCACTTTTCACATCCAATCTTTATTTTACTCCACATAATCCTTGAATTAATACATTTATAGTCCCTCTTTTCCTGCCATAGCTTATCCTTCAACATTATTGCTACTCTTTCTTTAGCTCTAACTCTATTTGAAACCCCTGACCTAATCCCATTTATTCCTCTCAATTGAAACTCTCCCACCCCCTTCAGCTTTGTTTCACTTAAAGCCAGGACATCCAGCTTCTTCTCATTCATAACATCCACAATCATCTCTTTCTTATGCATGTGTGTCACTAAAATCTCAGTTCATCCATACACTAATATTGACAGTGGACCCTCGACCAACGATATTAATCCGTTCCTGAGAGCTCATCGTTAATCGAAATTATCGCTAGTCGAGTTAATTTTCCCTATAAGAAATAATGGAAATCAAATTAATCCGTGCAAGACACCCAAAAGTATTGAAAAAAAAAAATTTTACCACATGAAACATTAATTTTAATACACACAAGCTGAAGAAGACATTTACAATTACATGACACTTACCTTTATTGAAGATCTGGTGATGATTGATGGGATGGGAGGAGGGAAGACTGTGGATGGTGTTAGTGTTTAGAAGGGGAATCCCCTTCCATTAGGACTTGAGGTGTCAAGTCCTTTTCCGCGGTTACTTCCCTTCTTCTTTTAATGCCACTAGGACCAGCTTGAGAGTCACTGGACCTCTGTTGCACAACATATCTGTCCATAAAGGCCTGTACCTCCCGTTCCTTTATGACATTCCTAAAGTGTTTCACAACATTGTCAGTGTCACAATTAAACACTTGTTCAGGTTTCAATTCTTCACTGTCTATGTACTCCTTGAATTCCTGCACATATTTTTCAGCTGCTTTTTGGTCCAAACTGGCAGCCTCACCATGCCTTATCACACTATGTATACCACTACGATTCTTAAATCTCTCAAACTAACCTTTGCTGGCCTTAAATTCACTCACATCACCACTAGTTGCAGGCATTTTTCTAATTAAATCCTCATGCAACTTCCTAGCCTTTTCACATATGATCGCTTGAGAGATGCTATCTCCTGCTATCTGTTTTTCGTTTATCTACACCAATAACAGTCTCTCAACATCTTCTATCACTTGCGATCTCAGTTTCGAAAACATAGTTGCACCTTTGGCAAGAACAGCTTCCTTGATTGCCGTTTTCTTGGCCACAGTTGTAGCGATGGTTGGTTGGGGTTTTGTGTACAACCTGGCCAGCTCGGAAACACACACTCCACTTTCATACTTAGCAATGATCTGTTTCTTCATTTCCATAGTAATTCTCACCCTTTTTGCTGTAGGGTTGGCACTAGAAGCTTTCTTGGGGCCCATGGTGACTTATTTTGCAGGTGCAATCACTAAAAACGCTGTGATAATATGAAATGTTCCGATTGTATGTTTGGATGGGACCGCGATGGCTGGCTGGCTTGTAAACACTGGCCACAAGTGGACGCGTCTCAGACGGAACAAATTGTGTTGGTCGAGTTTTTTAGCGCTAGTCGAGGCAAAATTTTTGCGTTAAAATGTATTGCTAGTCGGATTTAACGTTAGACGATGCCATTGTTGGTCGAGGGTCCACTGTACTGTACAACTTTCAGTGTACATATATATGTATATACTCTGATAACTAACAACCTTCGTATGTACTGTATATAGTATCATGATAAAACAAAACTAAATCTTTAGTTCTACCATAACTTTGCTATATGTAATTAGTTTTTGACTTGCAGATGGGCATTTGTCGTGCATTGGTGGGAGCAGCACCTGGTGGTGTGGTAACACAGGATGTTACGGTGGGTGAAGGATATGCATTACAAGAGGGTGATCAGGCTCAGGTGTCAGTCTCAACATTTAATATTACAAGTGGAAAAAAGGGAGATCAGGTAAGTATCCATTTCCTTTTCTCAAATAGGTTATTTTGCATGAATATTTTCATCAGTCATAAATGAAATAAGTGAAATATTTTTTTTTATAAATGTACAGAGAATTGGAACCGTTATTAAGGGAGTTTTGTGTTGGTAAGGTGTCCTTAATTTCACATTATCAACCAAATTTCCTGACTTTTTCCTCTGTTACACACTATACACTATAGTGCTGTTAGATAACTTTGAATAATAAGCTTTATTTCAACCTGAGCAATATTTTACTTCAGTTGTTGCACATTTACGTATGAAAAATTCTATTGTCTTTACAATCTGGACTCCAGTGGTTCTTGTTTTCCTTATATCTTTTGCTGTTTTCCAGTTTGCCCTCCTCCCACCAAGGGCCTTGGCAATAGCCTCACTGCCATACAGGTCTTTGTTCAAGTGAAGGCTTCTATGGCTTCATCTTTTGGTCAAATAGTGTACCTTAGTGAGGGTGGTGCTGGGCACTTTTTTTGTAAACATTGCAGTTTTATCCCATTTATTAATTCTTGCTAGGTATATATGTTGATGCTTGCTAAAGTACACAGTAATAAGGAAGAGTGAAAATAAGTGTTAAGCCAGAATCTGGGTATCATTATTATGAAGACTTTTTCCATCTATGAAAGATGAGGTGAATCATAGAATTGATGAGGGGAAAAGGGTGAGTGGTGCACTTAGGAGTCTGTGGAGACAAAGAACTTTGTCCTTGGAGGCAAAGAGGGGAATGTATGAGAGTATAGTTTTACCAACGCTCTTATATGGGTGGGAAGCATGGGTGATGAATGTTGCAGCGAGGAGAAGGCTGGAGGCAGTGGAGATATCATGTCTGAGGGCAATGTGTGGTGTGAATATAATGCAGAGAATTCATAGTTTGGAAGTTAGGAGGAGGTGCGGGATTACCAAAACTGTTGTCCGGAGGGCTGAGGAAGGGTTGTTGAGGTGGTTCGGACATGTAGAGAGAATGGAGCGAAACAGAGTGACTTCAAGAGTGTATCAGTCTGTAGTGGAAGGAAGGAGGGGTAGGGATCGGCCTAGGAAAGGTTGGAGGGAGGGGGTAAAGGAGGTTTTGTATGCGAGGGGCTTGGACTTCCAGCAGGCATGCGCGAGCGTGTTTGATAGGAGTGAATGGAGACAAATGGTTTTTAATACTTGACGTGCTGTTGGAGTGTGAGCAAAGTAACATTTATGAAGGGGTTCAGGGAAACTGGCAGGCCGGACTTGAGTCCTGGAGATGGGAAGTACAGTGCCTGCACTCTGAAAGAGGGGTGTTAATGTTGCAGTTTAAAAACTGTAGTGTAAAGCACCCTTCTGGCAAGACAGTGATGGAGTGAATGATGGTGAAAGTTTTTCTTTTTCGGGCCACCCTGCCTTGGTGGGAATCGGCCAGTGTGATAATAATAAAAAAAAAATTCTCCATCCAGTAGCTTTTTTCAATTCTTTACAGAGATTTTTTTTTTTTTTTTATTATCACACTGGCCGATTCCCACCAAGGCAGGGTGGCCCGAAAAAGAAAAACTTTCACCATCAATCACTCCATCACTGTCTTGCCAGAAGGGTGCTTTACACTACAGTTTTTAAACTGCAACATTAATACCCCTCCTTCAGAGTGCAGGCACTGTACTTCCCATCTCCAGGACTCAAGTCCGGCCCGCCGGTTTCCCTGAACCCCTTCATAAATGTTACTTTGCTCACACTCCAACAGCACGTCAAGTATTAAAAACCATTTGTCTCCATTCACTCCTATCAAACACGCTCATGCTGAAAACAGTAGACGAGATAATCAGTCCCTCATCCTTGATAGATGTTTAATATCATATCCTCGATTAATCTGAAGCAGAGACAGGAGAATGGACTCTTATATACTGGAACAGAAGAGAGGTGCAGTAGTTGAAGGCATTGTCACAGTTGGGCAGGACCTACTAGTGGCAGTATGTCATGTCCAAGAGTTGGGCCAGAGGTTAGCAGTAGGGTTGTTTACCTGGAGTTTACCTGGAGAGAGTTCCGGGGGTCAACGGCCCCGCGGCCCGGTCTGTGACCAGGCCTCCTGGTGGATCAGAGCCTGATCAACCAGGCTGTTGCTGCTGGCTGCACGCAAACCAACGTACGAGCCACAGCCCGACTGATCAGGAACTGACTTTAGGTGCTTGTCCAGTGCCAGCTTGAAGACTGCCAGGGGTCTGTTGGTAATCCCCCTTATGTGTGCTGGGAGGCAGTTGAACAGTCTCGGGCCCCTGACACTTATTGTATGGTCTCTTAACGTGCTAGTGACACCCCTGCTTTTCATTGGGGGGATGGTGCATCGTCTGCCAAGTCTTTTGCTTTTGTAGTGAGTGATTTTCGTGTGCAAGTTCGGTACTAGTCCCTCTAGGATTTTCCAGGTGTATATAATCATGTATCTCTCCCTCCTGCGTTCCAGGGAATACAGGTTTAGGAACCTCAAGCGCTCCGTTATGCGCGCCGTGAAAGTTCTCTGTACATTTTCTAGGTCGGCAATTTCACCTGCCTTGAAAGGTGCTGTTAGTGTGCAGCAATATTCCAGCCTAGATAGAACAAGTGACCTGAAGAGTGTCATCATGGGCTTGGCCTCCCTAGTTTTGAAGGTTCTCATTATCCATCCTGTCATTTTTCTAGCAGATGCGATTGATACAATGTTATGGTCCTTGAAGGTGAGATCCTCCGACATGATCACTCCCAGGTCTTTGACGTTGGTGTTTCGCTCTATTTTGTGGCCAGAATTTGTTTTGTACTCTGATGAAGATTTAATTTCCTCATGTTTACCATATCTGAGTAATTGAAATTTCTCATCGTTGAACTTCATATTGTTTTCTGCAGCCCACTGAAAGATTTGGTTGATGTCCGCCTGGAGCCTTGCAGTGTCTGCAATGGAAGACTGTCATGCAGATTCGGGTGTCATCTGCAAAGGAAGACACGGTGCTGTGGCTGACATCCTTGTCTATGTCGGATATGAGGATGAGGAACAAGATGGGAGCGAGTACTGTGCCTTGTGGAACAGAGCTTTTCACCGTAGCTGCCTCGGACTTTACTCTGTTGACGACTACTCTCTGTGTTCTGTTAGTGAGGAAATTATAGATCCATCGACCGACTTTTCCTGTTATTCCTTTAGCACGCATTTTGTGCGCTATTACGCCATGGTTACACTTGTCGAAGGCTTTTGCAAAGTCTGTATATATTACATCTGCATTCTTTTTGTCTTCTAGTGCATTTAGGACCTTGTCATAGTGATCCAATAGTTGAGACAGATAGGAGCGACCTGTTCTAAACCCATGTTGCCCTGGGTTGTGTAACTGATGGGTTTCTAGATGGGTGGTGATCTTGCTTCTTAGGACCCTTTCAAAGATTCTTATGATATGGGATGTTAGTGCTATTGGTCTGTAGTTCTTTGCTGTTGCTTTACTGCCCCCTTTGTGGAGTGGGGCTATGTCTGTTGTTTTTAGTAACTGTGGGACGACCCCCGTGTCCATGCTCCCTCTCCATAGGATGGAAAAGGCTCGTGATAGGGGCTTCTTGCAGTTCTTGATGAACACAGACTTCATGGCATTGCTGTGTCAAACAAGTATTATATTACTGGTATATAATACTAACAGATAGATGAATAAAACAAATAAATAACAAAAAAGGCACAATACCGTGACTGGAACGATACACAAATGACCCGCACATAAAAGAGAGAAGCTTACGACGACGTTTCGGTCCGACTTGGACCATTGACAAAGTCACATTGACTTTGTCAATGGTCCAAGTCGGACCGAAACGTCGTCATAAGCTTCTCTCTTTTATGTGCGGGTCATTTGTGTATGAATAAAACACTTGTGCATGGGTATCTGTATTATGAAGATGTTTCTCAATCCAGTGGCTCTATCAATTCTGTACAGTGATTATTTACATAAGCTTATTTAGTCACAGGTACACATAAGTACAATTATCATACATAGTGTAAGTTACCTAGGATAACAAAAAAAAAAAGTCAAAGACAGTGACGTATTTCCACTGGGGTCCTTGAACAGGAGACAGCATATATTGAACTGAGAAAATCACTGGAAAAAATCTTCATAATACAGATATTCAGGAGTTACACATGCGTTTTATTAATTTATTTGTCAATTTTACCTAATACTAGTAATATAATGATACTTGTCTGACACAGCAATGCCATGAAATATTGGTACAGAAGATCTCTTCCATAATTATTGTTAACCTTTGACCCAACTCTTGGACATGATCTACTTCCACAAATGGGTCACACCCAGCTGTGATGATGGCTTCAACTACTGCATCTCCTCTGGCTCCAGTATATAAGTATTCATTCTACCTCTGCTTCAGATTGATCCAGACTACAAGACTAAGCATCTTCTATTGAGGCTGAGAGACTGATTACCTTGTCTACTAAATCAGTGTGTTGCTTAGGTATGCTAATTTTTTTTGGCAAAACTAAGTCAATAATTATGGATTTCTTTTTCTCTCTCTCTGGCAAAGTGGTACTCTACAGCATTTTTCACATTGAATTTCTTTATTTTTTCCACCAACCAGATTGGTGCTTGCATTGTTATGCTAACATTTGTTAGGTAAAATAAGCCAAGGAATGTAGATATTTTATTTTAGTATAGTAGTTTTGTAATGAGGATTGAAATGTAATTATAGATATTTTCTCAGATTTTTAGTAAAATCCATTAATTTTTGTATGGTATATAATAATAATAATAATAATAATAATATCTTTATTACTACAAGTACATGTACAACATTAGGTCAAAACATGCATTAGCAAACATTGTTAATGTTTTCTGTTAATATTTTCTTGGTCACTAAACAGAATTATACGAAGCAAATAGTTGCTATGTCAGAGACTATTGTACAGTTTCTCACTAGGAATGATTGTATGTGTTTATTTATAATAAAAATATAATATTGCAAAACCTACTGCCACAGGGTGGTAGTACCTTCCTGGGTGGTTGCTGTCTACCAACCTACTACCACAGGGTGGTAGTACCTTCCTGGGTGGTTGCTGTCTACCAACCTACTACCACAGGGTGGTAGTACCTTCCTGGGTGGTTGCTGTCTACCAACCTACTACCACAGGATGGTAGTACCTTCCTGGGTGGTTGCTGTCTACCAACCTACTACCACAGGATGGTAGTACCTTCCTGGGTGGTTGCTGTCTACCAACCTACTACCACAGGATGGTAGTACCTTCCTGGGTGGTTGCTGTCTACCAACCTACTACCACAGGATGGTAGTACCTTCCTGGGTGGTTGCTGTCTACCAACCTACTACCACAGGATGGTAGTACCTTCCTGGGTGGTTGCTGTCTACCAACCTACTACCACAGGATGGTAGTACCTTCCTGGGTGGTTGCTGTCTACCAACCTACTACCACAGGATGGTAGTACCTTCCTGGGTGGTTGCTGTCTACCAACCTACTACCACAGGATGGTAGTACCTTCCTGGGTGGTTGCTGTCTACCAACCTACTACCACAGGATGGTAGTACCTTCCTGGGTGGTTGCTGTCTACCAACATACTACCACAGGGTGGTAGTACCTTCCTGGGTGGTTGCTGTCTACCAACATACTACCACAGGATGGTAGTACCTTCCTGGGTGGTTGCTGTCTACCAACCTACTACCACAGGATGGTAGTACCTTCCTGGGTGGTTGCTGTCTACCAACCTACTACCACAGGATGGTAGTACCTTCCTGGGTGGTTGCTGTCTACCAACCTACTACCACAGGATGGTAGTACCTTCCTGGGTGGTTGCTGTCTTCCAACCTACTACCACAGGATGGTAGTACCTTCCTGGGTGGTTGCTGTCTACCAACCTACTACCACAGGATGGTAGTACCTTCCTGGGTGGTTGCTGTCTACCAACCTACTACCACAGGATGGTAGTACCTTCCTGGGTGGTTGCTGTCTACCAACCTACTACCACAGGATGGTAGTACCTTCCTGGGTGGTTGCTGTCTACCAACCTACTACCACAGGATGGTAGTACCTTCCTGGGTGGTTGCTGTCTACCAACCTACTACCACAGGATGGTAGTACCTTCCTGGGTGGTTGCTGTCTACCAACCTACTACCACAGGATGGTAGTACCTTCCTGGGTGGTTGCTGTCTACCAACATACTACCACAGGATGGTAGTACCTTCCTGGGTGGTTGCTGTCTACCAACCTACTACCACAGGATGGTAGTACCTTCCTGGGTGGTTGCTGTCTACCAACCTACTACCACAGGATGGTAGTACCTTCCTGGGTGGTTGCTGTCTACCAACCTACTACCACAGGATGGTAGTACCTTCCTGGGTGGTTGCTGTCTACCAACCTACTACCACAGGATGGTAGTACCTTCCTGGGTGGTTGCTGTCTACCAACCTACTACCACAGGATGGTAGTACCTTCCTGGGTGGTTGCTGTCTACCAACCTACTACCACAGGATGGTAGTACCTTCCTGGGTGGTTGCTGTCTACCAACCTACTACCACAGGATGGTAGTACCTTCCTGGGTGGTTGCTGTCTACCAACCTACTACCACAGGGTGGTAGTACCTTCCTGGGTGGTTGCTGTCTACCAACATACTACCACAGGGTGGTAGTACCTTCCTGGGTGGTTGCTGTCTACCAACCTACTACCACAGGATGGTAGTACCTTCCTGGGTGGTTGCTGTCTACCAACCTACTACCACAGGATGGTAGTACCTTCCTGGGTGGTTGCTGTCTACCAACCTACTACCACAGGATGGTAGTACCTTCCTGGGTGGTTGCTGTCTACCAACCTACTACCACAGGATGGTAGTACCTTCCTGGGTGGTTGCTGTCTACCAACCTACTACCACAGGATGGTAGTACCTTCCTGGGTGGTTGCTGTCTACCAACCTACTACCACAGGATGGTAGTACCTTCCTGGGTGGTTGCTGTCTACCAACCTACTACCACAGGGTGGTAGTACCTTCCTGGGTGGTTGCTGTCTACCAACCTACTACCACAGGATGGTAGTACCTTCCTGGGTGGTTGCTGTCTACCAACCTACTACCACAGGATGGTAGTACCTTCCTGGGTGGTTGCTGTCTACCAACCTACTACCACAGGGTGGTAGTACCTTCCTGGGTGGTTGCTGTCTACCAACATACTACCACAGGGTGGTAGTACCTTCCTGGGTGGTTGCTGTCTACCAACCTACTACCACAGGATGGTAGTACCTTCCTGGGTGGTTGCTGTCTACCAACCTACTACCACAGGATGGTAGTACCTTCCTGGGTGGTTGCTGTCTACCAACCTACTACCACAGGATGGTAGTACCTTCCTGGGTGGTTGCTGTCTACCAACCTACTACCACAGGATGGTAGTACCTTCCTGGGTGGTTGCTGTCTACCAACCTACTACCACAGGATGGTAGTACCTTCCTGGGTGGTTGCTGTCTACCAACCTACTACCACAGGATGGTAGTACCTTCCTGGGTGGTTGCTGTCTACCAACCTACTACCACAGGATGGTAGTACCTCCCTGGGTGGTTGCTGTCTACCAACCTACTACCACAGGATGGTAGTACCTTCCTGGGTGGTTGCTGTCTACCAACCTACTACCACAGGATGGTAGTACCTTCCTGGGTGGTTGCTGTCTACCAACCTACTACCACAGGATGGTAGTACCTTCCTGGGTGGTTGCTGTCTACCAACCTACTACCACAGGATGGTAGTACCTTCCTGGGTGGTTGCTGTCTACCAACCTACTACCACAGGATGGTAGTACCTTCCTGGGTGGTTGCTGTCTACCAACCTACTACCACAGGATGGTAGTACCTTCCTGGGTGGTTGCTGTCTACCAACCTACTACCACAGGATGGTAGTACCTTCCTGGGTGGTTGCTGTCTACCAACCTACTACCACAGGATGGTAGTACCTTCCTGGGTGGTTGCTGTCTACCAACCTACTACCACAGGATGGTAGTACCTTCCTGGGTGGTTGCTGTCTACCAACCTACTACCACAGGATGGTAGTACCTTCCAGGGTGGTTGCTGTCTACCAACCTACTACCACAGGATGGTAGTACCTTCCTGGGTGGTTGCTGTCTACCAACCTACTACCACAGGGTGGTAGTACCTTCCTGGGTGGTTGCTGTCTACCAACCTACTACCACAGGATGGTAGTACCTTCCTGGGTGGTTGCTGTCTACCAACCTACTACCACAGGATGGTAGTACCTTCCTGGGTGGTTGCTGTCTACCAACCTACTACCACAGGATGGTAGTACCTTCCTGGGTGGTTGCTGTCTACCAACCTACTACCACAGGATGGTAGTACCTTCCTGGGTGGTTGCTGTCTACCAACCTACTACCACAGGATGGTAGTACCTTCCTGGGTGGTTGCTGTCTACCAACCTACTACCACAGGATGGTAGTACCTTCCTGGGTGGTTGCTGTCTACCAACCTACTACCACAGGAGGGTAGTACCTTCCTGGGTGGTTGCTGTCTACCAACCTACTACCACAGGAGGGTAGTACCTTCCTGGGTGGTTGCTGTCTACCAACCTACTACCACAGGAGGGTAGTACCTTCCTGGGTGGTTGCTGTCTACCAACCTACTACCACAGGATGGTAGTACCTTCCTGGGTGGTTGCTGTCTACCAACCTACTACCACAGGATGGTAGTACCTTCCTGGGTGGTTGCTGTCTACCAACCTACTACCACAGGATGGTAGTACCTTCCTGGGTGGTTGCTGTCTACCAACCTACTACCACAGGATGGTAGTACCTTCCTGGGTGGTTGCTGTCTACCAACCTACTACCACAGGATGGTAGTACCTTCCTGGGTGGTTGCTGTCTACCAACCTACTACCACAGGATGGTAGTACCTTCCTGGGTGGTTGCTGTCTACCAACCTACTACCACAGGATGGTAGTACCTTCCTGGGTGGTTGCTGTCTACCAACCTACTACCACAGGATGGTAGTACCTTCCTGGGTGGTTGCTGTCTACCAACCTACTACCACAGGATGGTAGTACCTTCCTGGGTGGTTGCTGTCTACCAACCTACTACCACAGGATGGTAGTACCTTCCTGGGTGGTTGCTGTCTACCAACCTACTACCACAGTAGTACCTTCCTGGGTGGTTGCTGTCTACTACTACCACCTGGTTGCTGTGGTTGCTGTCTACCAACCTACTACCACAGGATGGTAGTACCTCCCTGGGTGGTTGCTGTCTACCAACCTACTACCACAGGGTGGTAGTGCCTTCCTGGGTGGTTGCTGTCTACCAACCTACTACCACAGGAAGGTAGTACCTTCCTGGGTGGTTGCTGTCTACCAACCTACTACCACAGAGTGGTAGTACCTTCCTGGGTGGTTGCTGTCTACCAACCTACTACCACAGGGTGGTAGTACCTTCCTGGGTGGTTGCTGTCTACCAACCTACTACCACAGGGTGGTAGTACCTTCCTGGGTGGTTGCTGTCTACCAACCTACTACCACAGGGTGGTAGTACCTTCCTGGGTGGTTGCTGTCTACCAACCTACTACCACAGGGTGGTAGTACCTTCCTGGGTGGTTGCTGTCTACCAACCTACTACCACAGGATGGTAGTACCTTCCTGGGTGGTTGCTGTCTACCAACATACTACCACAGGGTGGTAGTACCTTCCTGGGTGGTTGCTGTCTACCAACATACTACCACAGGATGGTAGTACCTTCCTGGGTGGTTGCTGTCTACCAACCTACTACCACAGGATGGTAGTACCTTCCTGGGTGGTTGCTGTCTACCAACCTACTACCACAGGATGGTAGTACCTTCCTGGGTGGTTGCTGTCTACCAACCTACTACCACAGGATGGTAGTACCTTCCTAGGTGGTTGCTGTCTACCAACCTACTACCACAGGACGGTAGTACCTCCCTGGGTGGTTGCTGTCTACCAACCTACTACCACAGGATGGTAGTACCTTCCTGGGTGGTTGCTGTCTACCAACCTACTACCACAGGATGGTAGTACCTTCCTGGGTGGTTGCTGTCTACCAACCTACTACCACAGGATGGTAGTACCTTCCTGGGTGGTTGCTGTCTACCAACCTACTACCACAGGGTGGTAGTACCTTCCTGGGTGGTTGCTGTCTACCAACATACTACCACAGGATGGTAGTACCTTCCTGGGTGGTTGCTGTCTACCAACCTACTACCACAGGATGGTAGTACCTTCCTGGGTGGTTGCTGTCTACCAACCTACTACCACAGGATGGTAGTACCTTCCTGGGTGGTTGCTGTCTACCAACCTACTACCACAGGATGGTAGTACCTTCCTGGGTGGTTGCTGTCTACCAACCTACTACCACAGGATGGTAGTACCTTCCTGGGTGGTTGCTGTCTACCAACCTACTACCACAGGATGGTAGTACCTTCCTGGGTGGTTGCTGTCTACCAACCTACTACCACAGGGTGGTAGTACCTTCCTGGGTGGTTGCTGTCTACCAACCTACTACCACAGGATGGTAGTACCTTCCTGGGTGGTTGCTGTCTACCAACCTACTACCACAGGATGGTAGTACCTTCCTGGGTGGTTGCTGTCTACCAACCTACTACCACAGGGTGGTAGTACCTTCCTGGGTGGTTGCTGTCTACCAACCTACTACCACAGGATGGTAGTACCTTCCTGGGTGGTTGCTGTCTACCAACCTACTACCACAGGGTGGTAGTACCTTCCTGGGTGGTTGCTGTCTACCAACATACTACCACAGGGTGGTAGTACCTTCCTGGGTGGTTGCTGTCTACCAACCTACTACCACAGGATGGTAGTACCTTCCTGGGTGGTTGCTGTCTACCAACCTACTACCACAGGATGGTAGTACCTTCCTGGGTGGTTGCTGTCTACCAACCTACTACCACAGGATGGTAGTACCTTCCTGGGTGGTTGCTGTCTACCAACCTACTACCACAGGATGGTAGTACCTCCCTGGGTGGTTGCTGTCTACCAACCTACTACCTTAGGATGGTAGTACCTCCCTGGGTGGTTGCTGTCTTCCAACCTACTACCACAGGATGGTAGTACCTCCCTAGGTGGTTGCTGTCTTCCAACCTACTACCACAGGATGGTAGTACCTTCCTGGGTGGTTGCTGTCTACCAACCTACTACCACAGGATGGTAGTACCTTCCTGGGTGGTTGCTGTCTACCAACCTACTACCACAGGATGGTAGTACCTTCCTGGGTGGTTGCTGTCTACCAACCTACTACCACAGGGTGGTAGTACCTTCCAGGGTGGTTGCTGTCTACCAACCTACTACCACAGGGTGGTAGTACCTTCCTGGGTGGTTGCTGTCTACCAACCTACTACCACAGGGTGGTAGTACCTTCCTGGGTGGTTGCTGTCTACCAACCTACTACCACAGGATGGTAGTACCTTCCTGGGTGGTTGCTGTCTACCAACCTACTACCACAGGATGGTAGTACCTTCCTGGGTGGTTGCTGTCTACCAACCTACTACCACAGGATGGTAGTACCTTCCTGGGTGGTTGCTGTCTACCAACCTACTACCACAGGATGGTAGTACCTTCCTGGGTGGTTGCTGTCTACCAACCTACTACCACAGGATGGTAGTACCTTCCTGGGTGGTTGCTGTCTACCAACCTACTACCACAGGATGGTAGTACCTTCCTGGGTGGTTGCTGTCTACCAACCTACTACCACAGGATGGTAGTACCTTCCTGGGTGGTTGCTGTCTACCAACCTACTACCACAGGATGGTAGTACCTTCCTGGGTGGTTGCTGTCTACCAACCTACTACCACAGGGTGGTAGTAGTACCTACTACCCTGGGTGGTTGCTGTCTACCAACCTACTACCACAGGATGGTAGTACCTTCCTGGGTGGTTGCTGTCTACCAACCTACTACCACAGGATGGTAGTACCTTCCTGGGTGGTTGCTGTCTACCAACCTACTACCACAGGATGGTAGTACCTTCCTGGGTGGTTGCTGTCTACCAACCTACTACCACAGGATGGTAGTACCTTCCTGGGTGGTTGCTGTCTACCAACCTACTACCACAGGATGGTAGTACCTTCCTGGGTGGTTGCTGTCTACCAACCTACTACCACAGGATGGTAGTACCTTCCTGGGTGGTTGCTGTCTACCAACCTACTACCACAGGATGGTAGTACCTTCCTGGGTGGTTGCTGTCTACCAACCTACTACCACAGGATGGTAGTACCTTCCTGGGTGGTTGCTGTCTACCAACCTACTACCACAGGGTGGTAGTACCTTCCTGGGTGGTTGCTGTCTACCAACCTACTACCACAGGATGGTAGTACCTTCCTGGGTGGTTGCTGTCTACCAACCTACTACCACAGGATGGTAGTACCTTCCTGGGTGGTTGCTGTCTACCAACCTACTACCACAGGATGGTAGTACCTTCCTGGGTGGTTGCTGTCTACCAACCTACTACCACAGGATGGTAGTACCTTCCTGGGTGGTTGCTGTCTACCAACCTACTACCACAGGATGGTAGTACCTTCCTGGGTGGTTGCTGTCTACCAACCTACTACCACAGGATGGTAGTACCTTCCTGGGTGGTTGCTGTCTACCAACCTACTACCACAGGATGGTAGTACCTTCCTGGGTGGTTGCTGTCTACCAACCTACTACCACAGGATGGTAGTACCTTCCTGGGTGGTTGCTGTCTACCAACCTACTACCACAGGATGGTAGTACCTTCCTGGGTGGTTGCTGTCTACCAACATACTACCACAGGATGGTAGTACCTTCCTGGGTGGTTGCTGTCTACCAACCTACTACCACAGGATGGTAGTACCTTCCTGGGTGGTTGCTGTCTACCAACCTACTACCACAGGATGGTAGTACCTTCCTGGGTGGTTGCTGTCTACCAACCTACTACCACAGGATGGTAGTACCTTCCTGGGTGGTTGCTGTCTACCAACCTACTACCACAGGATGGTAGTACCTTCCTGGGTGGTTGCTGTCTACCAACCTACTACCACAGGATGGTAGTACCTTCCTGGGTGGTTGCTGTCTACCAACCTACTACCACAGGATGGTAGTTCCTTCCATGGTGGTTGCTGTCTACCAACCTACTACCACAGGATGGTAGTACCTTCCTGGGTGGTTGCTGTCTACCAACCTACTACCACAGGATGGTAGTACCTTCCTGGGTGGTTGCTGTCTACCAACCTACTACCACAGGATGGTAGTACCTTCCTGGGTGGTTGCTGTCTACCAACCTACTACCACAGGATGGTAGTACCTTCCTGGGTGGTTGCTGTCTACCAACCTACTACCACAGGATGGTAGTACCTTCCTGGGTGGTTGCTGTCTACCAACCTACTACCACAGGATGGTAGTACCTTCCTGGGTGGTTGCTGTCTACCAACCTACTACCACAGGATGGTAGTACCTTCCTGGGTGGTTGCTGTCTACCAACCTACTACCACAGGATGGTAGTACCTTCCTGGGTGGTTGCTGTCTTCCAACCTACTACCACAGGGTGGTAGTACCTTCCTGGGTGGTTGCTGTCTACCAACATACTACCACAGGATGGTAGTACCTTCCTGGGTGGTTGCTGTCTACCAACATACTACCACAGGATGGTAGTACCTTCCTGGGTGGTTGCTGTCTACCAACCTACTACCACAGGATGGTAGTACCTTCCTGGGTGGTTGCTGTCTACCAACCTACTACCACAGGATGGTAGTACCTTCCTGGGTGGTTGCTGTCTACCAACCTACTACCACAGGATGGTAGTACCTTCCTGGGTGGTTGCTGTCTACCAACCTACTACCACAGGATGGTAGTACCTTCCTGGGTGGTTGCTCTCTACCAGCCTACTACCACAGGATGGTAGTACCTTCCTGGGTGGTTGCTGTCTACCAACCTACTACCACAGGATGGTAGTACCTTCCTGGGTGGTTGCTGTCTACCAACCTACTACCACAGGATGGTAGTACCTTCCTGGGTGGTTGCTGTCTACCAACCTACTACCACAGGATGGTAGTACCTTCCTGGGTGGTTGCTGTCTACCAACCTACTACCACAGGATGGTAGTACCTTCCTGGGTGGTTGCTGTCTACCAACCTACTACCACAGGATGGTAGTACCTTCCTGGGTGGTTGCTGTCTACCAACATACTACCACAGGATGGTAGTACCTTCCTGGGTGGTTGCTGTCTACCAACCTACTACCACAGGATGGTAGTACCTTCCTGGGTGGTTGCTGTCTACCAACCTACTACCACAGGATGGTAGTACCTTCCTGGGTGGTTGCTGTCTACCAACCTACTACCACAGGATGGTAGTACCTTCCTGGGTGGTTGCTGTCTACCAACCTACTACCACAGGATGGTAGTACCTTCCTGGGTGGTTGCTGTCTACCAACCTACTACCACAGGATGGTAGTACCTTCCTGGGTGGTTGCTGTCTACCAACCTACTACCACAGGATGGTAGTACCTTCCTGGGTGGTTGCTGTCTACCAACCTACTACCACAGGATGGTAGTACCTTCCTGGGTGGTTGCTGTCTACCAACCTACTACCACAGGGTGGTAGTACCTTCCTGGGTGGTTGCTGTCTACCAACCTACTACCACAGGATGGTAGTACCTTCCTGGGTGGTTGCTGTCTACCAACCTACTACCACAGGATGGTAGTACCTTCCTGGGTGGTTGCTGTCTACCAACCTACTACCACAGGGTGGTAGTACCTTCCTGGGTGGTTGCTGTCTACCAACATACTACCACAGGATGGTAGTACCTTCCTGGGTGGTTGCTGTCTACCAACCTACTACCACAGGATGGTAGTACCTTCCTGGGTGGTTGCTGTCTACCAACCTACTACCACAGGATGGTAGTACCTTCCTGGGTGGTTGCTGTCTACCAACCTACTACCACAGGATGGTAGTACCTTCCTGGGTGGTTGCTGTCTACCAACCTACTACCACAGGGTGGTAGTACCTTCCTGGGTGGTTGCTGTCTACCAACATACTACCACAGGGTGGTAGTACCTTCCTGGGCGGTTGCTGTCTACCAACTGTTGTATTCTGAGCACCTCTGCAAAAACAGTGATAATGTGTGAGTGTGGTGAAAGTG
Organism: Cherax quadricarinatus; assembly: GCF_038502225.1. Classification (NCBI taxonomy): domain Eukaryota; kingdom Metazoa; phylum Arthropoda; class Malacostraca; order Decapoda; family Parastacidae; genus Cherax; species Cherax quadricarinatus. The sequence continues at coordinate 7,461,713 of NC_091379.1, forward strand.
TTGAATGATGATGAAAGTATTTTCTTTTTGGGGATTTTCTTTCTTTTTTGGGTCACCCTGCCTCGGTGGGAGACGGCCGACTTGTTGAAAAAAAAAAAAAAAAACACCTATGAACTAGACCTGTTTTCTCTGACCAATTGAGCTCATTTTGGAGGCCCTAGAATTTTGGTGTATATATATGTCAACAGTAATTTCTTGTGAGGATGTATATACAGCCTCTCCTCACTTAGTGACGTACTCATTTACCAACGACTCAGACTTACGACAGGATCTCTGACCAATGCATTCCTAAATAATGTATATTAGAGCTGATTTCCTCTATTCTGTTTATTCAAGTATACAGTACACTACTGTATAAGCATATAAAAATATACTAAAAATGTTATGAATGGTGCAAAGGTGACATTAAAACAATATCAAAGATGGTCAACACAAACCCAGTACCATTATGGTATACTCCTTGTTTAGCGACGAATTTGTTTACCGACGTGGTCTTAGGAACGGAACTCCATCGTTAAGTGAGGAGATATGTCATCGGCAGCTTAAGGGCTAAACAATAATTTCCATCTTTCTCTGTGATCTCAGTACAGCCTCTCATCGCATAACGACGGAGTTCTGTTCCTGAGACCACGTCGTTAAACGAATTTGTTGGTAAGCAAGGAGAATACTATAATGGTAGTGAGTTTGTGTCAACCATCTTTGATATTGTTTTAAAGTCACCTTTGCACCATTTATAACATTTCTGGTATATTTTTTAAATGTTTATTCAGTAGTGTACTGTATATTGATATCCGTAAACAGAATAGAGGAGATCAACTCTAATATACATTATTTAGGTATGAATACTGGTCAGAGAGCCCGTCGTAGGTCCGAGGCACTGGTAAACAAGTACATATGTCGCTAAGTGAGGAGAGGCTGTACTGTATTATTCAATTCAATTCAAGTTTATTCTTTATAAGGGTTACAATGTGGGGTTTACAGGTTTTGGGTATAGCGTGGTTTACATGTTATAGAATACTAATTATAGAGGGGGCCAATAGGACACCTAGCATGGCTAGGCATTTCGGGCAGACTTAGATTAATTCTTAATATTAAATTCTTACAGATTATGGTATTAAGGTTAAGTGACTACATCATAATTTGTGAGTTTAGCAATATGAATGCTTTTGTTTTGGCACAATACAAAGTGTCTATATTGGAGTATCATAGGCAAACTTATGACTAGTTAGGATTTATTATTTTAAGATTAGGATTAGTATTTCTTGGTTTATAGTCAGTGGGTGAGTGAGTGTAATTGTGAACCACCAGGTGGTTATCATGTAGTTAGTTGTCAGGGTGTATCAGGGAGATAAGATGTACAGTAATGGACTAATAGGGAGTGTCCATTATATCAGAATAAATTTAAAAAATACCAATAAAATGCACTGAAGTCCTCTACTATATACTTGATATAATACTTAACCTACATTTTACAGATATATTGCAACAAACATTGAAAATAAACGTTAAAAGTACACTTTACCCAGTGAATTTTACCCATAATTGTTATATTGAGTCTACTGTATCTAGCTGCAGTACACAAAAGAATTATGAACATCTGTTTAATTTCTTAGATGTTAGTTATATTATTTTGTAAAAATATTCAGCAGATACAAAAGAGCATATAAAGGATGATGGTGGTCCTTCAATCAAGGCTTCCCTAGTATCGCGTATGGCACGGGTGGGCCACCCACTGCTTCCAACTAGACCCAGTAATACTTCTTCACATCCCACCGACTCAGAAAGTGAAGTGGTAAGAATGCAGGTGTGAAGGAAGAATACCCTATAATTTTCTTATTGCACGTCTTCTTATGCCAGTACTAAATTAATCTTTGTATGCATGGGGATATTTGCAGTTTTGAACTGTAGTATCAGCACACCTCTGACAAGACAGTGATGGAGTGAGTGATGATGAAAATGTTTATTCTTTTTTGGAGCACCCCAAAAAATTTTTTTTATAATATTTTATGCATAAATTGTACATTCTTCTCATTCTTCAACTTTTTATGCTTTATTGAAAGCATAACAATTTATTTTTCAGATTTAGGTTTATAACACAGGGAGCAAGGGGCTAGTAACCCCTTCTCCTGTATAAATTACTAAATTTCAAAAGAAAAACTTTTGCTTTTCTTTTTAGGTCACCCTGCCTCAGTGGGATACAGCCAGTTTGTCGAAAAAAAAAATAATTCAGATTTATTTTCTTTTAACCCTTTCAGGGTCCAAGGCCCAAATCTGGAGTCACGCACCAGTGTCCAAGAATTTTCAAAAAAAAAATTTATTATTTTTTCTTATGAAATCATAGAGAATCTTTTTGTGAAGGTAATAAAACAAAAAGTACGAAATTTGGTGGAAAATTGATGAAATTATGCTCTCGCGAATTTTGATGTGTCAGCGATATTTACGAATCGGCGATTTTGCCGACTTTGACTCCCATTTTAGGCCAATTACATTATTCCAATCAACCAAATTCTTAGCTATTTCACTGGTATTACTTCTATTCTATCGATTGAGCACAAGAAATCGCCAAGTCAACTGTTTCAACTACAAAATAAAGTGATCGGAAATTGTTAATTTGGCCAATTTAACACAAAGTTCAAAATATTCCAATTTCAAAATAGGGTCCAGAATGAACAATGTAGGCATTCCTGGCACTAAACTAACATTTCCTCTGTTCATTAGTTATGTTTTGAGGCTTTACAAATAAATTCCATTTTGATTTTTTATTCACATAATGAATTTTTATTCACACCAAAAAATAGAAGATTTACTGTTATGCAATACTGTAATAATTGTATAAATATCATCACCATATTTGTGAATGTATATTAGACCCACCAGCTGACGTGTATTAGACGTGTGAGGTCGTTTGTTTACTCTTGAATATCGGCAAAAATTTAACATTTCTGCTACTTTGAGCTCAGTTTCAAGCCATTTCCAGTGCTAAAACCAATCAAAATCATCTCTATTTCTGTAATATGTCTTCCATTCTATCAAATGAGACCAAGAAATCGCAAATACAACTATAAAAAACATACGAAAAAACACTGCAAAGTTGCTGTTTTAATCGAAAAATCATGATTTCATTTTTTTTCTCTCATTATACACAGTGTGCTGCAGGATCTGTTTTATGTGGTGCACACATACCACATAGATGTATTCTCTCATATCTAGGCCCAAATGTACCACTCACAGTTTATCAGAGTGAGCTGAGCTCATGGCGTAGATCTACGGTTTGGACCCTGAACGTAAAGCCGTAGATCTACGGGACGGACCCTGAAAGGGTTAATAAAGATGAAGGGAAGAGGTAAACCCACTAGGAGTCATGTAGCACTCAGGGCATGGGAGGCATTCAGGTTTGATTAAAGGAAGGGAAGGATAAATCCAGTTCCTTGGATTAAGAGCCTTTCAAAAGCAGCAGTGTACCTCTCTTGAGGGAATAGTTGCATTACAATCATTAAAAGTTAGTGTAAATAATAAAAGTTTTAGTAAAGAGTGTATAAAACTGTGGAAATTTGTAGGTAGGGCCCTTGTATCCGCAGGGGATATGTTCCAAGGACCCGCCGTAGATGCCAAAACTGCGGATAGTAGCATACTCTATATATAAGTCCTATACATTCCTATTATAAAGTTTAATTGATAAATTATGTGCAGTAAGTGGAGAATTATCACTTTTTTACTTTGAAGAACTGCCAGCTTCTCTGCTTTTGCAATTTGGGGTCATTATTATGCAAAATTAAGAGGTATTTTTGGGCCACAGTAAACCGTGGATAATTGAAACTGTGGATACTGAATCAGTGGATATAGGGGGTTCTACTGTATGTTTTATAGACCAGCTTTAGTATTGTGAAAGATAAAGCTGAATGTTCTACTGTAAAAGGTTGCTGCTTAAATAATTTCCTCTGATTTCCATCATTTAATTTTCAGGAAGAAATCTCAAGACAGAAACACAATAGACATAATAGCAGTTCAATGTCTGGGTCAACAGAAGAGTTAGCAGCAACCCCAGCTATCAGATCCAGAGCCCCATCAACTCGATCAGACACCATAAGGCCAGAGCCAGCCCCACGACCATCTCATCTTTCTTCACACCCACAGCAAATGGTGGTGTATCAGCCAGCTCCCTGGCAACAACATGGGATTGTGGTAAGAGTCAGGTCTCTCTTTTTTTTTTTTTAAAACGTCAGCCATCTGATCTTGTGTTGGAATTTATAAATGATGGCAGATTTCTTCATTTGCATCTTGCTATTGAAATTATATTTGTTCAACAGTATATTGTGTTCAGCTAATTATCACAGGTGAGCAGTGTGGCAAATGTTGCAAGTCTCAGGCTAGGATACTATTTCCTAGTAAAAGAAGGTTTGAGACTGAGACGTGTGAAGTCACCATGGTTGTTCAACGTATTTATAGATGGGTTTTTTAAAAGAAGTGAATAGTAATGTGTTGGGGATATGTGTGGGATTAAAAGATTATGAATCTGCTGTGAAGTACGAGTTGTCACAGTTGTTCTTTGGCAATAAATTGTTTTAGGACAGCTGTTGAATGAATAACAATGAATATTTCAGTTTTTGTGCTGATTCTACATGGTGAGAGATGCCCAGTGTTGGAAAAACTATCATAGATATTTGAGATGAAAGCAACTGAAATTGTTTGTACAGCAAAATGTTTATGTTATATGTCATATGTTACAGTAATAATATGTAATTACAGTAGTACCTCAGTACTCAAACAGCTCCCAACTCGAACAATTCAGTATTCGAATGCTTTGTTCGGTAAAAAAATTGCTCGGTAGTTGACCGTTTGCTTGGTACTCAACCAACCAAACACAGCCTGCCAGAACTTCGCTGTAAACTATTTCGTGCTTCTTCACATTTTTTGGTGTTTTTTATATTATTTGTATAAATAAGTCACCATGGGGCCTAAGAAGATTAGTAATAACAGCCAACCATAAGGAATAATTTACATTGTTCCTTATGGGAAAAATTCATTCGGTACTCGAACAAATCAGCACTCAAACAGCCTTCTGGAACAAATTAAGTTCAAGTACCGAGGTACTACTGTATTTTGATATTCACCTAGTTGAATAACGTACAGTAAATATTTTCTTTGTATTTGTGTTACTTTAGGGTCCTGGATACTCGATGGCAGCTGGTGCTTCAGTTGGGACTCATATTGTTCCTCCACAACAAGTTGCTCCAGTAGCTGACCCAACTCTCTCTCTCTTGTTTTCTGAAACCAGATCACAGAACACTGAACTCAAAATATCTGTGTCAAAGATGTCAGACAAGATCGATAACCTTATGAACAAGGTAGGTGTTATGTTGTACTAAATACTCTAGATACCTTTAGCTTCAGTGTTTCATATAACATGAATAATAAGCACATGTAATATATTATTATTTTAATAAGATTTACTGTACAGTTTTTTTGGTACATTAATTATGTATATGTTGAAATTTTGGAGTATTTGTAGGATTCAAAATGGGGTATGGTATCTTAAATTTAAATAATTTTATTTTATGCTATTGTGAAATTTGGAGTCTAATGTACACGTGTCTTTATATAACAAACTCTCAAACTTCAAAGAAACTTGGAAACAACATAAAGAAATCTCTTCCCTCAAATTAAAACAGCATCAAAATAAAAAATATTTATTTGCAAAGCAAAAACACACATAATAAAATTAAGGTACATATTGTATATAGACACAGTGGAGATGTCGTGTCCGAGGGCAGTGTGTGGTGTAAATGTTATGCAGGGAATTCATAGCTTCGAGATTAGGAGGTAGTGTGGGGTTACTAAAAGTATTATTCAGTGGGCTGAAGAGGAGTTGAGATGGTTTGGACATACAGAGATGATGAAGCAACATGTGATGATTTGGAGGGTGTATAAATGTGTAGTGGAGGGAAGGCAGGGTAGAGGTCACCCTAGGAAAAAGAGGGAGGGAGTAAAGAAGGTTTTGTGTGTGAGTGGAGGCAAATGGTTTCTGGGACCTGGTGAGCTGTTGGAGTGTGAGCAAGGTAACATTTTGTGAAGGGATTCAGGGAAACTGGTTACCCAGACTTGAGTGTTTAGTGTCATATTTAGATATCTGGATAAATAAGAAATATAAATACTACATAAATCATTAAGTTCCTGGCCCCCATCATGACCTAGGCTGCATTGTATTTATAATAATACAGTAATGTATTTATTATGTTTACTGTGCTCATATGCAGTACATCAGTAACTTTTGTAGATACTGTAAACAGTCAGTTTATCAACATTTCATCATTATTTTTGCTAGATCGAAAAGATGGAGCAACAGCAGCAACAACACTATCAAGAAGCAGGTGGTGCTTTTGCACAGTCTGCTATTGTAGCTTCAAGAATGATGCATCCATACCAGGAGCAGCAACCCTTCCACTGCTCGGCTCTCACTTCAGACCCTCGTGGGCTTTTGGCACAGATCACTACATTAGTTAGTGAAAATGAAGAAATGAAGTCTAGACTAGAGGATAAGGAGAAGACTGTTATTTCACTTAATAATTCAGTTACACAGCTGCTCCAGAAGAATCAAAAGTAAGTGCTTGTTCCCCCCCCCCCCCTCCAAAAAAAAAATTCTAGTGGTATTAAGACCAAAATAATTGAAATCTGTGTTAATACGGGTGTAGGAAATCTGATGAGCACATTTTAAAGGAAATTCTGTAGCTATTATTCAGTTTATGGGCTGAGCGTCAACCAGAAAGCACATAGATATCATAGAAAAAATTTACTTCAAAATCTATTTGCACCAAAAACATATGAACATATCATAAATAAAGACTGATGATGAAAGCGTTTGATAAACAAACAACAATATTGGCAAAAAATTACTCAGCTTAATCCATAAAAAGAAAAATATTGGCAAAAAAAATTACTGAGCTTAATCCATAAACAGAAAAAAAAATTCTTTAGTATTGTTCAAATTCATTTTCATAAGAAGATTGATGATTGTTTGAGTGCACCACAAACTACACTGAATGATCAGCAGCAAACTAATGTTATTTTTCAAAAACTGTTTCTGACAGAATGCTTTGGTGACAAATGAAAAAAATTGCTTATTTTCAGTGTTCTAGAATAATATTCTTTCCATTTGAATTCTCCATTCTTCAGTCACTTGCAAACTACGTAGTAGTTGACCATGAGGCTGAGGTAGAGGTCAAGCAAGACTATCAAATAATACCTGGAGGGTGTTCTGGGGGTCAGTGCTCCCGCAGCCTGGTCCATGGCTAAATATTCAATCATCGGATAATTATAATTGATGATTTGCTTGACTAATAAATTTAACTGTTTGCCTTATGAATTTAATACAGTTTATTCTAAATTTTATTTGATGGCAGACTATTAGAAGAAAAGACTGACATGTTAGTAGCAAAGCAACAACAAGCAGAGGAAGCAGTAACAAGTGTGAGCATAACAGAGCTGCTGAATCTGAGAGAGGAGAAAGCCACAATCGCTGCTCAACTTTCACTTGCCCAGAATCAGTGTGCTTCATTTCAGGTAGGTTAGTGTACATTTCTTCAAATTATTTAAATTTGACGCTGATAAATATACAGTGGACCCCCGACATTCGATGGCATCGACATTCGATAAATCTAACATTCGATGCATTTTAACGCAAAAATTTCGCCTCAACATTCGATGGAAAACCCGACATTCGAAACGAGTCGTATGAGACGTGTCCATGTGTGGCCTGAACTGCACCGTGTGTGCCAGTGCATACAAGCCAGCCAGTGTGCGCGCATCTAAGGATACATTCGGTACATTCCATATTATCCATATTAATACTGTTTTTGGTGCTTGTTTCTGCAAAATAAGTAACCATGGGCCCCAAGAAAGCTTCTAGTGCCAACCCTTCGAGAAAAAAGGTGCTAATGATTATTGAAATGAAGAAAGATAATTGCAAAGTACGAAAGTGGAGTGCGTGTGTTGGGGTGCATGATGATTTGGTAAAGAAATTGCCTGTGACTAGTGGTGATGTGAGTGAATTTAAGGCCAGAAAAGGTTGGTTTGAAAGATTTAAGAATCGTAGTGGCATACACAGTGTGGTAAGGCATGGTGAGGCTGCCAGTTCAAGTCCTAATGGAAGGGGATTCCCCTTCTAAACACTAACACCATCCACACTCTCCCCTCCTCCCATCCCATCAATCACCAGATCTTCATTGACCCATAAACGGTCCAAACGTATATATACGTTTTTTCAACATTTGAAAGTATGTAAAAAAGTAGATCTTTTTTTTTTACATTTGAAAATGTGTAAAAAACTTTGATCTACTTTTTTTTTGTTATATTTGAAAATATGTAAAAAAAACGTAGATCTACTTTTGGAGCACTACACGTGAATGTAGATCTGCTTGGACCGTTTACGGGTTAAAGGTAAGTGTCAATTATTCTGTTGTTATTAATCTATTGTTATTGTTGTTATTGTAATTATTCTATTGCATTAAACTTAATATTTCATGTGGTAAATTTTTTTTTTCATACTATTGGGTGTCTTGCACGGATTAATTTGATTTCCATTATTTCTGATGGGGAAAATTAATTCGACTTTCGATATTTTCAACATTAGATGGCTCTCAGGAACGGATTAATATTGAATGTCGGGAGTCCACTGTATATATATATCTTTCAACGCACCCACCGTATCCCACCGAGGCAGGGTGGCCCAAAAAGAAAAGCAAAATTTTCTCTTTTTAAATTTAGTAATTTATACAGGAGAAAGGGATACTAGCCCTTTGCTCCTGGCATTTTCGTTGCCTCTTACAACACGCATGGCTTGCGGAGGAAGAATTGTGTTCCACTTCCCCATGGAGGATATATATATATATATATATATATCTTTCTTTCTTTCTTTCAACAAACCGGCTGTTATTTTTAAACACATTAGCCGTCTCCCACTGAGGTAGGGTGACACAAAAAAGAAGAAACATGATCATCATTCACTCATCAGCATCTTGCCAGAGGCATGGCTACACTGCAGTTAAAAAAAACTGTGACATATCTCCTCCATTCCTGATACAGACTTCTTTTTATCAATTTTCTTTCTGTAAAAAGCTTATATTACAGTAGCTAGCAGTAGCATGATGGCTTATTTTTATTGATAAGCTGTTCAGCACTAATGCACAGCCTATATATACTATATTCAAAATGTTCTTCCATAACATAAACAAAATATATTAGTCTGAAGGGCATGAAAGCAATATATTTACTGGATTTGCAAGCACAGCAGTCACACATTTTTAAATATAATAGAAATTATGAAAGATCTTTTGTGACTGCCATCTTAAACTTCAAAGAAACTTGGAAAACCACATGTAATATATGTATGTACTTCATCCAGTGTGTGTAAAGGTACAAAGTTGAAAGTGAACATAGAAAAGAGTAAGGTGATGAGGGTGTCAAATGATTTAGATAAAGAAAAATTGGATATCAAATTGGGGAGGAGGAGTATGGAAGAAGTGAATGTTTTCAGATACAGTGGACCCCCGGTTTACGATCAGCTCCCAATACGACCAATTATGTAAGTGTATTTATGTAAGTGCCTTTGTATATGTATGTTTGGGGGTCTGAAATGGACTAATCTAATTCACAATATTCCTTATGGGAACAAATTCGGTCAGTACTGGCACCTGAACATACTTCTGGAATGAAATAATATCGTAAACCGGTGGTCCACTGTACGTACTTGGGAGTTGACGTGTCGGCGGATGGATTTATGAATGATGAGGTTAATCATAGAATTGATGAGGGAAAAAAGGTGAGTGGTGCGTTGAGGTATATGTGGAGACAAAAAACGTTATCTATGGAGGCAAAGAAGGGAATGTATGAAAGTATAGTAGTACCAACACTCTTATGTGGGTGTGAAGTTTGGGTTGTGAATGCAGCAGCGAGGAGGGGTCAAAATATACAAGCCAATTAACCTTCTGAGTTTGTCTCCATGTGGGTTATTATTAAGCATATATGTGCTTCCGTTTTATTTTGTATTTTACTTTGTAAGTAAATATTTCTTATTTGCAGAGTAAAAACACAAACATTGACTAAAATATATCAAATGAGTTTGGAAATATAAATACCGTAGAAAAAGCCAGATAAAGACAAGAGTCATGTAAGGTTCAAACAAATATTGCAAGATATGCTCTATTAAAGCTATTGCTCCTTTTTTTGGAGCCTTTCAAGAGAGGGGAGTGGTTTGATTCTGGTAAAAGCTCTTGATCCAAGGAAGTAGAGTTCTCATTCACTTCTCAATCCCCATACTGATTCAGTGCTTCTCCATGAATTTGCTAATTTCTTGTTTTTTATTTTTGACATAAATGAAAGAACAGAGTGTAGAGATCCACTCAGTTAGTACTTTGTTTGTACATTGTCATATTCTACTGTTGATGTCTTAACTTGGTGGCAATGGTAAATTTTTTTTAAATTTTTGTTGCTCTTCCTAGTTGAATTAAAAGTAATCTTTCTATTTTATTTTATATTCAAATTCCTGTGCTGCTGTATTGGATTATATTTTAGAATAGAATATATTTTATATGAATATTTAATAAGTAATTATCACTCATTGACTTGAGACTTTTTTACTCCAGTATTGTAATACAGCATAAATTTTATAACAGGATGAATTATCTCGGTTTAAGGCAAGTACGGAAACTCAACAGAGAGATATTCAAGACTTGAAAACTCAGATCCAGTTAGAGCAAGCAAAAGGACTACAGCACCAGGAAAAACTGCTTAAAGAAAATAATGGTCTTGAAGAAAAACTACAAAGTCTGCAGTTAGAGAAAGATAGTATGAAAAGGCTACTAGACACAACTATGGAAAGTCAACAGACATTACAAAAAGAGTTATCAGGTATGACTGATAAGAAGACAAATGTAGAACAGCAACTTCAAATTGTTCGAACTGAGTGTGAAAAGCTTAAGATGCAGGCTGAGGATGCAGAGTCTAGAGTTCAGTCCTTAATGCAGCAGGTGAAAGAGGTAAATAGAAAATGTTTGTTCTACTAAAGACCACACTTCTTTCTTTCAACAAACCGGCCGTATCCCACCGAAGCAGGGTGGCCCAAAAAAGAAAAACGAAAGTTTCTCTTTTTAAATTTAGTAATTTATACAGGAGAAGGGGATACTAGCCCCTTGCTCCCACTTTCCACACTTGTGTTATCTTTATTATTCTTATTGTTCCAACAGGGCAGGGTGTGATGTTGTCTTAAGCTAGTTTGATAAGGCTCTGATGGTACTCTCTTTGATATTTGATGATTGATTAACAGTAGTTTGTTCTTTGTGATCCTCATACCCAGATACTGCATGAGAGAGATGGATAGATAAGTGTTTATACATTTTTTTTAACGCACCGGCTGTCTTCCTCCGAGGTAGGTTTTATACATTTTTTTTTTTATTATTTTATTAACACATCGGCATTTTCCCACCAAGGTAGGGTGACCCGAAAAAGAAAAACTTTCACCGTCATTCACTCCATCACTGTCTTGTTAGAGGTGCACTTACACTACAGTTATAAAACTGTAACATCAACACCCGTCCTTCAGAGTGCAGGCACTGTACTTCCCATCTCCAGGACTCAAGTCCAGCCTGCCGGTTTCCCTGAATCCCTTCATAAATATTACCCTGCTCACACTCCAACAGTACGTCAAGTCCAAAAAACCATTTGTCTCCATTCGGTCCTATCTAACATGCTCATGCATGCCTCCTGGAAGTCCAAGCCCCTTGCACACCAAACCTCCTTTACCCCCTCCCTCCATCCTTTCCAGGGCCAACCTCTACCCCGCCTTCCCTCCAGTACAGATTTATACACTCTCACAGTCATTCTATTTTGTTCCATCCTTTCTATATGTCTGAACCACCTCAGCAACCCCACCTCAGCCCTCTGGATAATATTTTTGGTAATCCTGCACCTCCTCCTAATTTTGTAAACTACAAATTCTCTGCATTATATTCACACCACACTTTGCCCTCAGACACGACATCTCCACTGCCTCCAGCCATCTCCTTGTTGCAACATTCACCACCCATGCTTCACACCCACATAAGAGCATTGGTATAATTATACTCTCAAACATTTCCCTCGTTGCTTCCATTTACAAAGTTCTTTGTCTCCACAGACTTTTCAGTGCACCACTCACCTTTTTCCTCGTCAATTCTGTGATTCACCTTGTCTTTCATAGACCCATCTGCTGACACGTCCACTCTTAAATATCTGAATACATTCATCTCCTCCATACTCTCTCCCTCCAACCTAATATCCAATCTTTCATTACCTAATTTTTTGTTATCTTTATCACCTTACTCTTTCCTATATTCACTTTCAATTTTATTCTTTTACATACCCTGCCAAACTCATTCACCAACCTCTGCAACTTCTCTTCAGAATCTCCCAAAAGCACAGTGTCATCAGCAAAGAGCAACTGTGACAACTCCCACTTTGTGTTAGATTCAAACCTCTTGCCAACATCCGAGCATTCACTTCTCTTACAACCCCATCTATAAATATATTGAACAACTATGGTGACATCACACATTCTTGTCTAAGGCCTGCTTTTACTGGGAATAAGCTCCCTCTCTCCTACATACTCTAACCTAAGCCTCACTAGCCTTGTAAAAAGTTTTCACTGCTTTTGATAACCTGCCTCCTGTTCCATACATTTGCAACATCTGCTACACTGCTCCCTTATCCACCCTGTCATATGCCTTTTCCAAATCCATAAATGCTACAAAACCCTTTTTGCCCTTATCTAAATACTGTTCACCTATGTTTCTGTTTTTCTTTTTAGGTCACCCTGCCTTGGTGGGATATGGCCGGTTTGATAAAAAAAAAAAAGAAAGTGAAATCCCTTTTTTTTCAGGTCACCCTGCCTGTGGGAGAGAGCCTGTGTTAAAAAAAAATGTGGTGCTGGTATCTCCTTGAATCCTACTAAATTTGTAATGCACTGTATTATGAAAGGATGACTGTCACATTTAGTATCCATAACCCTGCTTTCTGCTATATTTTCTCATCCTGTCCACACTAGTGTCTTCCAGCCCCACGAAATGGGAAAGAGCTTATTTACTGTCTCCCACATCTACATCATTCATGTCAGTGTTGCTCACATAGATATATTTTAAGCACAGTACCCTCAAATATGTTGAGAGGTAAATTTTGGTCTAAATATCAGAGAATGGGTCTTTGCAGTGACTATGCGCAATATAAAAATAATCCTGCCCCACACAAGGCATGATGGGAAAAGCAAACCTCTGACCTTGTGTTTGGTTTAAAATAGTGACTTTGAGGTGTTTTCTAAGGTGGCTTTTATTTGGTTTACTGGCTGTTTCTTGGTATTAATTGATAGAATGGAAGACATAGTTTATAATAAGAGTTGATTTGGGTTGGTTTCAGACCGGAAGTATCATGCAATAGTGACGAAAATATTTGATTTTTAGCGATTTTTCCTGAGGAAGGCTTGGGCCCTCCTTACCTTCATACCTAGAGGGTGTTTTGGGGTCAATGCTCCTGTTGCCCAGTCCATGATCAGGCTTTGAATTTTTACTAAGTCTGCTTCAATTATTGGGACTGCCTAAACCATGATCAATCATTCTTAGTTATACTATTTTATTATCCAAGAAACAGGGTAAAACTCAGATTTTGTTTTTGTGTGTGATGATAAATTCAAAATGGAGGGCAAGTGTTATATAGGAGAGACCTGGAGGCAAGATTAATGAGCAGAGGAAAGGTTGTTTTAGTTCCTGGAATGTCTACAGTGTTCATTATTTATTATACCTTAACTTATGTATCTTAATAAATTAGAAATTTATTCATCAATCCGTTTCTTTATCTTTTAGGAAAAAGTACAAAGAAACAGCGCAGAAAGCAGGAGTGAAATGCATTTTAAAAGCCAACATGAGGAGATTCTACAGACGCAAAAATCTAGAATCAGTCAGGTAATATTTATCTAGAGGTATTTTAAGAAGTAAATGTTATAGTAATGGCAAGGGATAAGATAATTCAAGAGATCATTGTTTCTGTATAAGATTTTCATAATTGTTTTCTTGATTACCCAAACAACAGTTGGAGCAGAAAGTCCTACAGTTACAATCTTATTGTTCTGAGATAGAGGAAGAAAAGGTCAAGAATATCAGTATACATGAGGTCAGTCATCCTTCTGTCTGTCTATAGAAATCTGCCGGTTATTTGTTTTGCAGTTTAACTCATATAAGCCATGTGAAAAACAGGTGCAAAGGCTACAGGTTACAACATTGTAGCAGTGTTATAACTTTTATATGTTTTCAGTACTACTTTTGTTGTGAATTATTTATAAAATTAGATGATTTATAAATTTAGATGGTTAAACCTATACAGTAACAAAATTACATATGTAAAGGCATGTTGTAAGAGTGTTAAGTGTAAATATTTTTCTAGATACAGTTACAGAAGCTAGCAGCTCAGAAAACTTCATTAGAGGAGATGGTACAACAACTGCAGAAGGTCACCCCAAACCAGTCAAGTCCTACAAAGAGTCCTGAAGTAACAGTAGAGATGGTGAAGAAGGTCATGAATGTTGTGTATCGCACCCTCAAAGCCCAGTTCCTCCCTGAGAAAATGTACTCTGGATCTGAGGTCCTGCAAGCATTGTTGAGTGTTATAAGGGTAATGTTTCATCATTTTTCTTTTAGTTTATTATTTATACCAAAAAGTAGTTTTTCACTCTTTTGAAATATTGCCATTCAGTCTCACAGAATATTCCTAAAAATTCAAGCTAGGTAAAATTGTTTCCATAATTTTAAACATAACTTAGTATATGAAAATCCTTATTTTAATAAAAAATAACCCACACACAGGAGACCAAACTTGTGATGACATTTCGGTCCAACTTGTTAATGGTCCTAGATGGACCAAAATGTCATAAGTTTCACTCTATGTACAGGTTATTTGTGTACTGTTCCAGTCACGGTATTGTTGCCCATTTGTTCCTCATCTTATTAGACACATTATTATTATTTTTACAGTGGCCCAGTGACAAAAGCTCTCGCTTCACAAGCTGAGAGTCCGGGTTTGATTCCCGGCAAAGGTTGGAAACATTAGGTGTGTTCCCTTACACCGGTTGCCCATCAGTAATAATGGGTACCTGGTTATTCAACTGGCGTGGGTCGCATCCTGGGACAAAAGTGACCTAATTTGCCTGAAATGCTCTGCATAACAAGCGGCTTTCTATATAGTAGTATGTCATTGATGTCGGCTAGGCCTGTATACCTTGTACATGTACTTGTAAAAATAAGGATCTTCTTACGACAAACTGGCCATTTCCCAACGAGGCAGGGTGACCCAAAAAGAAAGAAAATCCCCAAAAAGTATCATCAGTGTCATCATCATTCAACACTTTCACCTCACTCAAACATAATCACTGTTTTTGCAGAGGTGCTCAGAACACAACAGTTTAGAAGTATATACGTATAAAGATACACAACATATCACTCCAAACTGCTAATATCCCGAACCCCTTCTTTAGAGTGCAGGCATTGTACTTCCCATTTCCAGGACTCAAGTCATTATTATATTATAATCAAAATTAAGTGCTACACCCACAAGGGTCATACAGCACTACTTATTAGATCTATCAAATGTGGTGAGAGTAACCTTTTATCTACCCATGATAATTATCATGTCTACTAGAGTTGGTCCCAGTGTTACTTCATCTGTCTGTACACTCAGCTTATTATTAAAGTAAAGACTGAATCACTAACTGCTAGCTGAAACTATTTTTTAAATTATTTTCTATTTAAATCTTCAACTCAGTATATATGAGCAAATAAACCATTAATACAGATACCTATTGTCTATTTTAGTTATGGTATGAAAACTGGCCATAACTAGATTGGACTAATGATATTCTTCGTCTTTCAACAAACTGGCCGTATCCCACCAAAGCAGGGCGGCCCAAGAAGAAAAACAAAAGTCTCTCTTTTTAACTTTAGTAATGTATACAGAAGGGGTTACTAGCCCCTTGCTCCCAGCATTTTAGTCGTCTTTTACGACTCGCATGGCTTATGGAGGAAGAATTTTGTTCCACGTCCCCATGGAGAAGCTAATGATAAATTTGACAAAAATCATATGAATTTTTAACAATACATTACGGAATACCTGCAGAATAGTGATGATAAATTGAAGTTGAATGTATCCCTAGCAACAAAATAGGCAAAATGGGACTCTTTATTTATGAATCTGTGGTAGTCCATATGTGACACCAAAATTATAAATTATCATGTCATTAACTTAAAACTGAGTCTGTAGAATAATGTCAGTTTCAATGATGAGGTTATGTGCACACCTAATGGCTCATTTACACTATCATTTCCTTCCATGAGCACAGGTTGCTGATTATGTATACGTATTTGCCTATTTTAGAATATGCTTTTATATTTGTATTTAATTTGCATTTAGTTGTCCAGTGGGTACAAATTTGATTTTGTTTCTAGTTTATCCAGTTAGTATTTTATGTTTATTTTCAGCAATTAATCCTTATGGTATTGCTATATCTTGGCATATTTTTATTGATAATTTTGAATAATCCACAGGAAACGACTCTGAAACTGGTAGAGGATCTTCAAAAAACAAATTCAACAGCAGAAAGTTCATTAGCCCCACAAGATCATATGAGTAGTGAATCAACAACAACTTTAGGTACTAAAGGGAAATCTGATGAAACTAATTTGGAAAAATCAAATAGAATTTCGGGTCAAGTAAAGAGTAATATAAATGATGTTAAAAATCAAAGCAAAGCCAATGAAGAATTGAAAAGGATGGAGACAAAAGAACAAAATGCTCAGAAAGAAGAAAAATCAGCATCTACAAAGAATTCAGGTGAGGATACAGTGCATAAAGGTGATGTTGCTATAACAGAACTTAAAGAAGATTTATTAAGTAATTCAGGGAGCAAAGATGAGACCACACTTTCCTTATGCGAGTCCATAGACTCTAGACTTGGTAATTGTTCTCATAAAATGTTAGTAAATAATACTGTTAGTAGAAATATTAATGATTGTCAAACATTGAGCCCTCCCAATAGTTTAGGAAATGAACAGAAGGGAGATGGGGCTCATGGAGTCATCCAAGCAAAAGAAAACGAAGAAGAACCTCTGAAATCTATAGAAGACAGTAATAAAGAACTAAGACATCCTGTTATTGATATGGAAAATACAGAAGTAAGAAAAGCCTCTGAAAAATCTGACAGTTCAAGGGATTCCTCTTTAGAGAGGGTAAGTGCTGCTAGCATTTGAACTTAGGAAACAGCTGCTTTTGCTGATTGAATCTCACTGTAATTTTGAATGTTTTGCACTTGGGTACCTTACTAAAAAAATTAACTTCAAATTGCATGCAGTCAGTAAAGTTTTGGTCTACTGACAATGGTTGGTGCATGGTGCATATCTCAAACCTTTGGGTGCTAGCTACTTTTGGTAAATATGCACTCTGTATTTTAACATTACTGAAACTGCAGTTTTCAGTACTTTTGCCTTGCTGAAACTGGTGTCAGTCACCAATATACTTGCAAAGGTTGCCTGTGTATATTGTAAAAATTTATTGCATATTGTTACTAAGGCATAATATGGGGTCAGCTTGGTGTAGTTTTCTAATCATAAGTAGGTAGATGGGTATTTGTTTGTTGTGCTTATTTTTAATGGGGAAATTCTAATCCCATAGGGGTCATGTAGTGGATTAAGACCCCCCTTACTAACATCAAGGCACCTTCCTTGAGTATTTATTGTACAATATTCTATTGTAAATAGAGTTGAATTCTATCTCAATGTATTAATGTCCAGTCTCTCTCAAGGTATTTAAAAGTATTTTGCCCTAAATAGGAAAGTGCTAACTATAACTGGTACCCATTGTTTTTGGTCATATGAGCTTATGGATTATCGGTACTTATCCTCCATAGAAAATCTCAGACAGGTTAAGAAATATGATGCATAACATATCAACACACACAGCTATCCCTACTACCTGACTTGCATCATTGCCTTGAAACATTAGTCTTAAGTCTTTCATATAACATTTGTTTTTGTACCTCTATTTCATAAACTAAAAAAAGTCAATTTTACATATATAGTAGATCATTTGAACTGCGATTTCCATACATTTTTAACAAGACAGCTAGGAATGGTGAATATGATCTCACTTGGGTCACACTACCTTAGTAGGAAATGACTAACATAATACAAATGATGCTTAATATTGCTCCTACTGGGAAAAATAAGTTGATGCATCACCAAAAATATATTCACATTCATTTGTATTCATTCATATGTACATATTCTATCTCCACATTCCAACATTGTCAAACATTTGGCATCTTTGATAAAAAAAAAAATAAGCAGGCTCTCAGAATTTAATCTTCTAGAATGACTATTGCATCACTTGCCTGTTAATGAACAGGTGAGACAAGACATATGGTGTTCTTCATGTTTCACATATGTGGCTCATTTATTTATTTTTTAATTTTCCTTTCCTGTTGCCCATTTATATAATTTCCTTTATTTATCTGACCTGGTATTTGTTAATTTTATCTATTTCATTTACATTACACCCAGCTCATTTAGCTCAACTCAGATTTATATTACCTTCCTGTTACTCCTTTCCTGTTGCCCATTTATATAATTTCCTTCATTTATCTGACCTGCTATTTGTTAATTGTATCTATTTCATTTACATTATACCCAACTCATTTAGCTCAATTCAGATTTATTTTACCTTCCTGTTACTCATTGAGTTTACCTGTAACAGTAACCCCATTTACTTCACCCAAGATGCCTCTACTCCACCAGTAACCCATTAACATTATCTGTGATCCATTAGCCTCATCTGTGATCCATTACCCCCACCTGTGGCTCAGTTAATTTACATTTCTTAATTTATTATGGTTGTAGCACTTTCATATACAAGAATGTTGTTTGTTTTGGGTGAAAACCTTAACTTGGTTGTTTCATTGCTGGGTGACCTACACGGGTATACTGGTGCTCCTGGAATTACAATGGGGTTATGTTCCAACGAAGCCATCGTAAATTGAATATATCATAAGTCAGATATGAATATATGATATGATAAGTAAATAGCTACTGTCATTGAATAAGTAAATAAACAAATAATTACCGTAACTAACTAAATACAAGTCTATTCTATCAATAAATGTACAGTACAAAAAAGGTTTACAGTAGATTAGAAAAGGCTTCAGTTTAAAACCTGCAACATTTCCACCCAGAAGCAGCATTACACCATCTTTGAGTGTCTTGAATCCCAGCAAATCAAAATTCAAAGTTTGATGACTACTGAGTATGCATCGCTATCGCACCAACGTAAAGTTGAAATATCATAAGCTGGACCATTATAAAGGGAGGAGCATCTGTAGTGCATTTTAATTATAATAATAATAATAATTAATAATAATAAAAATTACCTTGGTGTGGGAGCATCTGAAGAACTGTAATCTGGGAGTAAATTAATCACATGAAATATAACTAATAAATACTGTCATGGTACTCATAAAAATTCAAGTTAAAAACCATAATTTGAATGATATTCATAAGATTATTCACAAAATGTTTTATGGCTAATTGAAATCACTGATGTTGCAGGAGTGGCGACCCCGGCCCCCAACACCACCACTCTTCGGCGATGATGATGATGATGACGACGACTGGCTTTCCTGAGTGTAAGATTGGTATAAACTGTAAGAAATTCTCTTGCTGTTTATGTCTATGGAGGTTATAACAAATGTATTTTGAATGGATGATAGACTGTTGACTTGCATTTTGTAAAGAAAGTCATTGTGACACATTGGAAGCAGTAGCAATATTCAGTATGTTTAACCCTGAATGTTATGTGAATTGCATATATAGTTAGAAATTTATATTTTCATATACCTGGAGTATACCTGGAGAGGGTTCCGGGGGTCAGTGCCCCCGCAGCCCAGTCCAGTGGTATAACTTCCAAATTTCACTTTAAATTACTTTTGTATTTATGTGTTTGTTAGGAAGGAAACTCAAAGACTGAAGAGAACAACTCTCAGACAAGAGAAAAGAAATGAACTGGAGTAGGCATTGCACACATGTTGTCAGAAGCACACACAAGCAGGATAACATCATTTGTATAAGCTTAGCAGCTAAACATAAGTATATCCTTCAGAAACAAGAACAAAAAACTCATTCATGTTGCTCTTCACCACACCCTGTATGTGTTGTACAATCAGCGTACTAGAATGCAGCTCCACCATGGAACCTCTTTGTAACCAAATAAAATAAATGAAAGATAACAAAAAGTAAAGTTCCTTCTACTGGAGGAATACAGATCAGGAAGAAGAGAGATAATTATGACAAAAAATACTCTGGGGGCACAGAAAGAGTAGAAGAGGACAGACACTTTAGCATAGCAGGGTCAAAGATGAGGGAATGAATGTTCATTGAAGTTGACTATCCAAACAAAGATGTTAGGAAGCATTTCTCTAGTTTAAGATTAGCCAAAAAGTGGAATGAGCTAGACAGTACATATAATATTACAGGCTGACTCCATACCTAATTTTGAAACCATAAGACTTTAGAACATCAGTCAGTTTAAAGTTAAGGGGTGGGCTGAAGAACTGAATTTAAACCCCAAATGCTTAAATAGTTTACATAAAGATAATTTTATTTATGAAAAGGTGTTTGTGTGCCACAAAAAGTGACTTTAGAATATTATAGCAGAGCAGGAAGTGGTATGTTTTCCTACTGTGTTCAGTTAGGAAAACCGCTAAAAACATTTTACTTAAATGGATTTATCTTAGTTTTCCACGTGGTTTAAGCCCATATCAAGTATTTTTGTATATTACCGTAAAGTGATGAGAGAACAAGTGTTGACCAAAAAAACTGGGTCGAGATAGCACTAATTGTTGCTCAGTTAGATAGGTTGCAAAGAATACTGATCAATATTTGTAATTTTTATTTACAATTAAGAGGCATTTTACATCTCTGATTTATTATAGAACATAATGTACAGCATTATCTAAGGATAATGTTCTCTTTATATATATATATGCCAAATATATTTTGATAAGGTGTAGGATATTTAAGGGATTTGTTAAATTGAAGTTATATTACTGCAGGTAGTAGGATCAATACTGATAAATTGATAAATTCAGGTATTGTATTTTGGTGCACTGGTTTGACACATTCCTGCTAGTGTTAGGGTACAGTATATTATGTCTGCTTTAGTTTCATTTTTTTTTATATATACAGTAATATACAAAAAATCTCTGTGTGGGATCATGTATAAAGCTTAGCTGTTTTCAGAGCTATTGACATATTAATCATTGCTTTACTCATGATAGGTTTAGCACGTTTGTGAATACATACTGTATACAATTTATTCGTAACTGTGCGTAAATTTATTGGTTGTGCTTGTATTTCTTTGTACTTTATGCTGAGAGGCCTAACTATAATATTACGAATTAAAAAACAGAAGTGCGTTTTCTATTTTGACTTCATGATGATTGTTGTTATACAGTAATAATAATACTACAGCATTGTAGTTTGCTTTACTACTAATACATACTACAGTACTGTAGTTTGCTTAACTACTGATACATACTACAGTATTGTAGTTTGCTTTACTACTAATACATACTACAGTACTGTAGTTTGCTTAACTACTGATACTGGCTGATTTGAGATCAGTAGTGTAACAATACTGTATATGCTTATACAGTACATACAAAGAGGATTTAGTGTCGTGAAGAATTAGCATTCTTGTTATGGAATTACGTTAATTAAATTATGAGATTAATATATCAGGATTCTCTTCATCTCAACTTTTATTGATAAGTTAAGTAGATGCTAAAATGCCTTTAGGTTTGACCCTTTTTTTTAATAAACCATCCCTCTTAATTAAATTATCATAGTTTATGCACGTTTCAAATTTTCGGCTGCATGAAATTGTGAAAACACACAAACTCTGAAATTGGTAGGGCTTTGTTTTCTCCAGGCTGAGTGTCAGACATTGTATGTACCTTAACTGAATCTTTAAAAACTCTGTGTTTATGGATTAACAGGCATTTAACTGCCAGAATGTGGCTGTATTTTTTTTAAATCATACTTAAGTCAACCAATGAATTCAAGTACGTATTATTGTAATCCAGGTGACAGTACTTGTAAAAAAAATATTACTCATGGTTACAGTAACTATTAATGTAATTGGCAGCCCCTCAGGGAGGTTCCTCGATGCTGGCGAGGGGCTCTTGATCTGTCATCAGACCTATCCTCCCTTATATCCAACCCTTTTGTTTCCCATTCCCCTAGTTGCTGTATAATCCCCAACAGGATGTAATGTTTCCTCATGAATGTACTATGGTAATAATGACACTGGTGAGGGGCTCTTAATCCAAAGAATTGGACCTGATCTCCCATTCCCTGGATCATATCTGATTGCTTCCCATTACCCCCCCTCCCCAGGTATTGCATGGCCCATACAGGTTTAGGACTCCCCATGAATGTAATAATAATTAATTTGCAAATTAATCATTTCTCTTTATACCCTGTAAATTTTAAGATTATGTTCACCTTAGAGAAATGAAGAGCACTATATACAGGACTCTGCACACAAAGACCCCTTGATATCACTGAGGGGGCTCTTGATCCAAAGAATTAGACCTGTCTTCCTTTGGATCAAACCTGACTGCCTCCTATTTCAATGCTGTATGACAGATAGGGGTTTAGCACTTCCCCACAAATATATAATACTGTACTTGTGCAGTAGAGAGTCAGTTTCCACATCCAGACCCTCAGCCTCCTGGCAAGGACAACCCTAGCCACTTCAGGTAACAGCTTGTATAATTTCCTCCACAAACAGGTAGATACTTCTGGAAATATGTCTAAACAGGCTGATTACCTATTTTTATAAAGCAGACAGGCCATACATTTTCAAAATCAATCCTTTATCTATACAGTACTATATATAAATATATGGACTTATTGTAAATTTCTGATACCAATATTTATTTACACATTTCAAATCATATCACATTCCTGTCGTGCAAGTAGCCAGCTACATTTTACTATTTTCTTTTATTTAATTATACAGCAAACTTGGTTTTATTAAGTCATGTGCAAATTTTTTTTCTTAACTTGCAAAAATTCCACTGGCGTGGTAATTTATTCATCAGTACGAATACATTCATAATTACCTTTGTTTTTTAATGCTACAGTATATACATCAGCTGCATATTAAGTAGGGATCTATGAGTGTATGAAATATGGTACTGTACTCATGATTTCACATATCCAAGGAATAAAGTATGGATGAAATATCCATACACCTACATTATTATTCTGTTAAAGTGTGTAATACTGGAGATATGTCATGCTAATTTTATTACACTATACAATATTATATGTACATTACAGTATACTAGATCTGATCGAGTTTTTACTTAAGCTGTGTCAAAAAATTTACATGTTAATTTTATAAAGTCATTGGCCAGATCTATAGGAGCAATATTTACACAAGTAAATAAAGGTATTTTATACCAATTGCATACATTTAATTTGCATCTATAGATTACTTCAGTACATGTTTTAAAATACAAAAATAAATACCCTTTATTCAAAAAAATTTAACCATTTATAAAAAATAATTATAGAATCATTATAAAGTAAAATAAAAATTACACTTCATTGAAATTAAACTGCATACTGACTTTCAGTAATTAATACATTTACAACAAAGATGATCTAAGTTGGGTGGTCAAATTTTATATTAAACCCCAAAACTTGTAACTGTATTCAAGAAATAAAACACTTCCAGCATACAATACAAACTATTTTTACAAGTTTCTTACATGGAGACATGAATGATGTAAAGTAAAAGGACACAAGTGCAACTAATGCAACATTTTTGCAACAATAAAATGTCACATTAGTTGCACTCGTATCCTTTTACTTAACGTACTGTTGGTAATTCTACCAACATTAATACATGAATGATGTAAGGGCATGTTAACCTGAGATGGGGCAATAATTAAACCTGCTTAGAAGAGTTGTTAAACAAATATAAGCTGCAGTGACAGAAAACTGACAAAGAGTTAGCTGCAGTTTCAAAATGTTGTACCGAGGATATGTTATAGCTGCAACATTCCCTTGGTAAAACATTATACAGTTAAGTAATTTAATAAAATGAAATATTTTATATCTGGTAACGAATAAAGCATTCATAAACTTGTGTCTTGAAGCACTTGTTATTTTTACACCATTGTACAGCATGTAATTAAGATGCTCACGTACCAAAACTTATCAACAGACCTTGTCCTTTCAAGGAAGACTGCCTCAATACTGGTGAAGTGCTCTTGATCAAAGGACTTAGAGTAAGTTCCTCCCCCCCTTTTTTGGGGAGAATCAAACCTGATTATTCAGACACTGTACTACCCTTATTTGGTATCCCCAAAGGATTACCTTTAAAAGTTTGCCTGAATTTTTTTTATCCTTCCTCCAACTTTTCAATTTTATTTCCCTCATAACTCAAGAACCCCTCAGCCTATCAGATTCAAATTTTGAACACTTTTCTATGGTAATGAGGACCAGATTCTAGAAACAGCTTTCATGTGCAGGTGCTGTACGATCAAAAATATTGAACCTTATTCCCGGCATCCTGGACTGACTTGGATAACCTCTAGTGTTCAAAAAAGATGACTTAGCACTATTAATGAAAGTTACACTATAATAGGGCTCCTAAGAATTCCATTTCCCTTCTGTCTTGAAGATGGATTTCACAAAAGGGGCAAAATAAAAAATAATAAAGTCAAAAGGAGACGATGGGGGTATTTAGATTAGATCCAAGGAAGGGGAGAAGAGATCCAATTCCTTAGATCAAGGGATCCTCCAAGAAGTGGGACAACAAATATCTTTACAAATACTACATCCATACTAATGAAGTTAAAAGTTTAAGTACAAACTGTCATAAACTGCTAACTTATACACCAGTAACATTATTTCCTTTGAAAATCCACTGAGAAATTGAGAAAATATAATTACAATATGACCAGTTTCCTATAAGATTTTTTCCTTAATACAGTACTGCATTACATTTAGTAAATTACAATACAGAGGTATATAACTTATGTTAGTGGTAGTATGATGACAATAAATGGGGAAAAGAAGTTCTTCATATACCTAAACATTACAAATAATTCACAGAACAGACAGGATTTGAACCCATGGCAAGCCAGTTTTAAAATTAGTAGGCCAGTGCACTAACCACTACACCATGGCTTGCCAGCTTTACAACTCGTTTCACATAGGTTTGAATCCTGCCCTTTCCACGAGTTGTTTACAATCATAATTTTTTGAGTCTACATACGTATAATCTTTGATGACAAGTTATAGTTGCCAAAAACAGTTATGAAACAATGAATCATTACCATAGAGTAACTAAAATGCAAATGACTTTTGCTGAGCTACAATGTTTGTATCACTTCATACTTGGGCTTTACACAGAAATGCAATCATCACATTATTCTACATACAATATATATATATACATATAGGAAAGGCATAATGT
Organism: Cherax quadricarinatus; assembly: GCF_038502225.1. NCBI lineage: Eukaryota > Metazoa > Arthropoda > Malacostraca > Decapoda > Parastacidae > Cherax > Cherax quadricarinatus. The sequence goes on from NC_091379.1 coordinate 7,487,321, forward strand.
GGGTATAGTACTGTACACAACATGGTAAACTTTTCCTGCACACATTTATATTAATTACTGTTACACTTGGCTATAAATACACAAAGTAGATTTTGAAATAGCTGATCATGCACAATAATCATGTGCAGTACAATACTAGACTCTGTCAATTAACTTTTATACCTTTCCAAGAAGAGTAATATAAATATTAGGGTTTCTTATGGCTTAACGTTAAATTACTGCAGTTATGTAAACAAATGGAAGAGTATACCACAAATACATCAGATACCAGTTTATCACTTTATAAAGATACCAGTCACTAACCATTAGAATAAGGCATTAAATCTGCTTTGTATGAGGGATAAATCAATTATTCATATTTTTTTTATACTATAGTAACTATATTTAGAAAGGATGTTATAATAAAAAATGAACTAATATGGTAAGAGCATTCTATATTTATAAACCAAAACTGGCCTTGATGAATCTTGTGCAGCGATAGATCTTAACCCTAATAAAACTACTGTATAAATAAAAATTAATTTGATCAAGACTAAGAAGCTGTTTCCCATTGCAAAACAAAATCATGCATGCAAAATCCTATTCCAACATAATGGTCACTATAACCTCGGTAGTACTATAAAACTAACCATAATTGATAAGATAATATTGAATTGTTTTTGTTAAATAATTTAATCATTAGTTGCCCTCTAACTACAGTATAAGAAATTATTTTAGTATGAATAAAAGAATTACAGTAATCAAAACAGGTGAAATGATTAATAAGGTATAGTTGCCAGCTACTGAGATTTTGATACAATTCAGAAGAGAGGAGAGGCAATATAGTAACACAAAAATTTTAAATAACCTATATCTCCATGTGAAACTACTGACCTGATTCAACAAACTGTTGTGCTATACTTATTCATTCTTGTCATGAGGGTAGTCTGTAGTACCAGCGACTAGTTTTCTCACAATCTTCGAGTGTATTTGAAGAACTGGGCATCTTAAGAATTCATTTTGATTATCACTGGAACTGTAAAAAAACATAACATTAAAATACAGCAATATCAAGTGGCAATAAAGATGATTTAATACTGTATGAAAGTCAAATGAATATATTTAAAGTTTCCAACACAGTTGGAGTATTTATATTTCCATAGCCACTGCAAATTTCCAATTTCATCTTTTTGTTTTATGAATATAAAAGCATTCTCAGTTTTACATCACTAAAAATAGTTATTCTCAAGATACTGAAGGGAAATAAAACAGTATTAGAAGTCCTAAGAAAATCATAAAGGAATCCCTTTATCAGGGATACTTAACCTTTAAACTGTCAAAGCGTAGATCTACGTTCACGTGCGTAGCGCTCTGAACGTAGATCTATGTTTTATTTTACATGCTTTCAACCTTGGCACAATAGGCCTGAGTTACCTAGACATGAGAGAATGGGTCTGTGCACTCAGTGTGCGCAGTATGACAACATTTGGGGACGCCGGGAAAAATATGCTCTTCATTTGAAGTAAAAAAAAAAAACATTTCCCAAAATATTCAAAGCGCTACGCAAGTGAACGTGGATCTACGTCTGGACAGTTTAAGGGTTAACCCGTTGATTGTCCATCACGTAAGACTACAACACTGATGAATGGGTTCATCACACAGAACTACGTCACTGATGCCTGGGTTCATCACACAGATGACATCATTGATGCCTGGGTTCATCATGTAGAACTACGTCACCGATGCCTGGGCTCATCACGCAGAACTACAGCACTGACGACAGGGTCCATCACGTAGAATTACGTCACTGATGCAAGGGTCCATCACGTAGAACTCTCATTGACACTAGGGTCCATCACATATAATTGTCATTGATGCCAGGGTCCATCATGTACATAGATCTATGTCATGTGCTCAGCTCACTCAGACAAGCTGTGAGCGGTAATTTTGGCCTAGATATGAAAGAATGCGTCTGTGCATGATGGGAAAGCAAAACTCTGACCTTGTGTTTGGTTTAAAATTGACTATGAGGGGTTTTCTAGGATGGTTTCTATGGTTTTATTGGCTGTTTCTTGGTATCATATGACAGATAAACCTCCTACTAAAATAGAGAAGATTTTTAATTGGTTCCAGGGCCAGAAGTAGCATAAAATCAGCCTCAAAATAGTTGAAATATTTGATTTTTGCCAATATTCCTGAGGAAGGGTAAAGACTTCCCTTCACCCATGTCTGTTTTATTTACTTTTAGTAAGTCTGATTCAATTATTGAGATGCTGTAAACCATGATAATCATTCCTGGTTATATTTTATTATCTGTATCTCTCCCTCCTGCGTTCCAGGGAATACAGGTTTAGAAACCTCAAGCGCTCCCAGTAATTGAGGTGTTTTATCTCCGTTATGCGCGCCGTGAAAGTTCTCTGTACATTTTCTAGGTCGGCAATTTCACCTGCCTTGAAAGGTGCTGTTAGAGTGCAGCAATATTCCAGCCTAGATAGAACAAGTGACCTGAAGAGTGTCATCATGGGCTTGGCCTCCCTAGTTTTGAAGGTTCTCATTATCCATCCTGTCATTTTTCTAGCAGATGCGATTGATACAATGTTATGGTCCTTGAAGGTGAGAGTAAATTTTGTATTTGTTTTTACTTGATGATTTAATTTCCTCATGTTTACCAAATCTGATGAAATTTCTCATCGTGAACTTCATATTTTGCCCTGGGTTGTGTAACTGATGGGTTTCTAGATGGGTGGTGATCTTGCTTCTTAGGACCCTTTCAAAGATTTTTATGATATGGGATGTTAGTGCTATTGGTCTGTAGTTCTTTGCTGTTGCTTTACTGCCCCCTTTGTGGAGTGGGGCTATGTCTGTTGTTTTTAGTAACTGAGGGACGACCCCCGTGTCCATGCTCCCTCTCCATAGGATGGAAAAGGCTCGTGATAGGGGCTTCTTGCAGTTCTTGATGAACACAGAGTTCCATGAGTCTGGCCCTGGGGCAGAGTGCATGGGCATGTCATTTATCGCCTGTTCGAAGTCATTTGGCGTCAGGATAACATCGGATAGGCTTGTGTTAATCAAATTTTGTGGCTCTCTCATAAAAAATTCATTTTGATCTTCGACTCTCAATCTGGTTAGCGGCTTGCTAAAAACTGAGTCATATTGGGACTTGAGTAGCTCACTCATTTCCTTGCTGTCATCTGTGTAGGACCCATCTTGTTTAAGTAGGGGCCCAATACTGGGCGTTGTTCTCGATTTTGATTTGGCATAGGAGAAGAAATACTTTGGGTTTCTTTCGATTTCATTTATAGCTTTTAGTTCTTCCCGCGATTCCTGACTCCTAAAGGATTCTTTTAGCTTAAGTTCGATGCTTGCTATTTCTCTGACCAGTGTCTCCCTGCGCATTTCAGATATATTGACCTCTTTTAGCCGCTCTGTTATTCTTTTCCGTCGCCTGTAAAGGGAGCGCCTGTCTCTTTCTATTTTACATCTACTCCTCCTTTTTCTTAGAGGAATAAGCCTTGTGGAAGGAAAGTGTAATATATCTTCCCAGCTTATATCGGTTAGGACTTGGTTTACTTGGTCCCACTTTATGTTTTTGTTATTGAAGTTGAATTTGGTGAATGCTCCCTCGTGACTAGTCTCATTTTGTCGGTCTGGGGCTCCTCGCATACATGTCTGAACCTCAATTATGTTGTGATCTGAGTATATTGTTTTTGATATGGTGACATTTCTTATCAGATCATCATTGTTTGTGAATATGAGGTCTAGTGTATTCTCCAGTCTAGTAGGCTCTATTATTTGCTGGTTTAAATTGAATTTAGAGAGGCCTGAGTACATAATTACTGCAGAGAGGAAATAGTGTTTCAGTACCTTTAATGTCTACAGTTTTTATTTTAGATTTTTGCTTTATAAATTGAACGTTTTTTAATTTTGCATAAAATTTGCCAAGTTTATGAATTATGTGCAGTTTATAGGGTAGTTTTGATATCTTATTGGGTAATTTCTTGTACTCAATAGAACAGAAGACATACTAGTGAAACAGCTAAGAATTTAGTCAAATAGAGCAATGGTTTAAAATAGGACTCAGAGTCAACAAAATCTCCAATCAGTAAAATGCTACTAACTACTAACATTGCACCTGTGTAATTTTGTAAATCAATTTTTTTGTATTTTTGGTGTCATTACCTCCAAGAAGAGATTCTCCATCATTTGTTTTTAAATGTGGACACAGAGTATTTTTAATTTTGGGGGTCTGGACAGTGAAAGAGTCAATAATAAGACTTACTGAATATCACAAGCAGGAGGACTGCTACTACACCACCAATGCACAGCTTGGCACGTGTATTTTGCCACCACATGTTGCGTCTAAGGCGAGTAGCAGAGGTGCGGAACTGGTCAGAGGTGGATGCCAAGCCTTCTGATCTGTCCTGCAAGTTATCCAGCTGGTCTCCTCTTTCCAATAACCTCCCAACATTGTCACGCATCACATCAGTGACTTCAGCAATCTGCACTCGCACACTGTCAAGAGATATAAACCATAAAATTTGGGTCAAATCTGCAATTACACTATAGAATAAGGAGCACTGTACAGATCATGCCTGAAATACACTTCATTACCCAAAATGCATTGCATACTAGTGGCTTTCTTTTGTGCCTAACAATATTTTATTGCATGTAATCTACATTATCTGTTTACTGCATAAAGGAAATAAAGTATCTGAATTTGAATCAAAAAGAATGGTAGTTTGGTCATCTCAAAAATCTCAGATATTATCCTAACACCACAAGACTTTGAAAAGGCAATAAATGATGTGCCCATTCACTCTGCCCCAGGCCCAGACTCATGAACTCCGTGTTCATCAAGAACTGCAAGACGCCCCTGTTACATGCCTTCAGCATTCTATGGGGGAGGAAGCATGGACACGGGACATCCCATACTCACTAAAAATAACAGACATAGCCCCACTCTACAAAAGTGGCTGTAAAGCAATTGCAAAGAACTACAGACTGATAGTACTAACATCCTATATCACAACAATCTTTGAAAGGGTTCTAAGAAGCAAGATTGCCAACCACCTAGACACCCATCAGTTACACAACCCAGGGCAACATGGGTTTAGAGCAGGTCGCTCCTGCCTGTCCCAGCTAATGGATCACTATGACAAGGTCCTGGATGCTGTAGAGGATAAACAAAATCAAGATGTAGTACACACAGACTTTGTACAAGTTTCCAACAAGTGTGACCATGGTGTAAATGCACACAAGATGCATGATAAAGGAATATCAGGAAAAGTTGGTAGATGGATCTATAACTTCCTGAGACACAGAACACAAAGAGTAATAGTAAACTGACTTCTGAAATTGTAATGACACAATTGCAAACAAACCATACCACGGGCAGGGTTTGAACCCGCGGTCAGAGTCAAAACTCCAGAACGTCGCATTAGTCACTGGGCCACATAAATATACCTAGTTGGATGAATCTTACTGAAGCTAGCTGGCCCAGTGTCTAACACGACGGTCTGGAGTTTTGAGACTCTCTGATCGTGGGTTCAAACCCCACCCGTGGTATGGTTTAGTAATAGTAACCAGAGTAAAGTTTGAGGCAGCTACAGTGAAAAGCTCTGTTCCACAAGGTACAGTACTCGCTCCCATTCTATTCCTCATCCTCATCTCTGACATAAACAGAGATGTAAGCCATAGCTCCATGTCTTCCTTTGCGGATGACACCTAGACTGCCATGAGAGTGACCTCCACTGAAGACACCGCAAGACTCCAAGCAGACAAAAACCAAATCTTCAGATGGGCCACTCAAAACAATATGAAGTTCAATGAAGAGAAATTTCAACTACTCAGATATGGAAAACTTCAGGAAATTAAAACTGTATCAGGGTATACGACAAATTCTAACCATACAACAGAGTTAGGGTAAGATATAAACAGCTATTGGAGGATAGATGGGCAAATGAGAGCATAGGCAATGGGGTCGAAGAGGTATGGGGTAGGCTTAAAAATGTAGTGTTAGAGTGTTCAGCAGAAGTTTGTGGTTACAGGAAAGTGGGTGCGGGAGGGAAGAGGAGCGATTGGTGGAATGATGATGTAAAGAGAGTAGTAAGGGAGAAAAAGTTAGCATATGAGAAGTTTTTACAAAGTAGAAGTGATGCAAGGAGGGAAGAGTATATGGAGAAAAAGAGAGAGGTTAAGAGAGTGGTGAAGCAATGTAAAAAGAGAGCAAATGAGAGAATGGGTGAGATGTTATCAAGAAATTTTGTTGAAAATAAGAATAAGTTTTGGAGTGAGATTAACAAGTTAAGGAAGCCTAGAGAACAAATGGATTTGTCAGTTAAAAATAGGAGAGGAGAGTTATTAAATGGAGAGTTAGAGGTATTGGGAAGATGGAGGGAATATTTTGAGGAATTGTTAAATGTTGATGAAGATAGGGAAGCTGTGATTTCGTGTATAGGGCAAGGAGGAATAACATCTTGTAGGAGTGAGGAAGAGCCAGTTGTGAGTGTGGGGGAAGTTCGTGAGGCAGTAGGTAAAATGAAAGGGGGTAAGGCAGCCGGGATTGATGGGATAAAGATAGAAATGTTAAAAGCAGGTGGGGGTATAGTTTTGGAGTGGTTGGTGCAATTATTTAATAAATGTATGGAAGAAGGTAAGGTACCTAGGGATTGGCAGAGAGCATGCATAGTTCCTGTGTATAAAGGCAAAGGGGACAAAAGAGAGTGCAAAAATTATAGGGGGTTAAGTCTGTTGAGTGTACCTGGTAAAGTGTATGGTAGAGTTATTATTGAAAGAACTAAGAGTAAGACGGAGAATAGGATAGCAGATGAACAAGGAGGCTTTAGGAAAGGTAGGGGGTGTGTGGACCAGGTGTTTACAGTGAAACATATAAGTGAACAGTATTTAGATAAGGCTAAAGAGGTCTTTGTGGCATTTATGGATTTGGAAAAGGCGTATGACAGGGTGGATAGGGGGGCAATGTGGCAGATGTTGCAGGTGTATGGTGTAGGAAGTAGGTTACTGAAAGCAATGAAGAGTTTTTACAAGGATAGTGAGGCTCAAGTTAGAGTATGTAGGAAAGAGGGAAATTATTTCCCAGTAAAAGTAGGCCTTAGACAAGGATGTGTGATGTCACCGTGGTTGTTTAATATATTTATAGATGGGGTTGTAAGAGAAGTAAATGCAAGGGTCTTGTCAAGAGGCGTGGAGTTAAAAGATAAAGAATCACACATAAAGTGGGAGTTGTCACAGTTGCTCTTTGCTGATGACACCGTGCTCTTGGGAGATTCTGAAGAGAAGTTGCAGAGATTGGTGGATGAATTTGGTAGGGTGTGCAAAAGAAGAAAATTAAAAGTGAATACAGGAAAGAGTAAGGTTATGAGGATAACAAAAAGATTAGGTGATGAAAGATTGGATATCAGATTGGAGGGAGAGAGTATGGAGGAGGTGAATGTATTCAGATAATTGGAAGTGGACGTGTCAGCGGATGGGTCTATGAAAGATGAGGTGAATCATAGAATTGATGAGGGGAAAAGGGTGAGTGGTGCACTTAGGAGTCTGTGGAGACAAAGAACTTTGTCCTTGGAGGCAAAGAGGGTAATGTATGAGAGTATAGTTTTACCAACGCTTTTATATGGGTATGAAGCATGGGTGATGAATGTTGCAGGGAGGAGAAGGCTGGAGGCAGTGGAGATGTCATGTCTGAGGGCAATGTGTGGTGTGAATATAATGCAGAGAATTCGTAGTTTGGAAGTTAGGAGGAGGTGCGGGATTACCAAAACTGTTGTCCAGAGGGCTGAGGAAGGGTTGTTGAGGTGGTTCGGACATGTAGAGAGAATGGAGCGAAACAGAGTGACATCAAGAGTGTATCAATCTGTAGTGGAAGGCAGGCGGGGTAGGGGTCGGCCTAGGAGGAGGTTGGAGAGAGGGGGTAAAGGAGGTTTTGTGTGCGAGGGGCTTGGACTTCCAGCAGGCATGCGTGAGCGTGTTTGATAGGAGTGAATGGAGACAAATGGTTTTTAATACTTGACGTGCTGTTGGAGTGTGAGTAAAGTAACATTTATGAAGGGGTTCAGGGAAACCAGCAGGCCGGACTTGAGTCCTGGAGATGGGAAGTACAGTGCCTGCACTCTGAAGGAGGGGTGTTAATGTTGCAGTTTAAAAACTGTAGTGTAAAGAACCCTTCTGGCAAGACAGTGATGGAGTGAATGATGGTGAAAGTTTTTCTTTTTCGGGCCACCCTGCCTTGGTGGGAATCGGCCAGTGTGATAATAAAAAAAATAAAAAATAACAACAGAGTGAAAAGGTAATGTGAAGGACCTGGGAGTGATAATGTCAGAGGATCTTGTCTTCAAAGACCACAACAATGTATCTACCGCATCTGCTAGGAAAATGATACGATGGATAATAAGAACCTTCAAAACTAGAGATGCCAAGCCCATGATGATTCTCTTCAAATCACTTGTTCTCTCAAGGCTGGAGTACTGCTGTAAACTAACTGTCCCCTTCAAGGCAGGCAAAATTGCTGACCTGGAAAGTGTACAAAGAACTTTCACAGCACACATAAGTATGATAAGGCACCTAAATTACTGGAGCACAGGTGAGACAGATGCATGATAATATACACTTGGAAAATCCTAGAGGGATTAGTACCAAACTTGCACACGAAAATCACTCCCTCTGAAAGCAAAAGACTTGGCAGGGGATGCAAAATTCCCCCAATGAAAAGTAGGGGCACCACAAGTACACTGAGAGAACACAATAAGTGTCCAGGGCCCAAGACTGTTCAACTGCTTCCCAGCATACATAAGGGGGATTACCAATAGACCCCTGGCTGCCTTCAAGAAGGCACTGGACAGGCACCTAAAGTCAGCACCTGACCAACCGGGCTGTGGTTCGTACATCAGTTTGCATGCAGCCAGCAGTAACAGCTTGGATGATCAGACCTTGATCCACCATGAGGCCTGGTCTCAGACCGAGCCACGGTAGCGTTGACCCCCAAAACCCTTCTCAGGTAAACTCCAGGTCTCCAGTTAACACATTAACAAAGAAACTGGTAAAAAATTTATAGAAAATATTTTAAATAAATAAATAAATAAAATATTTATTTCTTTGCTAAGGTTACAATGTGTGTTTACATATCAAAGTATGATTGGAGCAAAGAAAACCACTACCTTGCCGAGGCATTTCGGGCAGACTGAACCTAATACTTATAGACTACTTAAGTCTAGACAGGTGAAGTGTGGTAGAATACAAACAGTCAATATTCACTTTACTGTTAATATGAGGTAGTACAATTTATGATACAATCAATCATACATTTTTAAGTTTGTAATTAAGTTCATTTACTCTATTATTGATATGAGGTAGTACAATTAGTGATATAAACATACACTTATAAGTTTGTAAAAATGGCTTAATAGTAAAGGGATAATAAAGTATTTGGGGGAGTTGCTTTGAATTTGGTTGGGGCTTAGCATGGTGTGGGTAGGTTTGTTATTGAGATGAGATGATTTCTGAGTATGATCCTAAAGTGATTTGTAGGCAGGGGACCTCTTGCTGCTTCAGGCAAAGACTTCCATATCCTAGGTAAGCCCTTTATGTGCATTGCATTTTTGCAAAGTGTGAGATGGACATGAGGGATGTCAAGAAGTGTTTTGTGTGTTGTGTTATGCCTGTGTGTTCTGTTGAAGCAGTCTAGGAGAAGATTAGGCATACGAAGTGTACATTGGATCTCAAAGTTCTTGTACAGTAACACATTTTCTATGGCACATCATTTCACCACTGAACTACTTCACATATGGGTTGTGGGTATGCAGATGAGTGTTGCTGAGTTGGTTTAGCAGACCTTGACTATAAATTTAAGGTAATAATTAGTTAAAGTTGTGCCCTTTCACCGATTGATTACTAACTCCTGCATTAGACAACATACTCCACCTCTTTTCAAGAGTCTTAACTTGCTTAATATACAAAACATCCACACTTATTATTGTGCCTACTACATACACAGAACACTATACTCAAATATAAACCCTCCTCTCAAACTCCTTCATAACTATAACAAAACACACAACCATAACATGAGACACAAATCACTCTTCGATATCCCTTGTGTCCATCTCTCCCTATGCAAAAATACTATACACGTAAGGGCCCAAAGATCTGGAATTCATTGCCAAAACACACCAAAGGACCCCTGCCTGCAAATCAGTTTAAGACCCTACTAAGAAATCACCTCATCACTCAAAATTAACCAGACAAACCGTACCCAACACCTACCAGTTAACCAAAAGCTACTCATATTGTGCCGAGGATTGCTCAACCACTTACTCACTACTTCAAAATTAATATGTCTAAATTTCATTGTTTTAAATAGTACTAAATTGTAATACACCATATTGTAAATTGTTTTAGACTGTTCTATTGTAATACTGTAATCTTTATAAACTAATACAATAGTGTAATAATTCTCTACTAGACTTATCAAAGCCATGTAGCATTATCTAATACAATATTCAATTCTCTTATACTCGCTGTAACTTATCTAATGACCATATGAACTATTATTGCCTTCCTAATCTTAAGTTAAATTTTTAAGTTTGCCCCAAAATGCTCTGTATACAAAGAGGCTTTTGGCATATACACCCAACTATTATATTCCTCTGTACAACTATGTATCATGTCAAAATACACTTCTTACTCTTATTCATCTTAACATTAAGTTTAAGGTTTAACTTGACACATGAAGAAGACAACTTTTAAGATAATGATTATTGTAATTAAAATACAGTGGACCCCCGCCTTACGATGGCATCGTGTTATGTTAAATCCGCCATACGATACATTTTAATGCAAAAATTTTGCCTCATCTCACGCAATTCGTCCGGGACGCGTCCCACGCGTGGCCTCAACTGCCCCGTGCATGCCAGTGTTTACGAGCCAGCCAGTGCGGTTGCATCCACGCATACATTCGGTACATTTCATATTATCACAGTTTTTTTAGTGATTGTACCTGCAAAATAAGTCACCATGGGCCCCAAGAAAACTTATAGTGCCAACCCTGCGGGAAAAAGGGTGAAAATTACCATGGAAATGAAGAAAGAGATAATTGCTAAGTACGAAAGTGAAGTACGTGTCTCAGAGCTGGCCAGGTTGTATACCAAACCCCAATCAACCATCGCTACTATCGTGGCCAACAAAACGGCAATCAAGGAAGCTGTTCTTGCAAAAGGTGCAACTTTGTTTTCGAAACAGAGATCGCAAGTACTCAAAGATGTTGAGAGGCTGTTATTGGTGTGGATAAACGAAAAACAGATAGCAGGAGATAGTATCTCTCAAGCGATCATATGTGAAAAGGCTAGGAAGTTGCATGACGATTTAATTAGAAAAATGCCTGCAACTAGTAATGATGCGAGTGAATTTAAGGCCAGCAAAGGTTGGTTTGAGAGATTTAAGAATCATAGTGGCATACATAGTGTGATAAGGCATGGTGAGGCTGCCAGTTCGGACCACAAAGCGGCTGAAAAATATGTGCAGGAATTCAAGGAGTACATAGACAGTGAAGGACTGGAACCTGAACAAGTGTTTAATTGTGACAAAACAGGCCTGTTTTGGAAGAAAATGCCAAGCAGGACCTACATTACTCAGGAGGAAAAGGCACTCCCAGGACATAAGCCTATGAATGACAGGCTTACTCTGTTGATGTGTGCCAATGCTAGTGGTGACTGCAAAGTGAAGCCTTTATTGGTGTATCACTCTGAAACTCCCAGTGTGTTCAGGAAAAACAATGTCCTCAAGGCTAATTTGTGTGTGCTGTGGAGGGCAAACAGTAAGGCATGGGTCACTAGGGACTTTTTCTATGACTGGTTACACCATGCATTTGCCCCCACTGTGAAAAATTACCTAATTGAAAAGAAATTAGACCTTAAGTGCCTCCTGGTATTAGACAGTGCTCCTGGTCATCCTTCAGACATGGCAGAGCGACTTTCTGTGAAATGAGCTTCATCAAGGTCAAGTTTTTGCCTCCTAATACCACTCCTCTCCTGCAGCCTATGGACCAGCAGGTCATTTCCAACTTCAAGAACCTGTACACAAAAGCTATGTTTGAAAGTAGCTTTGTAGTGACCTCAGAAACTCAATTGACTCTAAGAGAGTTTTGGAGAGATCACTTTACCATCCTCAACTGTGTAAACATTATAGGTAAGGCTTGGGAGGAAGTGACTAAGAGGACCTTGAACTCTGCTTGGAAGAAATTGTGGCCAGAATGTGTAGACAAAAGGGATTTTGAAGGGTTTGAGGCTAACCCTGGGAATCCTATGCCAGTTGTGGAATCCATTGTGGCTCTAGGGAAGTCCTTGGGGTTGGAGGTAGAAGAGTTGGTGGAGGAATACAATGAAGAACTAACCACTGAAGAGCTGCAAGATCATCTTCAACAGCAAGAGGCCAGACCTGAGGAAAATGCTTCAGAGGATGGGAGAGAGAAATTGAGGAAGTTGCCTATTTCAAAGATTAAGGAAATGTGTGCAAAGTGGGTTGAACTTCAAACCTTTGCGGATGAAAATCACCCTGACACAGCTACTGCATACTGTGCTGGTGACTATTACAATGACAATGTTATGGCCCATTTCAGGAAAGTCTTAAAGGAACAAGAGGTACAGGCCTCTATGGACAGATATGTTGTGCGACAGAGGTCCAGTGACTCTCAAGCTGGTTCAAGTGGCATTAAAAGAAGAAGGGAAGTAACCCCAGAAAAGGACTCAATACCTCAAGTCCTAATGGAAGGGGATTCCCCTTCTAAACAATAACTTCCACACTCCCCTCCTCCCATCCCATCAATCATCACCAGATTTTCAATAAAGGTAAGTGTCATATTTTGTATTCTTAGTGCATGTCTTCTTAAGTTTGTGTGTATTAAAATTAATATTTCATGTGGTAAAATTTTTTTTTTCATACTTTGTGGTGTCTTGCACGGATTAATTTGATTTCCATTATTTCTTATGGGGAAAATTAATTCGCCATACGATAATTTCGTCTTACGATGAGCTCTCATGAACGAATTAATATCGTAAGGCGGGGGTTCACTGTATTCAATGCTGTGTGAACAAAATACACAGTACTTACTCCTTTAATTTATCAGAAGCAAATCGTACAGTTTTTTTGCTGGAAGGACCTCTGAAAGTATAAGAGCCTGATTGAATTAAAAATTATTGTAATTATGTTATAGGGTATATTCACTGTGCAGGCATAACTTACTAATATGGCAGGTCAGGTTCCAGACCACTGCTGTAAAGCAATTCACAGCCTTTTTTTCACATGCTTGTGCATATAAAAGCCTAAAAATATGTTTACACTATCATTTATTAAGTGAATGAATAGTTTACAAGAAGTAACTACTGAAAGAAGGCATAAGGGGATAGTGGAGCTTCATCATATGAGCCTTCAACTCGTTGATTCAGCTTGGAGTCAGCTAAATCACTGAAAATAATAAAAATTAATATACACATACAGATATTTATAATCTTTCCCCCCACAAGTGATGCTAGAAATGATACAATCTTCAAAAATCTTTTGTTATGTTCACTGATTTAGACCTCTGAATAGCTGCATGTTAACTAATTTGTTTGCATTCAGAGTAAAACAAAACTACAAGCATATTAATTATAACCAAGCACTGGACTCTTGATTTATACAATAATCTTGATAATTCTGATAAGTTGGTGACTAGGAAGGTGGGTTAGTGATTTATCCATATGTGGTTAAGTGATGCTGCAGTAGTCTCAGTTATTCTTGCAGGCTTGGTTATCAAGGTATTAGTAAGTATGTACTAATTGTATATATCATTCACAAATTCTACTATTTGGGGGTCTTCTGATTGGATGAGGTTGATGTTGAAATCCCCAGCAAGTATTAAGTGATGTTTATTTAATTGTTTTGCTAATGATTAGGTCCATAAGGTCTTCTCCAACGATGGTTATGTTGGTGTGTGGTGTCCTGCAGACAGTTCCTATTGTAAGAGGGGTCTTTAAGCACCTGTGTGTGAAATATGCAACTACATATTCTCTGAGCTTATCTCTGATGCAGGTTGAATAACCGCATTTCATCTCATAAGTGTGGTAGGCTGCTATACCCCCACCCCCTTTGATAAGGGCTGCAACTGTGTATGGCAGTGTACCCTGGTACAATGCAGATGTCTGTGGTGCTGTGGTTAAGCCAGGTTTCAGTGAGAATAATGAAGGTTGGGTTTGTCTTTAGCAATTTCAGGAGTGTAGCTATGTCATCACAGTGTTTACTTAGGGATCTGGCACTGTAGTTAAATACTGAGATGGTGTAACTGTGTTTATAAGGTAGATTGTTACTAATAGTAATCTATTGAATGTAATTAATCAGAGGTAGTACAGTCTTGAGAAATAGAGGGTGAGAATTAGTTTTTTATGTTGTGATAGAAAAGATGAACTGTTTGAAACTGGTGGGACCAAGATGAGAAAAAACATGCAGAGTACCCAAATGAACCAGAGTGATACAGGAAGGCCCTGCTTTACAGAGCTCTACTTTACAGAGCTTCGCTTTACAGCATTTTGCTAATACAGCAGTTTTCAATTATACCCATTCTTCATTTATTCAGACTTCCAACAATAAATATATTTACCACTCATGAACATATTTTAAGATAAGTAATGTGTCTACTATCTATGCATTTTTTAGTTTTAGCTCTTATTGCTTACTAATATATGATAGTGTAAACATGTTGTCAGGCTTTTATATGCAAATGAAAGTGAAAAAAGGCTATATATCACATCAGAGCAATTTTTGCTTTACAGCAGAAGCCCAGAACCTACCTGCTGTATAAACTGGGCTCTCCTGTATGAGAAAAATGTCTTCAATGAGAAAGTAGCGAGAAAAATACAAGAGAAAAATAGTAGATTGTTTTCTTTAGATAATATATGAAAAATATCTAGGGTAACATATTCATACATAATATTTGTTATAACTAAATCTGCCAATAATCATTTACTAATTTATCTTTCAATTATTACAATTTAATCAAACCTACCTAAGGAAGAAGTCTTCATCATCATCTGCTACATCATCATCTTTGTTGATCAACTTTTCCTGAAAGCAGTAACTTAAGTGACTTACTTTCTCACTAACACTAGATTTATATACTACAGTACAGTGTACATATTTAACCATTTTACTGTTTCTCACACAGGTCTATGTTATTGAGGTAAGTGTAGCTTATATAGAACTACGTTTTAATCATAGCACCCTCAAATATGCTGCGACTGGTAAATTCTGGCCCTGACATGAGAATGGGTGTGCACAGTGGGTGCTCACAGCATAAAAAAAAAAAAAATCCAGCCTCATGAAATGCATGATGGAAACAGCCAGCCAGTGACATTGTTTGGTTTACAACAGCAACTTCAAGACATGTTCTAAGGCAATTTTCATGGCTTTATTGGCTATTTCTTGATGATTTTCATCAGTTTCAGACTGAAAGTGGCTTGAAATAGGCCTCAAAAAGGCAAAATATTAAATTTTTAGTGATTTTCCTGAGGAAGGGTAAGGGCGCTACTACCTCTGTCTGTTTTATGGGTTTTTACTAGGTCTCTTTCAATTACTGGGATGGCCTAAACCATGAGAAATCATGCTTGGTTATACTGTATTTTATTAGCTGTGAAACAGTGCAAAACATTTTATGTGAGAGACGATAGATTCAAAATGGAGGGCAAGTGTTATATAGAAATGTCCTGAGTCCAGAATAATACACACAGGAAAGGTTGCCTTAGTAGCTGGAATGCCTACAGTGTTTATTTTGGGCTCTGTTTTTAAATTGGAATTTGTTGAATTTTGTTTAAAATCAAAGCCCAAAATAAACACTGTTGGCACTCCAGCCATTAAAGCAGCCTTTCCTCTGTGCACTTGATAAGATAATTGAATGGGCGGTGTCTTGTGCTCAATCAACAGAACAAAAGGTAAACTTAACAAAATTGCTGGGAATTAAATAAGTTTGAGCAATGGAATTGGCCTAAAATAGGCCTCAAAGTATGCAATATCACTAATGCATAAATTGCATTCACACCACCAACTTCCTGCCCACATATTTCCATAAATTTTCCATAAAATTTTTAGTGCATTTTTAGTGTCACTACCTTCAAAAAAAATTTCAATCATTTCAGAAGCCTTTTTTTTTTTTTAAATCACGACACTGACAGCCCTTTTAATATAAGAGTTATTACTGAACATCACTGTAAAATATATATTTCACTGCAAATGAAGTATGAACCAAAGTGGAACACTCTGGTTCATATATGGAGTACAGTTAATTCCAAGTTTATTAACCCTTAAAAACTTAGATCTACTTTTGGAGCACTACGGATTTGAACGCCGATCTGTTTGGACAGTTTAAGCGTTAACCAAAACTAAATTTGGTATGGTTTAATACCATATACTGAATTTACACTCAAATTCAAATTACTTCTTTTGTGGTACAAAAACAATGTATACATGTAATAAAACATTGGTAAACACAAAAGAAAGCCACTAGTATGCAAAGCATACATGAACCAAGCACACTTAACATGCACTGATCAAGATTTGCGAGTTTTTTAAGTTAGAGTACGTAGTAGGCTGCAATAAAAATAATAAAACCCAATCTAACCTATATTACAACCAACTCTTGACCACTGAGTATCAATATACAGTGGTACCTCGGGATACGAACAGCTCAAAACGCAAACAATTATGTAAGTGTATTTATGTAAGTGTTTTTGTAAGTGTATTTTTGGGGGTCTGAAACGGATTAATCTAATTTACATTATTTCTTATGGGAACAAATTCATTCTGTATCAGCACTCGAACAGCCTTCTGGAACGAAAAAAGTTCATATCCCGAGGTACCACCGTACGTGTAAAATGTGAGAAGCACTATTTCCACAGTTGTAGGTAGATGTTGTACATATTTACTCTTTAGATAGGCTGAAGTTTGCCCAAAATGCTCTGCGCACTAAGGGCCTTCCTGCAAGCACACCTAAATGACACCCATCTCTGTACAAACAGTGTATCATGCTGAAACAAGTCTTTATATACATCTTTATCTAGGCACTTAAGTTATGTTCTCTAAGCAAATGTAATCAATTAGATTATATTACTTTAGGCAGCCTTATTTCTGTTTTATTGTGAAAACTACGACATCTATTATTCTCAAGCTGCTAAGGAAATTATAATCAAGGGAGAAGCGCTAAATCCGTAGGATTATACAGCACCCATGGAGTTGATGTGCTAGGTATTCAGGCTTAATTCAGGGAACTGGAGCACAGATCCAATTCCCTAGATCAAGAGCCCCTCACCAGCATTAAGGAACCTTTTTCGTATTTAATGTGATTTGTATTTGATTATATGTGTTTGAATTATTATATCTGAATTTTTTTTTTGTTATATTAAGGGGAAATCATTAAACCAGTTAAGGTCATCCAGTGCCCAAGGAATGGGAGGCAATAAGGTTTGATCCAAGAAAGAGGAAGACAGGCTTAATTTCTTGGATCAAGACCCCTTCACCAGCATTATGGCACCTCTCCTGAGGGGTCGACCCAGGGAAAAATAGGTTCAATTTGTTGGATCAAGAACCCCTAACCAATATCAAGGCACGTCCCTAGAGTCGACTCAAGGAAGCGAAGGAGAAATCAGACTCCCTGGATCAAGGATCCTTCACCAGCATCGAGGAACTCCCCTTTGGAGGGAAAAGGGAGATGATGATTAGGCTTGAAAATATGCGGCAAATCCGTATGAGTCACACATCTTAATTTCACCAAAGATCTCATCCAGCTGTTGACTTACAACCTCGTCATCATCTGCGTCATCCAGGTCCTCAGCTGCAATGTTACGCTTTGGAGGCATCTTGTCTGTTTTAGCTGCTCTACAACCCTCACAACTATCTTGTTCAGCCTTCAGACAAGTGATAGAAACTTAACTTCTTCACGGTACACTACACTTTACTGTCAGACATTGTTGTTGTTGGGTTGAAAGTTAATACCGGTCTGAGACCCAACATCCCTAGTAAGTAAGTAAGTAATAGTGGCCCTGAAACCCAATACAAGAAGTAAGTTTATTCAGGTATAACAAATACATTATTATTATTATAATCAAGGGGGAAGCGCTAAACCCGGAGGATTATACAGCGCCTGGGGGGGGGATGTGGAAGGCATTCAGGCTTAATTCGGGGAACTGGGGCACAGATCCAATTCCCTAAATCAAGAGCCCCTCACCAACATCAAGGAACCTTCCTTGAGGGGTATAACAAATACAGTTACATAGATGATCATACATAGCAGTATATGTGTAGAGAACCTGGGATAACCCAAAAAAGTCAGACAGTGACTTATTTCCATTGGCCCTATAGTAAGTTTATTCTGGTATACACAAATACAGTTACATAGATTATCATACATAGCAGTATAAGTGTAAAGTATCTAGGATAACCCAAAAAAGTCAGGCAGAGTGACTTATTCCATTCCTCGGGAACTTAAGATAAGATTTGTTGGAATTTTTAACTCTGAGGGTTAGCCCAGAAAGTCAGTGTGTCACTTTAACTTACCTGGTACCACTGCAGTGTATCTTGTACATCGTTATGATTTATTTCAAATAGTCAATATTTTTAGCAAGGTATGGTCGAATCTAGACAAGATGTAGTTACATGTAATTAACAATAGAAAAAAAGTTGTTGCTGACCAGATATACACATGTAAATAGTTCATTGTAGATGAATGGTTCAGAGAACAGACATGTTGATAAATTTAGACACATGTGCGACTCTTGGATATATTTATTGAGGAAACGTTTCGCCACACAGTGGCTTCATCAGTCCATACAAAGGCTGAGCGACTAATTACCTCAAACTCCTCCTGTTCTTCACGATTCTCCTTGGTATGGACTGATGAAGCTACTGTGTGGCGAAACGTTTCCTCAATAAAGATACCCAAGACTTGCACATGTGTCTAATTTATCAAATAGTTCATTACTGCCCGAAATGCCCCGGCATGATAGTGCCATCAGGCCCCATACTGGTGGCAAAAGCTCTCACTTCACACAGTGAGGGTCCGGGTTCGATTCCCGGCGAAGGGGTTGAAACAGTGGACGTATTTCTTTACGCTGGTTGTCTATGTTCACCCACCAGTAAAATGGGTACCTGGGTGTTAGTGGACTGGTATGGGTCGCATCCTGGAACAAAACTGACTTAATTCGCCCGAAATGCTCAGTATAAGAATCGGCTTTCTATATAGTACAGTATGTCATTGATGTCAGCTAGACCTGTATACCTTGTACATGTACTTGTATTATTATTATAATCAAGGGGGAAGCGCTAAACCCGGAGGATTATACAGCGCCTGGGGGGGGGGGGATGTGGAAGGCATTCAGGCTTAATTCGGGGAACTGGAGCTCAGATCCAATTCCCTAAATCAAGAGCCCCTCACCAACATCAAGGAACCTTCCTTGAGGGGCATGTACTTGTAGTAAATAAAGATATTAAATAAATAACAAAAAGGCACAATACCGTGATTGGAACGATACACAAATAACCCGCACATAAAAGAGAGAAGCTTACGATGACGTTTCGGTCCGACTTGGACCATTGACAAAGTCACACTGATATTATTATTACTTAGCAAATCAAAATTGTAATTACACATTGTAACCTTTGCAAAGAAATAAAATCTTTATCTTTTACCACTGTAACTTGCTCAGTTATCAAAACTTTCAGGCCCAGTGCCTGGACCCATTATATACCTATATAATCTTTTGACTACCACCCACACCATGGATATGGGGTGAATAATAAAGATAATAAACTGACTAGTCACTAGAGGCATTGCTGGCTGGCTGAAGAGCAAGTAGCACCCCAGTGTCTGACAGATTGAACATTAAAATGGTATAAAATACCGACAGGTTGTTAGGTATTTTATACCATTTTAATGTTCAAGTAGCACCCCACTGGAAGTAGTCACTTTGGCATTTTTGGGTTATCCTAGGTAATTTACACATATATGATAATTGTACTTATGTGTACCTGTGCTTGAATAGTTACTTGCTTACGTGTCTTTCTAAACCAACTTGTCGGTATTTATTACCAAGGTTTATTCCAACTTACCTGCATATATTGTTACCTGGATAGAAATCACTGCAGAAACAGGCATGGGGAAGGGACTTGAATTATTATTATAATCAAAAAGAAGCGCTAAGCCACAAGGGCTATACAGCAAAGGGACTTGAAAAGGTTTCGCTGGCTGGAATAGTTTTAGAAAAATGACAGGATGGATAATGAGAACCTTCAAAACTAGGGAGGCCAAGCCCATGATGACACTCTTCAGGTCACTTGTTCTATCTAGGCTGGAATATTGCTGCACTCTAACAGCACCTTTCAAGGCAGGTGAAATTGCCGACCTAGAAAATGTACAGAGAACTTTCACGGCGCGCATAACGGAGATAAAACACCTCAATTACTGGGAGCGCTTGAGGTTTCTAAACCTGTATTCCCTGGAACGCAGGAGGGAGAGATACATGATTATATACACCTGGAAAATCCTAGAGGGACTAGTACCGAACTTGCACACGAAAATCACTCACTACGAAAGCAAAAGACTTGGCAGACGATGCACCATCCCCCCAATGAAAAGCAGGGGTGTCACTAGCACGTTAAGAGACCATACAATAAGTGTCAGGGGCCCGAGACTGTTCAACTGCCTCCCAGCACACATAAGGGGGATTACCAACAGACCCCTGGCAGTCTTCAAGCAGGCACTGGACAAGCACCTAAAGTCAGTTCCTGATCAGCCGGGCTGTGGCTCGTACGTTGGTTTGCGTGCAGCCAGCAGCAACAGCCTGGTTGATCAGGCGCTGATCCACCAGGAGGCCTGGTCACAGACCGGGCCGCGGGGGCGTTGACCCCCGAAACTCTCTCCAGGTAAACTCCAGGTAGTTTAATATGTTTATTATGCACCCCATACCCATCCTGTGGGCGGTAGTCAAAAGATTACAGAGGTACATAATTGGTCCAGGGACTGGACTCCAAAGTTTTGATAGCTGAGCAAGTTACAGAGGTAATGAATTCACAATTTACAAAGGTAATGATGGCTGGAATAGGCAAGTAAGTTTATTCAGGTCTCGCTTCACACGGACCCTCGCCGTGTGGCCGTGAAGCGAGAGCTTCAACCATCAGGCCACGGGACACCATGACTAGATAAGATTTTGTTTGGATTTTTAACCCCGGAGGGTTAGCCACTCAGGATAACCCAAGAAAGTCAGTGTGTCATCGAGGACTTACTTCCAATGGGGTCCTTAAATCTTGTCCCCCATAATGTGACCCACACCAATGAACAAGCACCCATTATTATTATAATCAAGGAGGAGCACTAAACCCAGAATGTCGGGAAATGTGGAAGGTATTCAAGCTTAATTCTGGGAACCGGAGCACAGATCCAATTCCCTATATCAAGAGCCCCCTCCTCAACATCAAGGAACCTTCCTTAAGGGGAAACACCCAGGTACCTACTTGCTTGCTAGGTGAACAGGGACAACAGGTATAAGGAAACACCCAGTGTTCCCACCCTTGCCAGGAATCAAACCATGGATACTAATGTGTGAATTATTATTACAGTATAATCAAAAAGAAGCGCTAAACCAAACTAATGTGTGAAGCAAGAGCATTTGCCATTTATTTTATTTTCTTTAGCATGTGAGCTAATTCATGTGTGCATAAATAACTTATCACAATTGTGACCAGATATAAATATGTAAATAGTTCATTACCGCTGTAACTTGTTCGCCTATCAAAACTTTACCACCCAGTCCCTAGACCCATTTTGTACCTCTGTAATCTTTTGACTACTGCCAACAAGATGGGTATGGGGTGCATATTATTATAATCAAGGGGGAAGCGCTAAACCCGGAGGATTATACAGCGCCTGGCGGGGGGGATGTGGAAGGCATTCAGGCTTAATTCGGGGAACTGGAGCGCAGATCCAATTCCCTAAATCAAGAGCCCCTCACCAACATCAAGGAACCTTCCTTGAGGGGTATGGGGTGCATAATAATTTTTTTTTTTTTTTTAACACACTGGCTGTCTCCCACCAAGGCAGGGTGACCAAAAAAACAAAACACTTTCACCATCATTCACACTATCACTGTCTTTGCACAGGCACGTGCATGCATTGTACTTCCCACCTCTAGGACTCCCTTCACAAATTATTACCCTGAACACACTCCAACAGCTCATTAAGTCCCAAAAAATATTCATCTCCATTCACTCCTATTAACATGCCTGCTGTATGTCTAAGCCTTTTGCACACAAAACCTCATTTACCCCCTCCCTTCATCCATTTCTAGGATGGCCCCCTCCCCCTCCTTCCTTCCACTACAGATTTATACACCCTCTAAGCCATCCTATTTTGCTCCATCATCTAAATATTAAACTAAAAACACTCTAGGCATGTCATTCCATATCAAACATTTTTTATTTCATGTCACCACTAACATTCAGTTGAATAAATTGATAAAGGTTTTTAAATAATACAAGCAAGCACAATCCATTTTATTCTGTTTCATTAGACACTGTCCTTAATTTTGGTGTGACACATACTGTATAATATACCAAAAAGCAAAATGTAACAAAAAGCTATACAACTACTCAGGCCCGGTGGCCTGGTGGCTAAAGCTCCTGCTTCACACACGGAGGGCCCGGGTTCGATTCCCGGCGGGTGGAAACATTCCGACACGTTTCCTTACACCTGTTGTCCTGTTCACCTAGCAGCAAATAGGTACCTGGGTGTTAGTCGACTGGTGTGGGTCGCATCCTGGGGGACAAGATTAAGGACCCCAATGGAAATAAGTTAGATAGTCCTCGATGACGCACTGACTTTCTTGGGTTATCCTGGGTGGCTAACCCTCCGGGGTTAAAAATCCGAACGAAATCTTATCTTATCTTATCTGGCACCACTTCCATATAATTTCGATATTTTTATTACTTACTGTATATTTAAACAACTGCATTGCAAAAACCCTTTTATCAAGTCAGGAAGCACCAACTTATGTTAGCAATCAATAAATTGGTAATTAGACATCTTAAGTAGCCTAACTGTAGATGCATTCAGTGTCAGGTAGGTATATACACTATACAGATACACTGACAGTTTATTTTAATCCCTGTTTTAAAAATGTAAAATACAGTATTCTTTACATTTGCCTACAGATCAACTGTGACCTTAATAACCCACAGTCCATCAATACCCCTTAAACTGAACAAACTTCAGTTGTATCTTATGCAATGCTTAAGTGCTACGACTGCACACAAACATTACACACTGGCATAGGCATACATCCATAGCTTTACCTCAGGCATCTCTGAAGTGCTATCAGCACACTAACTAATGAAATCTATTGGCTATATACGTAATTTTAAAAATATGCAATTAGAAAAAAGTCAGCAAGTAAATGCTGCATATTTTTCACATCTAAATGTATACTATATCACCATACTGTACTTGAGGAATGTTATGTTGGCATCTATACAGAGTATTCCACTTCGTATCAACATTTGTATGGTCTATTTGTATTAATATGGGAACTACTGTAAATAGTACACTGAATGATATATAAAAGCAGCTATAACCATAGCATCTATACAGACTTAGCAAACATCAGCTTGTAGAAAAGTGAACATACTACATACGTATAAGAAACAACTAAAGAATTAACAATTTAATATAGCTCTACTAACTTAAAGCACCTCAATTACTGGGAACGCTTGAAGTTCCTAAACCTTTACTCCCTAGAATGCAGGTGGGAGAGATACATGATTATATACACTTGAAAAATTCTAGAGGGATTAGTACCAAACTTGCACACGAAAATCACTCCCTATGAAAGCAAAAGACTCGGCAGATGATGCAACGTTCCCCCCCAATGAAAAGCAGGGGTGCCATTAGCATGATAAGAGACAACACAATAAGTGTGAGGGGCCCAAGACTGTTCAACTGCCTCCCAGCATACATAAGGGGGATTACCAATAGACCCTTAGCTGTCTTCAAGCAGGCACTGGACTGGCACCTAAAGTCAGTACCTGACCAGCCGGGCTGTGGGTTGTACGTTGGACTGCATGTGGCTAGCAGTAACAGCCTGGTTGATCAGTCCCCAGTCCACCATGAGGCCTGGTCACAGACCGGGCCATGGGGGCACTGACCCCCAGAACTCTCTCCAGGTATACTCCAGGTAACTTACTGATATACATGCAAGAAGTGCAATGCAGTACTGTGCTGTATAAGTAAGTTTATTCAGGTATACACAAATACAGTTACATAGATTATCATACATAGATTATCATACATAGCAGCATGTGTGTAGAGAACCTAGGATAACCCAAAAAAGTCAGACAGAGTGAAATATTTCCACTGGGGTCCAGTTTTCATGTTACATAAACAATTTCATATCTCACAGTAAGGCTATAAATACAATTTTTTTTAATTCTGAATGAATGTATAATCATAAAAATAACTACCTACTGTACTTATAATTCACACAAAGCGATCATTTAATAACATTCAGACAAACTCTATGGTAAATGGTAAATCACTTCATTTTAAATAGTAAGATGTTTGAATTTTATAGGCTATTTAAAACATGAAATAACTCTGAATATCAAATAGATATAACTACGCCTAATGAAAGCTGTTAAAAATCCACTACGACCTCAGTGATCATCTTATTTGCACCACCACTACCAAGAGCATGGGGTGCACCACCACTACCAAGAGCATGGGGTGCACCACCACTACCAAGAGCATGGGGTGCACCACCACTACCAAGAGCATGGGGTGCACCACCACTACCAAGAGCATGGGGTGCACCACCACTACCAAGAGCATGGGGTGCACCACCACTACCAAGAGCATGGGGTGCACCACCACTACCAAGAGCATGGAGTGCATCACCACTACCAAGAGCATGGAGTGCATCACCACTACCAAGAGCATGGGGTGCACCACCGCTACTAAGAGCATTTTTTTGAAGATTTTAATAATTAGCCAAAAAGAAGCACAAAGTACACTAATTATTAAAATCTTCAAAAAAATTACTTGACAGGAATCCTCATATAAAAGACATTTATAATACCTAAACTAGAAAATGTAATTCCCAACCACTTCAAGAATTAAAATGTGACTTATAAGTACTTCAGTATCACCAAACTTCAGTGCAGGAGAGGCAACAGGAAATTATTATTCTATCAGGATAAACTCCTGCAACAATGTACCCACTCAAGTTGTCAAAATGGTGACTGTACTATGGTTCAACACTTGCCTGGAAAAACTTATCAAGTAATATGTGGAGACTATACACAAGTCATAGGCTTCCTATACAACCTCTAGCCACTACTAAAGATATTAGACTAATACATACAAGTACAGAGATCTTTAATTTAAAGTCTCTCTGAACACTCCGAGGCACAATATCTTTGAGTAACCACAGTATAACTACCGGGTATGGTGTCTAGTTATATTCTAAGGTAACTAAGTAACTAAGTGAACATTGCCTTGACCCCAAGAGATTATTAATAAAATGGCACTATATATTTTGTAAAATGAGAACTAAAGGAACCAGACAGAGACCTATAAGTATAGACACCAAAGTCCCCTAAGATAATTAGCCAGAAAAGCTTGCCAAAAAGGGAGAATAAACAGTAGATAAAAAATATGTTAGTTTTTGTGATTCACGTGTAACAAATTCAATACATAAATAATTTATGGATAAAAATATTACCATCCAAAAATTCTGAATTAAATCTCTAGTTTCATTTAACTCTTGCTTAATTATATAAAGTACTGTTATAAAATTTATAAAAGCCTGTTCCTAGGAAACTGCATACTGCAAGCTGAGAATATCTATGTAATTCCAACTATGCAGTAATTCTTGTATGTAGGTTACATATTTTCCAGTAAAAGTAAGCCTTAGACAGGGAAGTGTGATGTCACCATGGTTGTTTAACATATTTATAGATGGAGTTGTAAAACTGAATACTAGGGTGTTTGGGAGAAGTTTGGTATTAAAATATGCAGAATATAATACAAAATGGGGGTTGTCACAGTTGCTTTGTCAATAACACTGTGCTTTTAGGAGATTCTGAAAAGAAGTTGCAAAGGTTGGCAGACAAATGTGGGAGATTATGTAAAAGAAGGAAATTAAAGTGAACATGAAAGGGTTGGATTATTATTATTATAATCAAGGGGGAAGCGCTAAACCCGGAGGATTATACAGCGCCTGGGGGGGGGATGTGCAAGGCATTCAGGCTTAATTTGGGGAACTGGAGCACAGATCCAATTCCCTAAATCAAGAGCCCCTCACCAACATCAAGGAACCTTCCTTGAGGGGTGAAAGGGTTGGAAAGAGGGGGTAAAGGAGGTTTTGTGGGCAAGGGGCTTGGACTTCCAGCAAGCGTGCATGAGCGTGTTAAGATAGGAGTGAATGGAGACGAATGATACTTGGGACCTGACGATCTGTTGGAGTGTGAGCAGGGTAATATTTAGTGAAGGGGTTCAGGGAAACCGGTTATTTTCATATAGTAGGACTCTAGTCCTGGAAATGGGAAGTACAATGCCTGCACTTTAAAGGAGGGGTTTGGGATATTGGCAGTTTGGAGGGATATGTTGTGTATCTTTATACGTATATGCTTCTAAACTGTTGTATTCTGAGCACCTCTGCAAAAGCAGTGATAATGTGTGAGTGTGGTGAAAGTGTTGAATGATGATGAAAGTATTTTCTTTTTTGGGGATTTTCTTTCTTTTTTGGGTCACCCTGCCTTGGTGGGAGAGGGCCGACTTGTTGAAAAAAAAAAAATGAGAAAGAGCAAGCTTATGAGGGTAACAAATAATTTAGGTAATAAAAGACTGGATATCAGATTGGAAGGAGAGAGTATAAAGGAAATGAATGTGTTCAGATACTATTTGGGAGTGGATGTGTTGGTGGATAGGTATATGAAAGACATGGTGAACCATAGTATTTATGAGGAAAAAAGGTGGGTGGTGCACTGCGGCATCTGTGGAAACAAAGAATGTTATCCATGGAGGCAAAATGGAGAATGTATGAGAGTACAGTGGTACCAACACTCTTATATGGGTGTGAAGCATGGATTGTGAATGTTGCAGCAAGGAGGAGGCTGGAGACAGTGGAGATGTCGTGTTTGAGGGCAATGTGTGGTGTGCCTATTATGCAGAGAATTCATAGCTTGGAGATTAGGAGGTGCAGGGTTGCTAAAAGCATTATTCAGAGGGCTGATGAGGGGTTGTTGAGGTGGTTTGGACATTTAGAGAGGGTGGAGCAAAAAAAGATGACTTGGAGGATGTATAAAGCTGTAGTGGAGGGAAGATAGGGTAGGGGTCACCCTATGAAAGATTGGAGTGAGGGATAAAAAGAGTATAGGAAGTCTTATATGTGAAAGGCTTAGATATCCAGCAGGTATGTGCGAGCATGTTAGATAGGAGTGAACGCAAATATCCTTTTGGACTGGATGGCCTGTTGGAGTGTTAGCAAGGTAACATCTTGAAGGAATTCCAAGAAACAGGTTAGTTGGACTCAAGTTCTGGAGGTGGAAAGTACAGTGCCTGCACTCTGAAGGAGGGGTAGGGATATCTGCACGAATTTGGCAAGACAATGATGGAATTAATGAGGGTGAAAGTTTCTTCTTTTGGGTCACCCTACCTCAATGGGAGACAGCTGGAGTGAGTGTTAAAAAAAACTATAACACACACACACATACTATGACTCAACCCCTGCAACCACAATTAGGTGAGTACAATTAGGTGAGTACAATTAGGCGAGTACACACACACACACACTCAGGCCAAGTTATGACTTGACCCCTGCAACCACAAATACACAAACAAACCCCCCCTTTCCTCAACAACCATCTGCCAAAGCAGAAAAAATCAGACAACAAAAAGGCACAATACCATGATAGGAACAATACATGAATAACCCACACATAGGAGAGAGAAGCTTACAATGACATTTCAGTTGACACCCACTTGGACCATTGACAAAGTCACAGTGACTTTGTAAATGATTCAAGTTGGACCAAAATGTCATCATAAGCTTCTCACTCCTATGTGTGGGTTATTTGTGTAAGAAAACACTCACCATCATTCATTCATTCTGTCTTGCCAAAAGTTCACAAATATCATAATTCTTATATATTTATTGCACTCAAAGATAGTAAATACAGAAGTGCATTCTCACATATCTTGTTCAACATAATTAACAACATTTCTTGGGTGCACAGTCCATACTAGTTAGCATGAGATGAGCCACAAGAAGACTACACACACCATCAGGTGAATAAAGCAGCAGGGGCCACTGGTTAGCGCACCTGCTGTCATCGTAAAATGTAACTTTGTTTCCTTTGGGCGGCAGGTACTCAGTTCAGTGAGAGCACGGTAATAGGATTCTTCAAGTGACTGATGGAAGGTGTCTTGGCGTACATTTACCAGCTCTGTAGCAGAATCCTGAGGAAGAAGTGTGTGTAAACCAGAGGTTCATTCCACAATATATACAGTACACATAAAAAAAAATTTAAAAGAAAAATAAAACTTGATAACCAAATATAAACTAAAAATAGCCCCAAACCCAGCATTTGTAAAAATACTGTTTGGCTTAATTATCACTTTCATTTACTCCAGGTTGATCACTTTGACTATTATTTTTAGTTCTAAATGACACATGATATTTTTATGGTATGTTTTATATAAACTATTTCCTATTTAACAGGTAATACTGTACTGCATTTTATTTATTAAAATTAGTGGAGAGAGCTAAACCCATAGGGGACAAGAGACATTCAGGTCTGATCCAAGAAAGGGAAGGATAAGTCCAGTTCCTTGGATGTTGAATGATCCATATTCAAAACAAAAGATTCCTATCTTGATCCACTACAGTTTTAAATCTGGCATATATAATGGCATTTCATTCACCACAAACATACCTTGAATATAATATCCTGTTTGCCCTGGAAAGGTCCAAACATGGTGAAGACATCCTGACCTTTAGGAAACATTTCTGAAGCCCGTAGTAGTAAGATCCTTATCTCTTCCACCATAATGTTGTCTGACTGGATACCTGTCAAAACCTGGAGAAGAAATAGGCAAAGGAAGTTTGCTAAAACAATTATTGCCTGTTATTTCATTTATAAATACAAGACACTGCACAGCCCTGTCCTACAGCTCTTGTCGTTAATAATATACAAGTATGGATTTATAACAGTACATTATATATCACCACAAAGTTAGTGGATAAGCTCAATACTCATGGTTTATTACACAAGCCAACAAAAGTTAACTTTAAATCCAGTTGAGAAACTAAATTAATTACTTAACTAATTTTGATGTGCTGATTGTGAGTCTTAGCTTGTTTAGTTTCTATCACAAAGTTTTTTGAAATCTTATCATCAATATTTTCGCTATTTATAGTTGAAGAGCCACATGATATATGCTACCAAACAATCAAAGGCATTATATTATGCATAGATATTTCGTTAACGACTTGAGTCCAGGAGGTGGGAAGTACAATGCTTGCACTTTGAAGGAGAGGTTTGGGATATTGACTGTTTGGAGTGACATTTAAACTGCCTCTGCAAAAACAGTGATTGTGTGAATGATGGTGAAAGTGTTTCTTTGTTTTTGGGTCACCCTGCCTTGTTGGGAGACAGCCGATGTGTTAAAAAAAAGATTAAGTGTGGTTCATGTAGTGACAAAAACTAATCTTTTTAAATGAAAATTCATTATACATATGGATGACAAAAATACACAAATGACCCACACATAGAAGAAACTTCATGATGACATTTCAGTCCAACTTGAACCATCTGTACAGTAGTATGTCATTGATGTCAGCTAGGACTGTGTACCTTGTACAAGTACTTGTAGAAATAAAGATATAATTATTAGTATTATCCATTAGTCACACTAACACATGAAGGTAATAGAAATTTCCATGGCATCACACAAACATTTACATCACAGTTTTCAGGCTTTATGTTGCTTGAGTCCAGTATCAGTCTCTCACACCAGTGCCCAGCAGTAGTCAGCCATCACACCAGTAGTCAAGCTTTCCTGATATCTCTTCTCCATGATGGCTTTGTGGTGGTGAAGCCATTCACTGTGGGATTTCTATTTTACATAAACTGTATGTGTTGCATCAAAACTAAGTTCAGATTTGAATTCTGTGTACCGAAATTAGAAACAATTTTACATGCGAACTGAACCTTTTATTGGCCAACATTATTAACCAATGAACAGAAAAAATACAAGTGTAATCACCTTGTGTGCTGGGACCCTCCCTAAGTGACAGGTATTGAAGTCAACGACATCTGCTGTACCAGTATCTTTGCAGAGCAGCTTGAAATCCAAAGCTCGAAGATTCTTAGCCCACTCAGCTTCATTGTTTCCATCTGAATAAGTTTTCAACATTCATTCATGGTAATATTTTGTTTGTAATAATGTTGGTAGAATTACCAACAATATGTTAGGTAAAAGCGTATAAACTAAGGGAAGAGGAAGTTCGGGTGATATATAAGCAACTATTGGCAGAAAGGTGGGCTGGTGCAAGTATGAGCAGTGGGTGGGTTGAAGAGGGTTGGAATAGTTTTAAAACTGCAGTATTAGAATGTGGGGCAGAAGTTTGTGGTTATAGGAGGGTGGGTGCAGGAGCAAAGAAGAGTGATTGGTGGAATGATGAAGTAAAGGGTGTGATAAAAGAGAAAAAGTTAGCTTATGAGAGTTTTTTTACAAAGCAGAAGTGTTATAAGAAGAGTAGAGTATATGGAGAGTAAAAGAAAGGTGAAGAGAGTGGTGAGAGAGTGCAAAAGGAGAGCAGGTGATACAGTGGGAGAGGCACTGTCAAGATATTTTAATGAAAATAAGAAAAAAATTTTGGAGTGAATTCAACAAGTTAAGAAAGCCCAGGGAACGAATGGATTTGTCAGTTAAAAACAGAGTAGGAAAGTTAGTAGATGGGGAGAGGGAGGTTTTGGGTACATGGCGAGAATACTTTGAGGAACTTTTAAATGTAGACGAAGAAAGGGAGGCAGTAATTTTATGCACTGGCCAGGGAGGTATACCATCTTTTAGGAGTGAAGACGAACAGGATGTGAGTGTGGGGGAGGTGCATGAGGCATTACCTAGAATGAAACGGGGTAAAGCAGCTGGAACTGGCGGGATCATGACAGAAATGTTAAAAGCAGGGGGATATATAGTGTTGGAGTGGTTGGTATTTTTGTTTAATAAATGTATGAAAGAGGGGAGGGTACCTTGGGATTGGCAGAGAGCATGTATAGTCCCTTTATATAAAGGGAAGGGGGACAAAAGAGACTGTAAAAATTATAGAGGAATAAGTTTACTGAGTATACCAGGAAAAGTGTACAGTAGGGTTATAATTGAAAGAATTAGAAGTAAGACAGAATATAGGATAGTGGATGAGCAAGGAGGTTTTAGAGTGGGTAGGGGATGTGTAGATCAAGTGTTAACATTGAAGCATATATTTGAACAGTAGTTAGATAAAGGTAGGGAAGTTTTTATTGCATTTATGGATTTAGAAAAGGCATATGATAGAGTGGATAGAGGAGCAATGTGGCAGATGGTGCAAGTATATGGAATAGGTGGTAAGTTACTAAATGCTGTAAAGAGTTTTTATGAGGATAGTGAGGCTCAGGTTAGGGTGTGTAGAAGAGAGGGAGATTACTTCCCGGTAAAATTAGGTCTTAGACAGGGATGTGTAATGCCACAATGGTTGTTTAATATATTTATACATGGGGCTGTAAAAGAAGTAAATGCTAGGGTGTTCGGGAGAGGGGTGGGATTAAATTATGAGGAATCAAATACAAAATGGGAATTGACACAGTTGCTTTTTGCTGATGATACTGTGCTTATGGGAGATTCTAAAGAAAAATTGCGAAGGTTAGGGGATGAGTTTGGGAGTGTGTGTAAAGGTAGAAAATTGAAAGTGAACATAGAAAAGAGTAAGGTGATGAGGGTATCAAATGATTTAGATAAAGAAAAATTGGATATCAAATTGGGGAGGAGTATGGAAGAAGTGAATGTTTTCAGATACTACTTGGGAGTTGACGTGTCGGCGGATGGATTTATGAAGGATGAGGTTAATCATAGAATTGATGAGGGAAAAAAGGCGAGTGGTCCGTTGAGGTATATGTGGAGACAAAAAAACGTTATCTATGGAGGCAGAGAAGGGAATGTATGAAAGTATAGTAGTACCAACACTCTTATATGGGTGTAAAGCTTGGGTTGTGAATGTAGCAGCGAGGAGGTGGTTGGAGGCAGTGGAGATGTCCTGTTTAAGGGCAATGTGTGGTGTAAATATTATGCAGAAAATTCGGAGTATGGAAATTAGGAGAAGGTGTGGAGTTAATAAAAGTACATTATTAGTCAGAGGGCTGAAGAGGGGTTGTTGAGGTGGTTTGGTCATTTAGAGAGAATGGATCAAAGTAGAATGACATGGAGAGCGTTTAAATCTGTAGGGGAAGGAAGGCGGGGTAGGGGTCGTCCTCGAAAAGGTTGGAAGGAAGGGGTAAGGGAGGTTTTGTGGGCGAGGGGCTTGGACTTCCAGCAGGCATGCATGAGCGTGTTCAATAGGAGTGAATGGAGACGAATATTATTTGGGACCTGACGATCTGTTGGAGTGTGAGCAGGGTAATATTTAGTGAAGGGATTCAGGGAAACTGGTTATTTTTATAGAGCCGGACTTGAGTCCTGGAAATGGGAAGTACAATGCCTGCACTCTAAAGGAGGGGTTCGGGATATTGGCAGTTTGGAGGGATATGTTGTGTATCTTTATACGTATATGCTTCTAAGCTGTTGTGTTCTGAGCACCTCTGCAAAAAACAGTGATTATGTGTGAGTGAGGCGAAAGTGTTGAATGATGATGAAAGTATTTTCTTTTTGGGGATTTTCTTTCTTTTTGGGTCACCCTGCCTCGGTGGGAGACGGCCGACTTGTTAAAAAAAAAAAAAAGAATGTTCAGTAAAAGGACTCATGTGCACATCAGCTGTTTCCCACAGAGGCAGGGTTATTCAAAAAAAGAAGAAACATTTTCATCATCACTCACTCCATCACTGTCTTGCCAGAGGCATGTTGAAACTAGTTCAAAAACTGTAACATATCTCCACCCCTCTTTTAGAGTACAGGCACTGTACTTCCCATCTCCACGACTCAAGTCCGGCTAACCTGTTTACCTGAATCCTTTCATAAATGTTACCTTGCTCACTCTCCAACAGCAAGTCAAGTCATAAAAACCATTTGCCTCCACTTGTTCTAAGACACACACACTTGCTGGAAGTCAAAGCCCCCTTGCACAAAAAAACCTCATATGTTTCCCCTCTTCCTCCAACCTTTCCTACAACAACCACTACCCCACCTTCCTTCCACTACAGATTTATATGCCCTCCAATTCATTCTATTATGTTCCATCCTCTCTAAATGTCCAAACTACCACAACAACCCCTCTTCAGCCATCTGGATAATACTTTTAGTATCCCCACACCACCTTCTAATCTCCAAGGTACATATTCTCTGCATAATATTCACACCACACATTGCACTCAGACATGACATCTCCACTGCTTCCAGCCTTCTCCTTGTTGCAACATTCACCACCCATGCTTCACTTCAATATAAGAGCATTGGTACCATTTTGTTATGACATTAGTTGCACATTTGTCCTTCTACCTAAAATATTTTGTTTATAATTACTCTAATGAACAAAGGAATGCACCCCACAGTGCCTGCCTAAGTTGATGATGCTGTGTATGCCAGAAATTGTGGGAGAAGTGAACCTTGGGTATAAGGAAATGTTATGGAGGGATTGAGGATTAGGAATTATAAAGTGCAAATTCAAGGCTTTGGTAATATGATATGGAAAAGGCATACAGATCAACTCATACCAAGGTTTAGGAATGATGAAGAGCAAACACTGATTCCAACAGTATCAGAAACTATAAGGAGTGAATTGGTTATTTCTAGCCCGTATAGGAACAGGGCACATTTATTGTCAGAGGAACTGTCCACAATAGATAAAAGTGGTAATAAACTTAAGGATCAGGTTAGTGTGTTATTGTTACTCTGGCTTTCATTATCCCCTACAATCATAACACTGCCTTACTGTTGTGCATGTGATTGTGACACTCCAAGCCAGTTGATTTAATGTACAAAAACCTTTCTAAGCAAAATCCTAAATCTATTGATTTTTTTTTTTTTCAACAAGTCGGCCATCTCCCACCGAGGCAGGGTGACCCAAAAAAGAAAGAAAATCCCCAAAAATAAAATACTTTCATCATCATTCAACACTTTCACCACACTCGCACATTATCACTGTTTTTGCAGAGGTGCTCAGAATACAACAGTTTAGAAGCATATACGTATAAAGATACACAACATATCCCTCCAAACTGCCAATATCCCAAACCCCTCCTTTAAAGTGCAGGCATTGTACTTCCCATTTCCAGGACTCAAGTCCGACTATATGAAAATAACCGGTTTCCCTGAATCCCTTCACTAAATATTGCCCTGCTCATACTCCAACAGATTGTCAGGTCCCAAGTACCATTCGTCTCCAATCACTCCTATCTAACATGCTCACGCACGCTTGCTGGAAGTCCAAGCCCCTTGCCCACAAAACCTCCTTTACCCCCTCTCTCCAACCCTTTCGAGGACGACCCCTACCCCGCCTTCCTTCCACTATAGATTTATATGCTATTGAAAAATATCTTATATTTTAGCATACTGAAATTACCATAATGCTTATGAAAGAAGACTATCAGCAGAACACAAAGGTGAGTAACTCACTTGTGTTTTCCTGCACTGTTGTGTGTTTGACAAAGGATACATCACCGCCACCTTGTACCAGGCATTTAAAGGCGCCTGTGTACCCATAGAAGGCTTCATCAGCACTCCTTTCACAGTACCCTTGTGTTCTTCCAACTGTGTATGACGGGCCATTCACCCCACCAACTAAGAACAAAATAATACAGATGTTAAAACAAGGAAAATGTATTTAGGACATATATCAGAGTATCTATTAAAATACAATGTCACCTTTCTATTAAAGTAGCTCAGTACTGGTAAATATTATATTTAATAAAAAAATATATGTAATAATTAGTGGTAATTGTATGTGCCCAGTTTTCATGGTCACATAAAAATAAGAAATACAATATGTACAGAATGCACTTTCTTACACCTTAATTAATAAATAACACTGTTATACAGGAAGGTGAAGATTCATAATACAGACCATCATTGCCTACGCACAGACTACAGAGTGACTCAGGATTAGTGCCGCGGGGGTCATATTTGTGATCCTTAGCACCTGGGGCACAGGAGGAACTGAAGAACTTGCCCAACTCCCCTGCATAGTCACAGTCCCCAGCTTTCAGCAACCCTGCCTCAAGCAGCGTCACTACTGGGATCTTCCACCCTGCAATATGATCCGATATTTAAATAATTTATTTAGCAAAAATTTACACATTCTCCTACAGCAGTTTCATGTCATTATTTCACCCTAGTCTTATACAGTACAGTGGTACCTTGACTTACGAGTGCCCCAACGAGTTTTCCAAGTTACAAGCCATCGCTCAGTTGATTTTTTGCTTTGAATTGCGAGCCAAAATCCGAGTTACAAGCAAGCTTCAGATGTGCTGCCACTCACAGGAGAGAGGAAATTTCAAAAACCCTCGATAATAACCAATGTGTAACATCCTTTCAATTTTGATACCACTGGTAGTGTCATCTTGCCAGAATGTTCTATAACGTATGCCCTAAGTAAAGAGAAACAGTTCTGGAACATGTATTACACATGTTCAGCAGACCGGGTGGTTGGGTGGCTGGCTGGCTGGCCAGCTGGTGGGTCGGTGGATGGCTGGCTGGCTGATTTGCTTTGGCTGTCTCTGTCTCCTTCTGTCTGTTTATATCTGTCTCTGTCAGTGTCTCTGTCTATTTCTGTCTCTGTCTGACAGGTACACATAAATACAGTTTTTTTTTTTTAACAAGTCGGCCGTCTCCCACTGAGGCAGGGTGACCCAAAAAAGAAAGAAAATCCTCAAAAAGAAAATACTTTCATCATCATTCAACACTTTCACCTCACTCACACATAATCATTGTTTTTGCAGAGGTGCTCAGAACACAACAGTTTAGAAGCATATACCTATAAAGATACACAACATATCCCTCCAAACTGCTAAGATCCCAAACCCCTCCTTTACAGTTATATATAGTGTAAATTACCAAGGATAACCCCAAAAAAGACAAAGTGCTATACTGTGCTTGTAGAGATAAGGCATAATAAGCATGCCTGGCAAGTAATACGCATTCTCACTTGTTCAGGAATCAGACGTGACAACTCTGCATCGTGTGTAATACCTGTTAGTTCATGAGCGGCTCTCTCTCTCTGAGAGAGAGAGACAAGTAGACAGACAGGAGGACAGAAACACAGGCAGATAGAAACACATAAGCAGAGACAGAGATAAACATAGAGCTAGACAGACAGATAGACAAATAGACAGAAACAGATAGACAGACATGTTTATTTGTAACAGTGAAAAATAAATCCAAGGCAGTGCACGATCATCAAATGTCACTCCACGAGTGACACTCCAATGGCAGTGGAGTGACACTCATCTTACACCGTGCTTCAAGGAGTTTCATATATACTCAGGCATTTCTAAAACATTGCTGGGACCTGACAAAAAAAATGAAAAATCATTTCTTATTCATAAATACATTTTTTGTAGGTAGTAGGTTGGTAGACAGCAACCGCCCAGGGAGGTACTACCGTCCTGCCAAGTGAGTGTAAAACGAAAGCCTGTAATTGTTTTACATGATGGTAGGATTGCTGGTGTCTTTTGTCTGTCTCATAAATATGCAAGATTACAGGTACGTCTTGCTACTTCTACTTACACTTAGGTCACACTACACATACATGTACTGTACAAGCATATATATACACACCCCTCTGGGTTCTCTTCTATTTTCTTTCTAATTCTTGTTCTTGTTTATTTCCTTTTATCTCCATGGGGAAGTGGAACAGAATTCTTCCTCTGTAAGCCATGCGTGTCATAAGAGGCGACTAAAATGCCAGGAGCAAGGGGCTAGTAACCCCTTCTCCTGTATATATTACTAAATTTAAAAGGAGAAACTTTAGTTTTTTCTTTTGGGCCACCCAACCTCGGTGGGATGGGGGTGGGATGGTGAAAGAAAGAAGAAAGAAAGAAATACATTTTTCTTATTTAAAAACCCGTAAAAAAAATTGGGGTGGTTTTTTGGGGGCTGGAACGGGTTAATGGCATTCAATTAATTTCAGTGAGGAAAACTGATTTGATATACGAGCAAACTGAGTTATAAGCTTGGTCATGGAACAAATTAAACTCATAAGTCAAGGTACCACTGTATATCATAAATTACATGTATAACTGTTGCTGAGTTATGACGTCTTTTTATCTGACACCTAAAAAAAATGAGCAGGAAATAAAGACACTGATAGCAGAGAATCCTTTTAATACAATGTTTTGCCCAAACCCTGGGTAAAATGTATTAAGAGGATTCTCTGCTACCATTGTCTTTAGGAGGCCTGGTCTCAGAAGGAGGCCTGGTCTCAGACCGGGCCGCGGGGGCGTTGACCCCCGGAACTCTCTCCAGGTAAACTACCATTTGTCAGCTTTTGCCAATGTCTACCTACAAGTAAATAGACAGCCTGCACACTGTATGCAGTATCTGGACTTACAAGAGGTAACAAATCATGAAAAATAAAATCATGTCAATGCAATATCTAAATAGAGTCTGTAAGGATCAAGAGGCACACTAAAAAATTCTGCACAGAATTTAGCAGTTTTACTTTAGCAATAAAAACCTTATTCACAATACTGCTCTTTACTTAGCATATTGGGCTCACCTGCTGTCTTTTCAATACCAGTGTGACAGGAATTCTTGCCCTGAAGCTGGCTTAGAGAGGTGATACTAGAGTTGGCATGAACTACAGCTACAGCAAAGTAGGAAGCATCAAGTTGTCCATATCGCTCTGACAGCACAGGAATCAGCCCATATTCTCTAGAGATACATATACATTACTTTTAATTTGTATTCAGTCAGAAACATATACTGGTAAATATTTTTAAACTAAAGTGATGCTGCAGTGAACATCAGTGAACATCAGTGAACATCAGTGAACATCAGTGAACATCAGTGTACATCAGTGAACATCAGTGTACATCAGTGTACATTACTATAATAAAGAGCATACACCTTACACAGCCAAAACTAATCAAATATCACTTCTCACAAACCAAAATAACTACCAAATCTTACAAAAAAATGTTCCTTATTTAAGTACCAAATGCAGAATCAAACCACAAAATAACAAAATAACTAGAGCTTATCATTTAAAGAACCAGTCTTTAATTCAGTGGTTTATCCTTCATAACAAGCTAAAATGGATATAGAAATATTTATTTCTTTTAACCCTTTCAGGGTCCACAGGCCCTCTCAGAGACTTGTTCTCAGGGTCCCCTAAATTTCAAAAAAAAAAAAAAAAAAAAAAAAAAATTCTTATGAAAATACAGAGAATCTTTTCCCGATCATAATGACACCAAAAGTTTGAAATTTGGCGGAAAACTTACGGAATTATGCTCTCGCAAAGTTAGCGGTCTTGATGATGTTTACGCATCGGCGATTTTGCCCACTTTGAGCCCTATTTTCAGCCAATTCCTATGTAATAGTCGACAAAAATCATAACTATTTCGCTAGAACTCCATTTTTTTCTATCGAATGAGTACAAGAAACCACCAATTTACCATTTTCAACTATCCAATACAGTGGTCAGAATTTAGCAATTTTGCCAATTTCACGCAAATTTCAAAAGATGCCAATTTCCAAATATGGTCCAGAATAAACAAAAAAGACATTCCTGGCACTAAAACAACATTTCCTCTATTCATCAGTCATGTCCCCAGGCCCCTCTTACATTTTTTTTGCTTTCCACTTTGAATTTTTATTCTCACCAAAAAAATAAGATTTACTGTTATGCAGACTACTGCATCAGTGTAGAAATGGTATAAATAATATCGGCACACTCGTGAAAGAATATTAGACTCACCAGTTGACGTGTATTGGACGCTTAGCATGATTTGTTTACTTTTGAACTTTGGTAAAAATCGAACATTTCTGCTACTTTAAGCTCAATTGTAAAACCAGTCAAAATCATCTCAATTTCTGTAATATGTCTTCCATTCTATACAATGAGACCAGGAAAACTAGAATACAACAATAACTACCATACGAAAATATAGTGCAAAGTCTCTGTTTTAATCCAAAAACACGGTCAAAGTTTTTTTTTTCTCATTACGCACTGTGTGCTGCAGGATTTCTTTTATGCTGCGCACACTGACCACATAGACCCATTCTTTCATATGTAGGCCTACCAGCTTTCTCTCACTAGATTTGAAGGCGCTAGAATTTATGCGTACTAGTACGTAATGGACACTGGTGCATAAGCCGTACTAGTACATCCGAAACCCTGAAAGAGTTAAAACACTAGAAAAGCCCTCACATTACTGAACTTATCTTTCATAATTAATAACAAGTGAAGCAATATTTACTGACACATGTCCTCTGAACACATCGCCACCATCAGCAGTTGTGATGTGAGCAGTACCACTTGAAACCATGGCAAGACAGTCATCTGAAGAGGCAGGCATTACGCACTCCAATGCTGGCCGGATCCTGCGAGACTTGAGTACCTGACTGAGAGCAGCACATTTCTCTTTAGCCAGCTTTGAATTTATACACATCTTCACTGGCACCTCAGTACACCCAAGACGTTCAATAGTCGTATCATAGCCAGCTGTCAGAAAGATAATTGGAGAAAATGTGTCAACATTCCAGAAATTGTATTATACCTGCTTGAAATGATGTGCATGGCAGTACAGTGGACCCCCGCCTTACGAACACATCGCGTTACATTAAATCCGCTATACGAAGCATTTGAATGCAAAAATTTTGCCTCGCTTCACGATAAAAAACTCATCTTACGTGATTCGTCTGGGACATGTCCCATGTGTGGCCTCAGCGCCAGTGTTTACAAGCCAGTGCGGTCGCATCTACACGTACATTCAGTACATTTCACATTATCCCAGTGTTTTTAGTGCTTGTAACTGCAAAATAAGTCACCATGGACCCCAAGAAAGCTTCTAGTGCCATCCCTGTGGTAAAAAGGGTGAGAATTAGTATGGAATTGAAGAAAGAGATTAAGGAAATGTGTGCAAAGTGGGTTGAACTGCAAACCTTTACGGATGAAAATCACCCTGACACAGCTACTGCAAGCCGTGTTGGCAACCTGTGCAATGACAATGTTATGGCCCATTTTAGGAAAGTCTTAAAGGAACGGGAGGTACAGAGCTCTATGGACAGATTTGTTGTGCGACAGAGGTCCAGTGACTCTAAAGCTGGTCCTAGTGGCATTAAAAGAAGGGAAGTAACCCCGGAAAAGGACTTGTTACCTCAAGTCCTAATGGAAGGGGATTCCTCTTCTAAACAATAACTTCCACACTCTCCCCTCCTCCCATCCCATCAATCATCACCAGATCTTCAATAAAAGTAAGTGTCATGTATTCTATTCTTAGTAGAGTAGTAACTGTGCATGCCTTCTTCAGTTTGTGTATATTAAAATTAATATTTCACGTGGTAAAAAAAAAAAATTTTCATACTCTGGGTGTCAGGAACGGATTAATTTGATTTCCATTATTTCTTATGGGGAAAATTAATTCGGCTAATGATAATTTCGGCTTAAGATGAGCTCTCAGGAATGGATTAATATCGTAAGGCGGGGGTCCACTGTACTGCTCTCATATTTTAATGCTTCAAAAAATGTTAATCACAAGTGTAATACCTACTGTAAATAAAATTATTTTTTGGACCTAGCATAATTTCATCTCAGAATGTGCTTTTTAAACCACATTAATACTTCAGAATGTATTTTTAAACTGTTATCAATAAGTACTGTATTGTATTTCTACCTCCCATGCCTTTCTACCAAGATACAGTATGCCTACTTCAGACAAATATTAAACATTACCCACTAACATTTACCATTCAACATTTTTATTTTCCAAATGTGAAAAATCTTTTCAGTCTCATTCCAGTTCTAGTTAGTGTCATTTGCCTGACATGCACTTTCCTTTAGACACCTGTTTCAAGAATCAGTAATGCCATTGGTAGTACTGGCTAGATGCCAATGCCGAAGACTCATACCTAAGAAGGCTAAGTGTTAAAAGGGGGTAAACTTGCTTTAACTCTCATAGCCTCACTTGGCCTTATTACTGTATCGCTTTTCATATCTTATAAAACAAGGTTTGAATTATTCACATACAAAATGCATCATAGACTCACATCCTAGCCAAACTGTAGGCCATGGGCAGCAGCACTTCCATTATGTTACATCAATATGTCAAACTGAATTCATAGGAAGGTATTGTCATTCTTCCTCACCTGGTCTTTCCAAAAATTGTTCAGCTGACCTGAGCTTCAGGGCTGTATACCATTTAAGAAAATGTTAAATATAAATGTGAAAAAATATTTATGCACAATAGGTAGTCACACAGAACAACTGTATAATGTATAGGGTGTGTAGCCTAACTGCATGATGCAGGCCACGGCTTCCACATGGGAATTCCACTGACATGATAATCAGCTCGCATGTCACTATTTAGGACAAAGGAT
Organism: Cherax quadricarinatus; assembly: GCF_038502225.1. NCBI lineage: Eukaryota > Metazoa > Arthropoda > Malacostraca > Decapoda > Parastacidae > Cherax > Cherax quadricarinatus. The sequence continues at coordinate 7,529,103 of NC_091379.1, forward strand.
AGAGCCTCCACCACTCAGTGTGGTGAATAACTACACCATAATCTAGTTTAAGATGCTGGATGTTGTAGTCTACTGTATTGAAAACTTTCTGAAGGTCTGTGAAGAGGCCCATTGGTTAGTGGTTATTTTCAAGATAATATACAGTGCAATATATGTATAATCACAACAGCAGACAATGTACTGTATGTAATATACAGCAGAATCACATCAAACCAAATACAGTACAGTGGTACCTCGGGATATGAAGAGCTCAAAACTCGAACAGTTATGTAAGTGTATTTATGTAAGTGCTTTTGTAAGTGTATTTTTGGGGGTCTGAAACAGACATTATTCCTTATGGGAACAAATTCGTTCGGTATCAGCACTCAAACATCCTTCTGAAATGAATTAAGTTCATATCCCAAGGTACCACTGTACTTGTATTACTTAAGGAATACATACATGTGTTATAAAAAAAATCATAAGTTGTAGGGCATTTTAATTTTTCAGCAAATCAAGAGTGTCAGAAAAAAACAGTTCTTGTAAGAAATCCTGAGTAACACTTACGTTCCTTGAGAAAATCATGAGGAGTGATGGGTGGTGAGCGAGCATGGATCACTGACTGGGAGCTAATACCCAGTACATCTTTGGCCCAAGGTCTCAAAGGTGATGCTTCACTCTCAGTGGGAAGCACTGCTGCATCCATAGTCTTGGTTAGCTCAGACACTATTCCCTTCTTGTTCCTGCATTTAAACACCATCACCATGGATTATTTTTCTTAAGATTGCCATTTTTTTATTCTTATAATATCAATCAAGCCATTATAGATTGCAATAAAAATCTCACATTTTTCCATCTGAGGTTAAAATAATTACAATAACTTGTAACTGAAGTTCCATCCCAGTTGAATATTTCTATGATGATTCAACAACTAGAATATCTATTTTTTTTTTATCTCACTGCCCCTCTTCTACCAATGTAGGATTACCCAAAATATGAAAAACTTTCACCATCATTCATTCCATCAAAGTATGATATGGTAGCTTTTTTTACAACTTTGGTAATTTGAGGCTAGTCTATACAGAGTATCACTAAACTTCACTTTTTCATATTTGTTTCATTGTTGGATTTTTTTTTTTTTCAATAAGTCGGCCGTCTCCCACCGAGGCAGGGTGACCCAAAAAAGAAAGAAAATCTCCAAAAAGAAAATACTTTCATCATCATTCAACACTTTCACCACACTCACACATTATCACTGTTTTTGCAGAGGTGCTCAGAATACAACAGTTTAGAAGCATATACGTATAAAGATACACAACATATCCCTCCAAACTGCCAATATCATTGTTGGATATATATGTATGTGTATAATGATTTAGAGTTTATTTATAGTTTCAATTTCATGAACATCAACTTTACTTCTCACTGCCACATGGCTTCCCAAAAACAACTTTACTTCTGGAACACTTAACAGATCTAGGTTAGCTGGTGTAACAGTTTACTAAAATTATATTTTAATGTAAAAGTTTACTAAAAAAAATGTGCTGACACCACAATTCAGATAACTCTCCAACTACAACATTCCTATGCCTCCTTCAGAGGGGTGAGAATACTGACAAAAAAAAAGTGCTTACTTATTTTAAAATATTTTTTAAAGAAAAAGCATTGTATATTTAAAAGTATTATACTGTATATTTTCTAGATAATGTGGGGTCACAATGGGTATAATTCGGAGGACTGAGGAGGGACTATTGAGGTGGTTTGGGCATTTAGAGAGGACAGAGATGGCTAGCATGATGAAGAGGGTGTATAAATCTGGAGTTGAAGGAAGGAGTAGAGGTCATCACATGAAAGGCTGGGAGGGTGGGTAAAAGAATTTGAATGTTAGGGGCTTGAGAACCCAGCTGGTTCGTGCGAGTGTTAAACAGAAGTGAGTGGAGAGAAGTTCTTTTTTTTTAATGGCTTTACATGCTGTTGAAGTCTGGGTAGGGTAATATTCACAAAGGGATTCAGGAAAATCGGTTAGTCAGGCTAGAGTTGTAGAAGTGGGAAGCAGTGCCTGCACTCTGATGAAGAGTTAGGGAGGTTGTAGTTTGGAGGGTCATTTGCATTGTGATGTATGTGCATTTGCATGCAGCCAACAGTAACAGCCTGGTTGATCAAACTCTGATCCACCAGGAGGCCTGGTCACAGACCGGGCCGCGGGGGCGCTGACCTCCGGAACTCTCTCCAGGTCTCCAGGTAATTCTGACAAGACAACTATGGAACGAATGATAAATAAGCTTCCTTTCTATTGGGTCCCTTTACTTCAGTGGAAGATGGTTTGTGTGCTATTAATATTTATCTTACAAAAGGAAGTCACATTAATATTATCACCAATTGGTTGTCCCAAGAATGTAATTTCTAAAATCACTACAGAAGTAACTTAATGAAAATTTGTTTTACTAACTCATTAGATGCTCTTGCTATCCAGGAGTTCCATGGTCTGGCTGCCCAGTGGCAAGGTTTTGTCGTGTCCAGATCCAGTATCCGCCCATCAGGACACAGTAACCCAAAGTCTGTTGTAGACACCTATAAAAGAAACACAGGATCATTTTATTCTATGACAAAAAAAAAAAAAAAAAAAAAAGTCCTCTGATGCAGAACATAGTCATATGATAACCAACTCACAGTGGAGCTTTTGATTATGTTATCCAGAACCTCCGCTGGCTTACCAGCAACCCTGAAAAAATATTTTGTACAGTACTATATCAAAAGATTTGTATACTTTAAGTTAGTATATTTTGGGTGTTTGCAGCCATCAGAATTCCAGGCCTGGAACTTTATTACTGGGTGTTTGCAGTCATAAAACTCCAGGCCTGGAGTTTTACAAGTTCAATCCCCACTCGTGGTATGGTTTGTTTGCAATCGGGTCATTACGATTTCGAGTTATGATGACAGCTTTAAGAGGACTAGAGCTTGAGTTTGGCACAGCCAAACTGGCAGGAGATTCATCTGTAAAAACTTGCATTTGTGGTCACAGTGGGGCTCGTGCTAATCTCTGTATGGTGTATAAATATAGCTAGTCAGATGACTCTTATTGTAGCCAGCTGGCCCAGTGGTTTACACACTGGACTGGAGTTTTATGACTCACTTGCCTTGAGTTCAATCCCTACCCATGGTATGGTTTCTTTCCAATCATGTCATTACGATTTCATGAACCTTAATGATTAGCATGAAATCAACAGGCCTCAAAACTAATAAAAGACCCAGGCTCTTTACAAGTGAAAGCAGCATTCTAGTGCAACATGGGAAATTCCTTCATTACTTTTACACAAAATTCTATACAGTGAAATGTCAGAATAATCACTCATTCAGGCTCCAGGCAACACTTGGCAACCTTATTCAAAAATTTAAATGTGCTTAGTGTACAAAATATTCACACACTACTGAGCATACTGTCCACATGACACTCAATTCAAACGTTAACCAGATCACACGGACACAATACAAGCAACACATATCTCTGACATTCTACATGTACAACTCAACCTGTATTTTTTTTTTTTTTTTGAGAAGGGGGAGAACAAACATTTCCTTTGAGCAAAATATACAATGAAGTTCACAAAAATCTCACCTCTGATTTACTTTTGAAATACTGTGAGACAGCAGAAAGTTTGGTCCATGCAACATCCCCATGTGACTCAACTAGGCAGCGTAGGGCACCCTCATACCCAGCATGTTCATCAACATTATCGCATCGTTCAGGATTCCCACACATGGTGCATAAGTTGTTGTATGCTTTCTCTGTAAGTGCGACACTCAGGGTAAAACCATCATTGTAATAATGTTGGTAAAATTACCGATGCAATATTTTTACTGTGGCAACGCTGCCACAATAACAATGCTGCATTAATTGCATTTGTGTCCTTTTACCTAACAAAATTATCATTGCTTATGAACCAAGAGAATTACTATATTTACAGGCGCTGTATATTGCATGTTATTCAACATCATTTTGACATAAATCACAAACCAATAAATGGAAAATTTTAAAATTTGGTCCATCCTATATTATTATCAAGCAGTGAGTCAGAAAGAAAATGGTAGGAAGTAAGACAGGATTATATTTACTAAGTTTGAAGTCTGTTTCATTGTCAGGAGCCCAGTCTCCAGGAATGCAGGCAAGACCAAAGTAGGAAGAGGCAGCTTTTAAGTCATGTTCCACCACAGTCATCCTTTGGGTACAGTCCAAATTTATCTCGCCTTTCTCCAGGAGCTATGAAACAAGAAATATGAGATATTTATGATAGAAGTATAAGTGAAAGTTCAAGAATTGTATGTGATGAAGAAAGTGTCACAGAATTGTAAAGTCAGTGTATGTAAAAAACATGGGAAGGTCACTAATGTGATCTTCCATATGCACAGCATGTGGAAAATCCAGAAATACGTAATATTACCAACAAGAAAATTCAGAAATAAAAACTGACTTTATTGAATATTTAAATTTATGTCTGATTTCATTTAAAAAGAATTAATTAAATTTTTAGGCATTGAAAAGATATGCACGACACTGAAAAAATAGCTAAGTACAAATTTTAGAACATTTAGGCACATTTGGTAATGACTCTGCAAGCTTCCTAGATTAGGGTCGTACATTCATACTGCAATATCAGAATGACATTGGCCTTCCGCAGAGAAGTGTCCTTGCCTTTTCCTCTTATACATCAACAATCTTCCAAATGTATCGCAGCAACTTAGAAACCTGTTCTCTTTGCTGACAACACAACTTTTGTCATCTCACCCAAATTTAGCATCCTTCAACAACACTGTTAATGAAGAACTCACAAAAATATCAATCTGGATTACTACCAGTAAACTCAACTCCAAACAATGACAAGACTTTCTACATTATATTTGGGAGCAGAGCAAGTAATGTTCAACTAAACATTATGATTAGCAACACTATCACTTACATTAATCTTAAGGCTGCCTGAAATGCTCTGCATTTAAAGGGGCTTTTGGCATGTACAAACAATTGTTATAATCCTTTGTACAAATGTGTATCATGCTGAAGTAAAATTATTATTATTATTATTATTATTATTATTATTATTATTATTATTATTATTATTATCATCATTATGCATAATGAAGGAAAATTTCTGGGACTGTTCCTTGATAGCAACTTGAAATTCAACACCCACATCCAACACATTACAAAAAAAAATGTCCAAAACAGTTGGCATCATCTCCAAGATACGTTATTATGTCCTCAAACAGCACTACTGGAGGGCCCTGCTTATACAATAGGTTAGGTTCTGGGCTTTCGCTGTCAAGCGAAAATCGCTGTAAAGTGAATCACTATAAAGAATAAAGATTTTATTTCTTTGTAAAAGTTACACTGTGCAATTACAATTTTGGTTTGTTAAGTACGTGTACAAAGAAAGTCACTATCATGCCGGGCATTTCGGGCAGACTAATCCTAGTACATACACAATAACTACTTAAATCTAGACAAGATAAGAGTGGTTAATTTTTTAATAAATCTTTGTTTAATCTTAGTACTAATGTGAGGTAGTCATCATACAGTAAGTTAGCAATATAGCTAGGCCTAAAAAAAATGCATATACAGTACACACATTACTTATCTTAAAATATTTTCATCTTTAGCTTATAGTGAGTGGTGAATATATTTACTGTAGGATGTCTGAATAAATAAAGAATGGGTATATAACTGAAAACTGCTGTATTAACGAAACACTAAAGTGAACCCCTGTACAGCAGGGCCCGCGTGTACTTACAATACACATACGTATCTGAGCGCCTCTGCAAAGACAGTGATTATGTATGAGTGAGGTGAAAGTGTTGAATGATGATGAAAGCATTTTCTTTTTGGGGATTTTCTTTCTCTTTGGGTCACCCTGCCTCAGTGAGAGACGACTGGTGTGTTAAAAAAAAAAAAGGTAGGTATGTGTGGGTGCAACAACTTACATGGGAGAATGGAATGTTCCAGCCAGCATTCCTGGCATAGCCTGTGTGACAGGACTTGGAACCCCGCAGGTCAGCTACACTCTTGATCTTATTTCTCCGTACTACTGCTACTCCCATGTACCTCCATGCCTCTGTAACATCACCTCTGATTACTTGTTACATAATACTATGGCTCATACCCCTAGAGAGCTAACATTACTGTACACCTCTAACACAGCACCTCTATTTACTAGTTAAATACATTCTCTCCTCACTTAACAACGGAGTTCCGTTCCTAAGACCACGTTGGTAAACAAATTCATCGCTAAGCAAGGAGCATACTATAATGGTAGTGGGTTTGTGCACACCATCTTTGATATTGTTTTAATGTCACCTTAGTATACATATTTTTAAATGCTTATACAGTAGTATACTATATATTGTAATAAAGAGAATAGAGGAAATCAGCTCTAATATACATTATTTAGGTATGCATTCTGGTCAGAGGGCCCATTATAAGTCTGAGTCGTTGGTAAACATGTATGTTGCTAAGTGTGGAGAGGCTGTAACATGGTTCACATAATACATACAATTTTTATTTCTTTATGTAGCACAAATGATATATGTACATAGTTTACATGTAATAAAGCACTGGTAGGCACAAAAGATAGCCACTAATTATCCAATGGATTTTGGGCTAATTAATCATATTGTTTAAATGTTACTTAATACTTAGACAGTTGTAAGTAGAATTTCTTATTCAGTTAACTACAATCATATGTATGTACAATAAAAACAGTAGCTATGTACAAATGGTCAATTACAAAAGCAGGACTTATTATTTCAAACTGAGTCAATGATCTCCAGTTTTATAGTGACTGAACAGAGATGGTGAAGATACAGCAAGTTACTTAGTTACAACAGAAATGGAAATGGATGTTCCATGGCCTGGTAGGCAACACTCTCACCTCACACACACTGAGTGTCCGTGGTTTGATCCCCAACCAGGTGGAAACATTGGGCATATTTCCTTACACCTGCAGTCCCTGTTCACCTAGCAAGTAAGTAGGCACCTGGGTGTTAGCAAACTGGTGTGGGTGGCATCATGGAGGACAAGACTGAAGGACCACAATGAAATAAGACAGTCTTCGATGACACACTGACTCTCTTAGATTATCCTTGGTGGCTAAACCTCCAGGTTAAAAATATGAACAAAATTTTATCTGGGTAGCTACGGTAACAACACATTCTTTTAATATGTTGTGAACAAAGTCAGTGACACTAATTCAAGGAAAATTATACCCCTCATATTTCTGCCATTGTTCTTTCTCTGGGTGGTAACTGATACAGAAAGAGTGATAACTGTGGGGTTTACTTTCCATTATTTTATTAACAAAATTTTATTTCCTTTGTTTAGCCATCTCTGTTACCACATTCAACTTTGTCACCACCAATAACCCATGGGCCTATACAGTACAATATTTATTTTTTATGGGATGGGCTGGACAGTCAACAGACAGCTACACTGAACAGATCATATGACACAGACCCATGTCAGAAAAAAAAAAAAATTATTCTCCTTGAGCAAAATACTATCCTCTCCCCACTTTCTGTCCTGGGTAGCTATAATACCAGTCCCACCTACCATTTTTTTCTTCAGCAAGTCTGGTTTCTGCCAGGACATGAATCTGGTCATTATAGAGCTCCCTGGCTAAGAAGACATCCTCAGGAGCGGCAGCCATCACATCCACCTCCTTCTGCATCACTTTCTGCAGGCAATCATACCTAGGAATAGTTTACACAGTTACATTTGTTAGGTTTAAGTCCTATTACCTTTACAAGGTCATTAATTCAGTAATTCACCTATGAAATAACATCAAAATCTGAGATTACTCTTTCTCTAAGGCTGATATTATGGAAAAGTTAGAAAAACTGAATTATAAAATATAATATAATCAGAGGAAATAAATCATAATCAAGCTACAGGACTGTAATCTTGATGCTCCATACCAGATCAAATGTATCTAAGATATAAAAAGTAAAACATCATGGTAAAGTATGCCAAATCTGATAAAAGAGGTAATAATAATTACAGTGACTCAGTAAACCCACATATGTTATTTAGAGAAAGAAGCAATGAAGGCTCAACCCTCAACCTTCCATCTCCTGATTGCAAGAAAGACACTCTACCTAACTGTTTAACAAAAGGAAGAAAAGGAATGAGTAAGTGGCTGACCTGTCATTACCCAGGACACACACAAGGTTGAGAGAGGCGGGGGAGGAGTCCTCGACAAGACCTTTACAGGCAGTAGCTCCTGCAGGTGTTACACACAGCCGCACTCCAACTGGCGATAGACAACAGATACCTTAAAAGCATTTTTTATGACTAAATAATTATGAGTGCTTATGACAGTTAAAAAATAATAAAAATTTGGGATGTGTTTGTTCCGCATGTTGAGTGCTAAAAGCATTACAACCAATGATGATATATATGTTACAGACCACCACCTTTCACATGCCCAGGTACTACATTTTTAGCACATCTTGATTCACATTTTGCATCCAGAATATTTTTCCTCCCACATACCTCTGGCCTGCATTGTTTTACCCTAGACCTAGCATCATTCAGATGTTAGGCCCATCCATACTGCCAGTTGCCTTGTGGACATGTACCATGTCATTACTCTCCTGTATAATTATCAGTCCATTTACAATCTTTTCATCACCCCATCTCATGTCTGGATATTAATCAAATTAAATCAAATCAAATCAAAGTTTATTCTCTATAAGGATTACAAAGCAGGGTTTATAGATTTTGGTTATTGTGTGGTTTACATGTAGTAAAATAATAATTACAGAGGGGGCGACTAGAACACCTAGCATGGCTAGGCATTTCAGGCAAACTTAGATTAATTCTAAACCCTAAATTATAACAAATTGTGGAGTAAGTTGACTAAATACTAAGTGACTAAATACTAAGTGACAAATACTAGTTTGTGAGTTTAGCAATGTGAATGCTTTTTTGGCACAATACATAGTTTCTATACTGGAGTATCACAGGCAAACTTATGACTAGTTTGGAATCATTATTTTAAGATTAGGATACGTATTTCTGTGCTTATAGTCAAATGGGTGAGTGAGTGAGTGTAAATGTTGACCACCAGTAGTTAGTTGATGGGGTGTATCAGGGAGATAAGATGTTTTCTAACAGTAGTTTTGAAAATGATGAATGTGTCTGCTGTTCTAGAGTTTTCAGGTAGTGTTCCAGATTTTAGGGCCTTTGACATACACTGAGTTTTTGTAAAGGTTTAGTCGGACACGGGGAATGTCGTAGAGATGTTTGTGTCTGGTGTTATGCCTGTGGGTCCTGTCACAACTATCAAGAAAGCATTTTAGGTCAAGGTTAATATTGGAATTTAAGGTCCTGTATATGTAGATTGCACAGTAGTAAGTGTGGATGTTCTGAACAGGGAGTAAGTTTAGATCTATGAAGAGTGGGGGGGGGGGTGTTGCCAGGGATGGGAATTAGTGATTATTCTTATTGCAGCTTTTTGTTGTTATTATTGGCTCACTACCAGAACACAGAGAGTAGTCGTCAACAGAGTAAAGTCCGAGGCAGCTACGGTGAAAAGCTCTGTTCCACAAGGCACAGTACTAGCTCCCATCTTGTTCCTCATCCTCATATCCGACATAGACAAGGATGTCAGCCACAGCACCGTGTCTTCCTTTGCAGATGACACCCGAATCTGCATGACAGTGTCTTCCATTGCAGACACTGCAAGGCTCCAGGCGGACATCAACCAAATCTTTCAGTGGGCTGCAGAAAACAATATGAAGTTCAACGATGAGAAATTTCAATTACTCAGATATGGTAAACATGAGGAAATTAAATCTTCATCAGAGTACAAAACAAATTCTGGCCACAAAATAGAGCGAAACACCAACGTCAAAGACCTGGGAGTGATTATGTCGGAGGATCTCACCTTCAAGGACCATAACATTGTATCAATCGCATCTGCTAGAAAAATGACAGGATGGATAATGAGAACCTTCAAAACTAGGGAGGCCAAGCCCATGATGACACTCTTCAGGTCACTTGTTCTATCTAGGCTGGAATATTGCTGCACTCTAACAGCACCTTTCAAGGCAGGTGAAATTGCCGACCTAGAAAATGTACAGAGAACTTTCACGGCGCGCATAACGGAGATAAAACACCTCAATTACTGGGAGCGCTTGAGGTTTCTAAACCTGTATTCCCTGGAACGCAGGAGGGAGAGATACATGATTATATACACCTGGAAAATCCTAGAGGGACTAGTACCGAACTTGCACACGAAAATCACTCACTACGAAAGCAAAAGACTTGGCAGACGATGCACCATCCCCCCAATGAAAAGCAGGGGTGTCACTAGCACGTTAAGAGACCATACAATAAGTGTCAGGGGACCGAGACTGTTCAACTGCCTCCCAGCACACATAAGGGGGATTACCAACAGACCCCTGGCAGTCTTCAAGCTGGCACTGGACAAGCACCTAAAGGCAGTTCCTGATCAGCCGGGCTGTGGCTCGTACGTTGGTTTGCGTGCAGCCAGCAGCAACAGCCTGGTTGATCAGGCGCTGATCCACCAGGAGGCCTGGTCACAGACCGGGCCGCGGGGGCGTTGACCCCCGAAACTCTCTCCAGGTAAACTCCAGGTGTATTGCTGCAGTTGATTCCCAAGCACAAATAGCATAGGTGAGGTATGGATAAATGAGTGAATGGTACAGTGTGAGAAGGGCATTTTGCGCCACGTAATATCGTATCTTGGAGAGGATCCCAACTGCTTTGGATACTTTTTTTGATATGTGTTGGATATGGGTGCTGAAATTCAGGTTGTTGTCGAGGTATAGGCCTAGAAATTTGCCCTCATTATGGCATCTAGAAGGAAATCTAGTGCTGGTGAAGATGCCAAGAAGTTTAAGCATGAAACTATGCCTCTAGTAAAAAAATTACATGACTGAGATACTCAAAGTTGGCACATGCGTGATGGATGCAGTACATACTTTTCGTGTTCAAGAATCAATTATTTGTTCAGTCTGAGGCAATGAGAATCAGATAAAAACTTGTGTGACCTGCTGAAAAAAAAATGGAAAGACATTAATGCTGCTAAATAAGACTAAAGTGCTAAATGAGTGGATTCAGCAGAAAACAAAGAGAAGTACAGTGGACCCCCGCATAACGATCACCTCCGAATGCGACCAATTATGTAAGTGTATTTATGTAAGTGCGTTTGTACGTGTATGTTTGGGGGTCTGAAATGGACTAATCTACTTCACAATACAGTGGACCCCCGGTTAACGATATTTTTTCACTCCAGAAGTATGTTCAGATGCCAGTACTGACCGAATTTGTTCCCATAAGGAATATTCTGAAGTAGATTAGTCCATTTCAGACCCCCAAACATACACGTACAAACGCACTTACATAAATACACTTACATAATTGGTCGCATTCGGAGGTGATCGTTATGCGGGGGTCCACTGTATTCCTTATGGGAACAAATTCGGTCAGTACTGGCACCTGAACATACTTCTTGAGTGAAAAAATATCGTTAACCGGGGGTCCACTGTACAGTGGACCCCTGCATACCGTTGGCATCACATAACGTTAAATCCGCATACCGCTACATTTTATCGCCAAGATTTTGCCTCGCATACCGCTAAAAAACCCGCTCAACGCTGTTCGTCCGAGACGCGTCTAATGTGCGCCCTTAGCCAGCCTCGCGTGTTCCGCCGGTGGCATTGTTTACCAGCCAGCCTCCGCGGTAACATCCAAGCATACAATCGGAACATTTCGTATTATTACAGTGTTTCTGGTGATTTTATCTGCAAAATAAGTGACCATGGGCCCCAAGAAAGCTTCTAGTGCCAACCCTACAGCAATAAGGGTGAGAATTACTATAGAGATGAAGAAAGAGATCATTGATAAGTATGAAAGTGGAGTGCGTGTCTCCGAGCTGGCCAGGTTGTATAGTAAACCCCAATCAACCATCGCTACTATTGTGGGCAACAAAAAGGCAATCAAGGAAGCTGTTCTTGCCAAAGGTTTAACTGTGTTTTCGAAACAGAGATCGCAAGTGATGGAAGATGTTGAGAGACTCTTATTGGTGTGGATAAATGAGAAACAGATAACAGGAGATAGCATCTCTCAAGTGATCATAAGTGAAAAGGCTAGGAAGTTGCATCAGGATTTAATTAAAAAAATGCCTGCAACTAGTGATGATGTGAGTGAATTTAAGGCCAGCAAAGGTTGGTTTGAGAGATTTAAGAGGCATAGTGGCATACATAGTGTGATAAGGCATGGTGAGGCTGCCAGTTCGGACCACAAAACAGCTGAAAAATATGTGCAGGAATTCAAGGAGTACATAGAAACTGAAGGACTGAAACCTGAACAAGTGTTTAAGTGTGATGAAACAGGCCTGTTTTGGAAGAAAATGCCAAGCAGGACCTACATTACTCAGGAGGAAAAGGCACTCCCAGGACATAAGCCTATGAAAGACAGGCTTACTCTGTTGATGTGTTCCAATGCTACTGGTGATTGCAAAGTGAAGCCTTTATTAGTGTATCACTCTGAAACTCCCAGACCGTTCAGGCAAAAGAATGTCCTCAAGGAAAATTTGTGTGTGCTGTGGAGGGCAAACAGTAAGGCATGGGTCACTAGGGACTTTTTCTATGACTGGTTACACCATGCATTTGCCCCCAATGTGAAAGATTACCTAACTGAAAAGAAATTAGAACTTAAGTGCCTCCTGGTGTTAGACAATGCCCCTGGTCATCCTACAGACGTGGCAGAGCGACTTTATGGGGACATGAAATTCATTAAGGTGAAGTTTTTGCCTCCTAATACCACTCCTCTCCTGCAGCCCATGGACCAGCAGGTTATTGCAAACTTCAAAAAACTGTACACAAAAGCTCTGTTTGAAAGGTGCTTTGTAGTGACCTCAGAAACTCAACTGTCTCTATGAGACTTTTGGAGAGATCACTTTAATATCCTCAATTGTGTAAACCTTATAGGTAAGGCTTGGGAGGGAGTGACTAAGAGGACCTTAAACCCTGCTTGGAAGAAACTGTGGCCAGAATGTGTAGACCAAAGGGATTTTGAAGGGTTTCAGGCTAACCCTGAGAATCCTATGCCAGTTGAGGAATCCATTATGGCATTGGGAAAGTCCTTGGGGTTGGAGGTTAGTGGGGATGATGTGGAAGAGTTGGTGGAGGAGGACAATGAAGAACTAACCATTGATGAGCTGATAGATCAACTTCAACAGCAAGAGGCCAGACCTGAGGAAACTGGTTCGAAGGAGGGGAGAGAGAAATTGAAGAAATTGCCTACTACAAAGATTAAGGAAATCTGTGCAAAATGGCTTGAAGTGCAAACCTTCATGGATGAAAATCACCCTCACACAGCTATTGCAAGCCGTGCTGGTGACTATTACACTGACAATGTTGTGAAACACTTTAGGGAAGTCATAAAGGAACGAGAGGTACAGGCCACTATGGACAGATATGTTGTGCGACAGAACTCCAGTGACTCTGAAGCTGGTCCTAGTGGCATTAAAAGAAGAAGGGAAGAAACCCCAGAAAAGGACTTGACACCTCAAGTCTTAATGGAAGGGGATTCCCCTTCTAAACACTAACACTCTCTCCTCCTCCATCCCATCAATAATCACCAGATCTTCAATAAAAGTAAGTGTCATGTAATTGTGCATGCCTTTTTCAGTTTGTGTGTATTAAAATTAATATTTCATGTGGTAAAAATTTTTCTTTTCATACTTTGGGGTGTCTTGCACGGATTAATTTGATTTCCATTATTTCTTATGGGGAAAATTCATTCGCATAACGATAATTTCGCATAACAATGAGCTCTCTTGCATGGATTAATATCGCTATGCGGGGGTCCACTGTATTCCATTTAATCTCCTTATCAAAAGGGAGAAAGCCCTTCGGTACTATATAATACAGCAATCCCCCGAGATATAAAGTTAATGTGCCCTACAAGATGGCTTGCAATGTGAAAACTCATATTGCCTACAGACCTGGAGTTTACCTGGAGGGGGTTTCGGGGGTCAATGCCCCTGCGGCCGGGTCGGAGATCAGGCCTCATGGTGGATCAGGGTCTGATCAACCAGGCTGTTACTGCTGGCCGCATGCAAGCTGACGTACGAACCATAGCCCGGTTGGCGAGGTACTGACTTTAGGTGCCTGTCCAGTGCCTTCTTGAAGATAGCCAGGGGCCTATTGGTAATCCCCCTTATGTATGCTGGGAGGCAACTGAACAGTCATGGGCCCCAGACACTTAGTGTTGTCTCTCAGTGTACTCATGGCACCCCTACTTTTCATTGGGGTAATGTTGTATCTCCTGCCGAGTCTTTTGCTCTTATAGGGAGTGGTTTTTGTGTGCAGGTGTGGTACCAATACCTCCAGGACCTTCCAAGAGTATATTATCGTGCATCCCTCTCGCCCTCATTTGAGGGAATACAGATCAAGAACCTTCAACCATTCTCAGTAGTTTAGGTGCCTTATCATACTTATGAGTGCCGTGAAAGTTCTTTGTACACTCTCCAGGTCTGCAATGTTGCCAGCCTTGAAGGGGGTCATTAGTGTACAGCAGTATTCCAGCCTAGAGAGCACAAGTGATTTGAAGAGAATCATCATGGGCTTGGCATCCCTAGTTTTGAAGGTTCTCATTATCCATCATATCATTTTCCTAGTGGATGAGGTAGATACATTGTTGTGGTCTCTGAAGGTTAGATCCTCTGACATTATCACCCCCAGGTCCTTCACATTACTTTTCCACTCTATTGTATGGTTAGAATTTGTTGTATACCCTGACACATTTTTAATTTCTTTCAAGTTTCCCATATCTGAGTAGTTGAAATTTCTCCTCGTTGAACATATTGCTTTGAGTGGCCCATTCAAAGATTTGGTTGATGTCTGCTTTGAGTCTCGCAGTGTCTTTGATGGAGGTCACTGCCATGGTACTCCGGGCGTCATCCGCAAAGGAAGACACGGAGCTATGGTTTACATGTCTGTCTATGTCAGAAATGAGGATGAGGAATAGAATGGGAGCGAGTACTGTGCCTTGTGGAACAGAGCTTTTTACTGTGGCTGCCTGGGACTTTACTCTGCTTACTATTACTCTGTGTTCTATTTGTTAGGAAGTTGTAGATCCATCTACCAACTTTTCCTGTTATTCCTTTATCATGCATTTTGTATGCTATTACACCATGGTCACGCTTGTCGAAAGCTTTTGCAAAGTCTGTGAATACTACATCTGTATTTTGTTTATCCTCTACAGCATCCAGGACCTTGTCATAGTGGTCCAGTAGCTGGGACAGGCAGGAGCGACCTGCTCTAAACCCGTGATGCCCTGGGTTGTGTAATTGATGGGTATTTCAGTGGTTGGCAATCTTGCTTCTTAGAACCCTCTCAAAGATTTTTATGATATGGGATGTTAGTGCTATCGGTCTGTAGTTCTTTGCAACTGCTTTACTGCCACCTTTGTGGAGGAGCTATGTCTGTTGTTTATAGTGTGTGTGGGATGACCCCTGTGTCCATGCTCCCTCTCCATAAAATGCTGAAGGCATGCGATAGGGGCTTCTTGCAATTCTTGATGAACACGAAGTTCCACGAGTCTGGGCCTGGGGCAGAGTGCATGGGCATGTCATTAATTGCCTCTTCAAAGTCTTGTGGAGTTACAATAATATCCGAGATTTTTGGGATGACCAAATTTTGGGTTTCGTTCATAGAATTCATTTGGATTGTCGACCCTTAGTCTGGGCAGTGGCTCGCTGAACACTGAGTCATACTGGGACTTTAGTATCTCACTCATTTCTTGGCTATCATCTGTGTATGCCCCATCCCGCCTAAGCAGGGGCCCAATACTGGATGTTGTTTTTCCCTTAGATTTGGCATAAGAGAAGAATTTTTTTTTTTTTTTTCAATTTCATTTATGGCTTTTAGTTCTTCCTGTGATTCTTGTCTCCTATAGATTCCTTCAGCTTGAGTTCGATATTTGCAGTTTCATTGACTAGTGCCACCCTTCATATTTCAGATACATTGGCCCCACTCAGCAGCTCTGTGGCCAGTCACCTTCGTCTGTATAGGGAACGTCTCTCTCTTTCTATTTTACATCCTCTTTCTTTTTCTTAATGGAATGTGTCTTGAGCAGATCTCAAGAACCACAGAATTCATTTTTTCAAGGCAAATGTTCGGATCCGTGTTGTTTAGGATATCTTCCCAGCTTGTTTCATTTAGGACATGGTTTACTCGATCCCATTGTATGTTTTTGTTGTTGAAATTGAATTTCGTGAAGAAACCTTCATGACTGCTCACATTTTGCTGGTTTGGAGCCCTGTGCATACATGTCTGTACCTCTATTATGTTGTGATCTGAGTGTATTGTCACAGAAATGTATTTAACATTACTTTCCATGTTAAAAATTTTAATGCACGTTTTGCATCAAAATGATCTCAACTTCACGTTATTTCCATGTAAATCACAGTTTTAGATTAAATAGTATCCCAAATTAGTCAAAACAGGATTAGAAAAACAAAAAACACAATGCAAAAAGGTGTAATAACTCTTAGTTAACTACCAATTACAGTAGTTTGTTTATATTCAACAGTCTGCAATGGCAGCATACAGTATTTCTACCTTACCAACCTAATGGTGGGTAGGCAATGAGAGGCTCTCTTGTCACACATGACAGTATAATAACCTATGTGACATGTCAAGATATCTTATTAATGAAAATAAGATACTAGATATGCTAAGCAAATTTCCTAAATTTGCTTGTAACAGATAAATGAACTGTAGATATGTAGATATATATCCATAAGTACACCTGTTAACCCTTTTGGGAGCCTAGTTCCTGGGCCTTTTGTGTATCCATATTCTCCTGCGCTACCATCCACAAGATGGATATGGGGTGCACAATAAACTAGCCACTTCGGTGGCAAAATCTAAAATCTTCCTTTCCCACATTCTCCGGCCGCCACATCAGAAAAATATTTGTCATGCAGGAACACAAATCAGAATAATATACAGTATACTCAGACGGAGCGGCTCTCACACATGACCAGCAACTTAAGTGAAAGACTTGAGAAATAGCTGGAAGTCTGAAAATATAACTTCTGACTGCACTAGTTTCTCAGATTATATAGCAGGAATAACTACCAAGACAGGCCTCCCCTTTGTTTAAAAAAATAAGGCTATAATAATATTATATAAAAAAAGTAATATGTATAATTGAAATAACCCTGGGTGAATTCACCTAGCGAGGTAGGGAAGTGCCTTGATGCCGGTGAAGGGTTCTTGATTCAAGGAATTGAGCATCATTCTCACCTTCCCTGAACTGAACCTGATTGCCTTTCATTCCCTAGGCGTTACGTGACCCCCTACAGGTTTAGCACTTCCCATCGACTAAGTAAATGGGTGAATTCAACCCATGAAACTGACTGAGAACTGGGACTCATAGGGAATTATAGACGTGAGGAGGAAGGCACACTCACACTTTTTAAATATGACTTACCACAAATGCATGTACTCGTCTAGCAGTGGCTGAGGAAAAGGTGGTGAAGTCTCGGCTCCTGGCACACGCCTTTGAATTACTCAGCATTACACTTTATTCCTGGCCTCGCGTACTATCATATCTACTCATTAAACCGTCTTGAATATAACTTCAACCGGTTTAAGTTGCAATTATTATTATTATAATCAAGTGGGACCAAGTAAACCAAGTCCTAACCGATATAAGCTGGGAAGATATACTAAGCAACACAGACCCAAACTTATGCCTAGAACAGATTAACTCGGTGGCACTCGATGTATGCACAAGGCTTATTCCTCTAAGAAAAAGGAGGAGTAGATGTAAAATAGAAAGAGACAGGCGCTCCCTTTACAGGCGACGGAAAAGAATAACAGAGCGGCTAAAAGAGGTCAATATATCTGAAATGCGCAGGGAGACACTGGTCAGAGAAATAGCAAGCATCGAACTTAAGCTAAAAGAATCCTTTAGGAGTCAGGAATCGCAGGAAGAACTAAAAGCCATAAATGAAATCGAAAGAAACCCAAAGTATTTCTTCTCCTATGCCAAATCAAAATCGAGAACAACGTCCAGTATTGGGCCCCTACTTAAACAAGATGGGTCCTACACAGATGACAGCAAGGAAATGAGTGAGCTACTCAAGTCCCAATATGACTCAGTTTTTAGCAAGCCGCTAACCAGACTGAGAGTCGAAGATCAAAATGATTTTTTTATGAGAGAGCCACAAAATTTGATTAACACAAGCCTATCCGATGTTAACCTGACGCCAAATGACTTCGAACAGGCGATAAATGACATGCCCATGCACTCTGCCCCAGGGCCAGACTCATGGAACTCTGTGTTCATCAAGAACTGCAAGAAGCCCCTATCACGAGCCTTTTCCATCCTATGGAGAGGGAGCATGGACACGGGGGTCGTCCCTCAGTTACTAAAAACAACAGACATAGCCCCACTCCACAAAGGGGGCAGTAAAGCAACAGCAAAGAACTACAGACCAATAGCACTAACATCCCATATCATAAAAATCTTTGAAAGGGTCCTAAGAAGCAAGATCACCACCCATCTAGAAACCCATCAGTTACACAACCCAGGGCAACATGGGTTTAGAACAGGTCGCTCCTGTCTGTCTCAACTACTGGATCACTACGACAAGGTCCTAAATGCACTAGAAGACAAAAAGAATGCAGATGTAATATATACAGACTTTGCAAAAGCCTTCGACAAGTGTGACCATGGCGTAATAGCGCACAAAATGCGCGCTAAAGGAATAACAGGAAAAGTCGGTCGATGGATCTATAATTTCCTCACTAACAGAACACAGAGAGTAGTCGTCAACAGAGTAAAGTCCGAGGCAGCTACGGTGAAAAGCTCTGTTCCACAAGGCACAGTACTAGCTCCCATCTTGTTCCTCATCCTCATATCCGACATAGTGGCCTGGTGGCCGGTGGCCTGGTGGCTAAAGCTCCCGCTTCACACACGGAGGGCCCGGGTTCGATTCCCGGCGGGTGGAAACATTCCGACACGTTTCCTTACACCTGTTGTCCTGTTCACCTAGCAGCAAATAGGTACCTGGGTGTTAGTCGACTGGTGTGGGTCGCATCCTGGGGGACAAGATTAAGGACCCCAATGGAAATAAGTTAGACAGTCCTCGATGACGCACTGACTTTCTTGGGTTATCCTGGGTGGCTAACCCTCCGGGGTTAAAAATCCGAACGAAATCTTATCTTATCTTATAGACAAGGATGTCAGCCACAGCAACGTGTCTTCCTTTGCAGATGACACCCGAATCTGCATGACAGTGTCTTCCATTGCAGACACTGCAAGGCTCCAGGCGGACATCAACCAAATCTTTCAGTGGGCTGCAGAAAACAATATGAAGTTCAACGATGAGAAATTTCAATTGCTCAGATATGGTAAACATGAGGAAATTAAATCTTCATCAGAGTACAAAACAAATTCTGGCCACAAAATAGAGCGAAACGCCAACGTCAAAGACCTGGGAGTGATCATGTCGGAGGATCTCACCTTCAAGGACCATAACATTGTATCAATCGCATCTGCTAGAAAAATGACAGGATGGATAATGAGAACCTTCAAAACTAGGGAGGCCAAGCCCATGATGACACTCTTCAGGTCACTTGTTCTATCTAGGCTGGAATATTGCTGCACTCTAACAGCACCTTTCAAGGCAGGTGAAATTGCCGACCAAGAAAATGTACAGAGAACTTTCACGGCGCGCATAACGGAGATAAAACACCTCAATTACTGGGAGCGCTTGAGGTTTCTAAACCTGTATTCCCTGGAACGCAGGAGGGAGAGATACATGATTATATACACCTGGAAAATCCTAGAGGGACTAGTACCGAACTTGCACACGAAAATCACTCACTACGAAAGCAAAAGACTTGGCAGACGATGCACCATCCCCCCAATGAAAAGCAGGGGTGTCACTAGCACGTTAAGAGACCATACAATAAGTGTCAGGGGCCCGAGACTGTTCAACTGCCTCCCAGCACACATAAGGGGGATTACCAACAGACCCCTGGCAGTCTTCAAGCTGGCACTGGACAAGCACCTAAAGTCAGTTCCTGATCAGCCGGGCTGTGGCTCGTACGTTGGTTTGCGTGCAGCCAGCAGCAACAGCCTGGTTGATCAGGCGCTGATCCACCAGGAGGCCTGGTCACAGACCGGGCCGCGGGGGCGTTGACCCCCGAAACTCTCTCCAGGTAAACTCCAGGTCTCCAGGAAACGCTAAACCCGGAGGATTATACAGCGCCTGGGGGGGGGGGGGATGTGGAAGGCATTCAGGCTTAATTCGGGGAACTGGAGCACAGATCCAATTCCCTAAATCAAGAGCCCCTCACCAACATCAAGGAACCTTCCTTGAGGGGTTAAGTTGCAATGCCTTCGGCACACAACTGAAAGACCCGGGATCGAACCTGACAAGTGAGAATGTTGGGCACGCTTCTGTACGCTAGTTACCCCAGGTCACCTAGCAATATATATAAGTACCTGGGTGCTAGTCGACTAGTGAGAGTCGCACCCTGAGGAAGACGATGAAAGAACCCAGTAGATTATCCTGGATTGGTAACCCTCATGGTTAATAAAACTAATAAAATCTTCCCTATCTAGTTCATTCCACTACCTAACCCAGAATGAGGTACTTTTTGATGTCCCTGAAACTTGTCTGCATTATTTGCTTCTATCTATGCTCCCTTATCCACGGTCCCTCTCGTTAAACATGATGCCCTTGAAGTCTTCTGAGTATCTTGTACAACTTAATTATGTTTGCCGTACCCTGGTTCTCTCATCCAGTTTTGATCTTTTATTTTAGCCCTGTTAGTCATTTTTACATGGTCATGGCTGTTTAGTTAGGACTCTGTACTAGTGCTGTGTACTCTATGATTGGTCTGAAGGGATTTTGCCCAAAGTGTCTAATATCCTTAAGGTCGCCCGACGCTCATACTCTTCTTAGCCAAGAAGAGTACCCAGAAGGAGAATGTAGAATATAACTTTGGTATAACTGTGTCTAGCATTGGGAATAATATTAGGAGAGAAGTAAATAATGAAAATGATTGTTATAGGAATGCAGTTAGAAGCCTGAGTAGATCTATAACCCACTATGATAACATGAACGTAGATAAGTATGTTTATGGAGCAACTTGCAATGTGAACAGACTGACTGATGTTGTAGTGGCCAGGCTTAGGCTTGGTTACAAGTACTTCTGGCAGTTTGGGAGACACAGATGATGATCAAACTAAATGTAAATTATGTGACCAGGCATATGGTCACTCTCTTGAACACTATGTGCTTAATTGTCCACTCATTGAGGAATACAGAGACAGACAGTATAATAACCTATGTGACATGTCAAGATATCTTATTAATGAAAATAAGATACCAGATATACTAAGCAAATTTCCTAAATTTGCTTGTAACAGATAAGTGAACTATAGATATGTAGATATAAATCCATATGTATTCCTGTTAACCCTTTGGGGCCTAGTTCCTAGGCCTTTTGTGTATCCATATGCTCTCGCGCTACCGTCCACAGGATGGATATGGGGTGCACAATAAACTAGCCACTTCGGTGGCAAAATCTAAAAAAAAATCTCATACACCGCCGGCTTATGCGCCTCCGGTTTTATGACTGAAAATACATGTCACATACTAGTGTATGCTAGGTAGGACCTAGGCAGAGGCAGACAGATACAGAGGGTAATGAGAACATTGTCTTGCCTCCACATACTTGAAGCAGGACACGTCAGTTGTGTTGCCTAGCATTATAGCGGGATCTGAGTAGGAAGAGGCCATGTCTGCATACCATTAAGTCCAGTGTCCGGACAGACAGCGCTGTGTTGTCGAGATTACAAGTCAAGCCTCGCCGGGTCACTATCTGGAAAAGACCCGGGCCGGGACGAGACCGGCGAACCTACTACAGTACAGTCCAAGTCCAGCTATATTCAGGCAGTCACCCATCCACTTGCTGACTAGGCAACTGAGATTAATCTAAGTGACAAATTAGCACAGCATCTTGCATTATGAACCTCATACCCTCTTTTGGGCGGTAGTCAAAGGATTAGACACATAATGGGCCGCGGGTGCGTTAACCCCCGAAACCCTCTCAAAGCATAAGTGTTAAACTCGTAGGGGTCATACAGCACCTGAGGAATGAGAGGCAATCAGGTTCGATCCAAGGAAGGAGAGGATAAGTTCAACCAAAATAATGGGTGCAGGGGCTGCGCCTCATTTGTGTTGGCTAAACAAGTTACAGTTGCAATGACTTAATTAAGGTACAGGTACGCATAAGGACAGTTACACAAATTTAGGTGATTACAATTATCATACAGGTATACTCCAGGTATACATAGCAACATATATAAATTACACAGGAAACCCCCAAAAGTCAGACGAAGCAACTTATTTCCACTGGGGTCTTGTAATATTTTATTATTTAAAGCTTAGCTGTAAGATACAGTACAAAATCAGTCATGATTGTAAACTTAAAAATTAAAACAACTAATTATGTCAACTGCGTGAAAAATCAGTTACAGTAAACAGAGGTACAAAAGAAGAAATGAGAGAAAATCAGCTTAAAATAACAGGTACACGAATGTTAACTATACGGGAAATTACTCTCCTCCCTTGCTGTAGCTTCATTTTTTTTTTTTTTAGGTCTTCCCGAACTGGCTCGTGCTAGTACTGGCTTTAACATGTTCAGGCAATCTGTTCTACTCCTTTACTGCTGTACAATAAAAGGTATTTAAGGTGTGACCACCTACTGTAGGTATACAAAACTGTGTTCCCTCATTTATTAAATTCAGAATAATATTAATGAATTTACAGTCATGTATTCAGTAATTTAACATTACACTGTAGTTGTGTGTTACTGACGAACTATTTAGAATAGGCAAATATCAGAATATTTTCCCAGAATGGCTGGTAATATGTCACTATGGATAAACCACTAACATTTCTTGAACTTTTATAAACGAGTTGTCTCTGAATTCATGATTTTCTCGCATTCCAGCAAATAATGACGCAAGTTAGTGTAGCTTAATATCTTTATTATGCACCCTATACCCAAGATTACAGAGGCACATAATGGGTCCAGGGACGGGGCTCCAAAGTTCTGATAAATAAACAATTTACAAAGGCAATGAACAATTTACATGTTTATATCTGGTTACAATCGTAATGACTTACTTATGCAGACATGAATTAAGTCAAAAATATTACAATGAAGATTATATTTTGCTCTAAATTATTTATATTATGTATTTTAGCAAGGTATGTTTAAATTTAAACAGGTTTAATGATGCTAGGAGTGACTAAGTGACGCACTTTGTGACGGATAAACCATTCTCGTATCCTCCTTCCCTGTCACCCTCTCGGTGTGTGTGACCACTAAGATAAATTGCTCATTACACGGACGCTGGGACAATACTCTTGTACACGTTCAGTATAGTATTGCTAAACTAGTGCTTTCCTTTGTTCTTTCTAAATCTTAATTTGTCCAATTTCTATTCATTGTTGCAAGTCTTCTTTTTTTTTTTTTAGATATTTTCAGCGCGTTATTTATATCCCTTTGTATTCCGATTTTCCATTTGTTCACTTCAATCATATCCCCACATTCCCACAGTACATCATTCCCCACACTTTCTACTTTCTCCCTCAACTTCTCACATACCTTTCCTTCTTTCTGTGAAGCTCACAGTATACGACTGACGGTAATCTAACCTAGAATTACTAACATATAATATTCTCGGTTTAGATGGCGAATAAACTATGGCACTGGAAAACGAATTTGGTATTTACAGTACGTTTGATAGGAGAGCCAAGCAGCGTGACAGTAAGACCAGTAACACTGAAAATAATGCACGAGATTGCCGAATCAAAAAATCTGAAATTTTTTTTAACTCATTTAATTTACTGGCTAAGACCAGTTTTCCTGCCACAGCTCATCCCAAGCAGTCCCTCCAGGACACCACCCACAACAGTTGGCTAACACCTGGATAGTTGTATGACCCTTGTGGGTTTAGTGCTTAATGATTATAATAATAACACCTGGGTAACTATTTACTTTTAGGTGAACTGGGGCAACAGGTGTAAGGAAACACGTTACATGTCTCCACCCTCACCAGGACTGAACCAGAGTTCTTAGGTTGTAAGCTCTAGGCGCTACCATTAAACTAGAATCCTGACCAGGTCCGTGGGTGCTGGTGGAATTCCCTCACCGTCTTCCCGGAACCCAGGGACGGTTGTCATGTAGTCGACCAGTAAAAGGTGCCTCTATATACACCCAAGCACACACCTACTGTGCACACAGCTAACACTGTATAAACAGGTTTCCTGTAAGTAAACCTTATACAAATATATAAATTTAATTTGGATAAACTGTTGCTTTAATATTTTAGGCAAAAACTGGTGAAAAAATATGGAGATTTAACTTAAAGATGGTTCAGCAAAGTGAAAGTATGATTTACAGTATTTCTAATCGTTTAAGCAAACGTGAGAATAAGTTGGCATCTGTCTCAGTGCACGGCTGGTACGTGCCCAACAGTTCCAAGAAGAATGCCTAAGGCAACGCCACTCCCCGGAGTTGCCTTTCCCACTGTCAATACAATACCCTGTTTTGGAGACTTTGCTAAGGTGAACTGCCTCAAGAATAGCCAAGAGTGATTATAGCATATTTTGCCTACCTGCTGGCTTGGTTAGAAAAATAATGCGTAGTTCATGCAAGGTGAAAATACCATTGTAGGAAAGAAGTGTTCACCTATAAAGACAAAACACATGGCTTGTACAATCATGGTCCCGGACACAACACAAGCGCGACTATACTCAGTCTTGGATATTGACACACTCACCCATTTGTGGCTGCAGGGGTAGATTCACAGCTCCTGGCCCCGCCCGGTGGCCTGGTGGCTAAAGCTCCCGCTTCACACACGGAGGGCCCGGGTTCGATTCCCGGCGGGTGGAAACATTTCGACACGTTTCCTTACACCTGTTGTCCTGTTCACCTATCAGTAAATAGGTACCTGGGTGTTAGTCGACTGGTGTGGGTCGCATCCTGGGGGACAAGATTAAGGACCCCAATGGAAATAAGTTAGACAGTCCTCGATGACGCACTGACTTTCTTGGGTTATCCTGGGTGGCTAACCCTCCGGGGTTAAAAATCCGAACGAAATCTTATCTTATCTTATCTCTCCGCTTATCGATACTAGACCCGCTCTCTCCCTGTTCCAAGAACTTCATCGTACCTCTTCTTAAAGCTATATACCCCTATTCGTATTGTGGAGGCACCTTAGTGGTACTCGATTGCTACTGCACTCAGCTCACACACTGAGGTCCGTGGTTCGATTCCCCGGTACGAGTGGAAACATTAAGACGTGTTTCCTGAAGACACCTGCTGACCCTGTTCACCTAGCAGTAGATAGGTACTCGGGTGTTAGCCGACTGGTGTAGATTGCATCCTGGGGACAAAACTGACTTAATTTGCCCGAAATGATCTGCATAACAAGGGACTTTCTATATAGTAATATGTCAGCTAGGCCTGTATATACGTTGTGCATATACTTGTAGAAAATATAGATTTATTATTAAGTTTTTATCTGAAACTTTTAAAATGTTTTATATAATAAAGCTTAGATTTCCACCCCCCGTGGCTAGTGTTGCGCACACACACATTATTATTATTATAATCAAAAAGAAGCGCTAAGCCACAAGGGCTATACAGCGCTGCAGGGTAGGGAAGGAAGCAAGGGAATTGGATGGCAGAAGGGAGGGGGGATGATCAGCAGGTTACAGAAAACAGCGGGGCAGGGGATAGTACGGGGGTAGAGGGTAGCAAGAGATACAAGTAGAAAGGGCTGAAAGTATCAAAATTTGTGAAGTAAGTCAGTCGTTGTCAAAAAGTCAATGAGAGAGTCCGGATGAAAGGTGGGTCCATCAGCGAGAAGGGAAGGTAAAGAGAGAGCAGCGGGGCGAAGACGACGACAGAGGTAAATTCTGCGTGCTCGTTGATAAAGTGGGCAGTCCAACAGAATGTGGCTGACTGATAATGGAGCTTGGCAATTCTCACAGAGAGGAGCAAGACGCCTCTCCATGAGATATCCATGAGTAAGACGAGTATGGCCAATGCGAAGACGGGAGAGAGTAGTCTCCCAACCTCGACACTGGTGATAAGAAGACGGCCAGTAACCTATACTCGGTTTAATAGACTGAAGTTTGTTGCCGAGCATAGTAGACCAACGTTGTTGCCAACGGGTGTGAAGGTGGGAAGATATTACAGCAAAATAGTCCGTACATGGAATACCTCTATAAGAAACTGGTAGGTCATGTACTGCTGACCGTGCAGCAGTGTCTGCCTGTTCATTGCCCTGTACGTCAACATGACCAGGGACCCAACAAAAAACAATATCTTTATGCTTAGTAAAGATGCGGCGTAGCCAAAGTTGGATACGGAGGACTAAGGGGTGAGGTGTATCAAATTTTTGTATAGCCTGTAAAGCACTAAGGGAGTCTGAGACAACCACAAATGATGACACAGGCATAGATGCAATACGGATAAGTGCTGTAAGGATGGCATATAATTCAGCAGTAAAAATACTAGCTGAAGATAGTAAATGCCCTTGTACGACGCTGTCCGGAAACACTGCTGCGAATCCTACGCCGTCAGAAGACTTAGAGCCATCTGTGTACACAGCAATGGCATGAGAATGAGAGTGAAAGTGGTCAAGAAAAAGAGAGCGGGAAGCGACCGTAGACAGTTGGGCTTTCGAGCAAGGGAGGGAGAAAGAACAGACTCGAACAGCTGGAACTTCCCAGGGGGGTAGGGAAAAGTGAGATGCTACATGTACATAGAAAGGTGGTAGTTGAAGAGAAGACAAGAGCGAATGAAGGCGAAGAGAGAAGGGACGGAGTAAGCAGGGGCGGCGAACAAATAAAGAATGTCTACTAATATCAGTGACCATTCTATAAATGGAAGGATTGCGGAGATCATGAGAGCGTACATAGTAGCGCAGGCAATGGGCATCACGGCGATCGGATAAGGATGGAACGTTCGCTTCTGCATAGAGGCTTTCGACAGGGGAAGAGCGAAAAGCACCAAGGCATAAACGTAATCCTTGGTGATGAATGGGGTTAAGGCTAGAGAGAGTAGCAGGAGATGCCGCTGAATAGATCTGGTCACCATAATCAAGTTTCGATAAAATAAGGGTGGAATGTAGGTGAAGGAGGGTTCGACGATCAGCTCCCCACGAAAGATGAGCAAGGGTTTTAAGAAGGTTCAGCCGGCTGTGACAAGTTGCCTTCAGAGAGGTAATGTGAGGTTTCCAGGATAACCTACGATCAAAGAGGAGGCCCAGAAACTTGACTGTATCACGTTCAGGGATACGTGAGCCATAGAGGTACAAAGGATGATCAGAGATGACAGAGCGTCTAGTGAAAGTGATTTGGTGGGTTTTAGTGCTGGAAAATTTAAACCCATGTGTGGTGGCCCAATTGGAAACACGGTCGACTGCATGCTGGAGAGAAACTGTAAGGAGGTGACAGTCAGCGCCTGCACAGGCAATAGCGAAGTCATCAACATAGAGTGATGACCAAATATTTGATGGAAGACTAGAGGCCAAATCATTAATAGCAAGGAGAAAAAGTGTTGTGCTCAGAACACATCCCTGGGGGACACCTTCAGCTTGGACAAAGTCCGGGGAGAGCACATTATTAACCCGAACACGGAAATGCCTGTCAGTTAAAAAGTTCTTAAGGAAGGATGGTAGATTGCCTCGAAGGCCTAAGGAGTGGACTTGGGCTAAAATATTATACCTCCAAGTTGTGTCATATGCCTTCTCAAGGTCAAAAAATATGGCAATAACTGAGTGGTTATTCGCAAAGGCATTACGAACATACGTATCCAAGCGCAGTAAGGGGTCTATGGTAGAACGTCCCTTACGAAAGCCATATTGACGAGTGGAGAGACTGTTGTGTGTCTCTAAATACCACACTAAACGTCTATTTACTAGACGTTCCATTACTTTGCAAACTGCACTGGTAAGAGCAATGGGACGATAGTGGGAGGTTTCATGTCCCGTAGTGCCTGGTTTGCGGAAAGGGAGAACAATGGCGGATTTCCACAGCTGTGGAAGAACTCCTTGTGACCAAATAAGATTGTAAAGGCGTAATAGGACTGCAAGGGCTGACTGATGTAAATGTTGTAGCATACGAATATGAATGTCGTCGGGCCCAGCTGCCGATGATCGACAAGCTGAGAGTGTTGCCTCCAGTTCTTGAAGTGTAAAAGGCACATTATACTGTTCTTCTCTGAGAGAAGAAAAGTCCAAGGGTGCTAACTCTCTGGCAGACTTTGAGGAAAGAAATGAGGGGCATAGATGGAGTCCCTGAGAAATACGGACCAGATGATTGCCAATTTCATTGGCAACATCTAGTGGGTTTGCTATATCAACACCGGCAACTCGCAGAACAGGAGCCGGGTCAGGAGAATATTTACCACTCAGTTTTCGTACTTTTTTCCAGACTGCACTCATAGAGGAAGCAGAGGTGATGGTGGAGACATAATCTCGCCAGCAAGTGCGTTTAGCGTCACGGATGACACGGCGAGCGATCGCACGCTTCTGTTTAAAATCAAGGAGTCGCTCTGTGGTTCTATTGTACCGGTACCTGCCCCATGCAGCGCGTTTCAAACGTACTGCACGAGCACAAGCAGGAGACCACCAAGGCACGCATTTCTGAGAATGCCTGCCCGAAGTTTGGGGTATAGAATGAGAAGCTGCGGTGAAAACGGAGGACGAGAAGAGGTGTAAAAGCTCATCGATGGAGGACGAAGAAGGAACCTCTTTAAAAACAGTCAGGTGTGAGTAAAGGTTCCAATTTGCCCGATTAAATTGCCAGCGTGGGGTGCGAAGAGGTGGCGAATATGAAGGGGAAGAAAGAATGATTGGGAAATGATCACTGTCATGTAAGTCCGGGAGAACAGACCAAGTAAAGTCTAATGCGGCGGAGGAAGAGCAAACTGAGAGATCGATGCAAGAGAGAGTATGAGTCCGAGGATCAAAATGGGTGTGAGTACCTGTATTTAAAACATGGAGGGGGTGGGTGGCAAGAAAAGCCTCTAACTGAATTCCACGGGAATCACAGTGAGACCCTCCCCAGAGGAAATGGTGGGCATTAAAATCACCAAGTAACAGAATCGGTGGCGGTAATGACGAAACAAGGAAGGCAAAATCCGGAATAGATAATGCCCGAGAAGGAGAGAGATATAAAGAACAGAGCGTATACCACCTATGTAAGTGGATACGGGCTGCTGTGTAATGCAGCGAAGTATGAATAAATAGTTGATGGTACGGAATATCAGTGCGGAGAAGAAGGGCACTTTCATTAAAGGTCCCATCAGGAAAAGGATCTGAAGAATACAACAAATTATAGCCTGAGATGTGAGAAATAACAGCAGAGTGTAATTTTGGTTCCTGTAAGCAAACACCAACAGGGGCAAACTGGGAGAGTAACATCTGAAGCTCACCCCGATTACCCCTGAGGCCGCGTATATTCCACTGTAA
This sequence comes from Cherax quadricarinatus, assembly GCF_038502225.1. Taxonomy (NCBI): domain Eukaryota; kingdom Metazoa; phylum Arthropoda; class Malacostraca; order Decapoda; family Parastacidae; genus Cherax; species Cherax quadricarinatus. Next base: position 7,558,690 of record NC_091379.1, read on the forward strand.
AAAGGCCATGATTGGCAATGATAAAGATACTTGAAATCCGCAGGTAAGGGTTCCTACGGACTAGAAGGGTTAGAAAAGTCCACATGCGGAGGTAGTGGAAAATGTTCAAGCAGCGAAGGAACGGTGCGCTGTGAAGAAAGGAGTTGCGCAGATGGAGCAGAGGAGAGAGAAAGAGCGGAAGGTGGATCAGTGTCCATTGATGGTTTGGTCTCTGCAATATATTCAGAGATTGCTTCAAGTGTTTCGGAATTCAGAGATGTCGTATGGGAGACAATATTGGGAATGGTAGGGGGAGGATGAGTAAAGATTGGAACTGTATTGGACTGTACCAAGGTAGGGGGGGGCGAAAGGGTGGAGGGAACTGGAGAAGCGTGGCAGGGGACAGAAGAGACAGGAACCTGGGAGGTGGCAGAAGAGGAAGAAACTTGGGAGGGAACAGGGGAGGAAGGTACATTACGAGGAGGAGGGTGAACCTCTGCACTTGTAACCGAGCCAGTGAGAGGGGAAGAACTAGGGACAGAGACAGGGAGGGTAAAATGAGGAGGTGGAAGATGGGTAGGAGGTGTTACCGGACCTTTTTTTGACTTTTGAGAAGTAGAGGGACGATTGGGAAGAGGTGTCGTACGAGGTCTCGTCGATACTGAGGCTTGTAAGAGAGAACTCGAAGAAGCGAGATTAGACTGAGGCGTTGAAGTAGGGACGTCTGAGCCGAGGACAGCAAAAGGATTAGATACAGGAGTGATTATGGGAGAGGTAACCACAGAGGTGGGTGTAGAAGATGGGATACCAGAAGTGGGGGGACGTTT
>NC_091379.1:7564495-7691995 GCF_038502225.1 Cherax quadricarinatus
GTGCGCGCGCGCTAGTGTGGGTGTATGATCCACTTAATATTTGTATTTATAACTCATTACAATTGTGACCAGGTGTGGACGTATCAGTGGTTCATTACTTTGTAATTTGCTTATGACTGTAACCATGTATAGGAGTGAAGCTGATTCATCACCTCTGTAACTTGCCATGATTGTGACCAGATCTACCTGGAGTTCATTACCTTTGTAACTAGTTCAGCTATCATAACTTTGGGGTCCAGTCACTGGACCCATTATGTACCATTGTAATCTTTTGACTACCGCCCACAGGATGGGTATGGGGTGCATAATAAAGATATTAAACTAACTAACTCACCGACTAAATTACGACTTGAATATTACCATACTGAAGTTTTTCTGCCTCTAGCTTCTTCCCATTTTACATTCCTTCAACTACATATTAAAAACTAACTGAAGAACGGAGACTAACATTACAATATTCCCGGGGAAGTAACAAGTCCGTGAGGGTCATTCACGCCTGGGTAATGAGAGGTAATCAGGTTAGATAAGAAATTTCGCGAGCACGTCAGTTAACGCGAACGCAAGAAATACCAATGTTACCAGGACCTTCGCTATTAAAGGCAGCCTCATCAACACATCTATTGACGGAGTGTACTAGGTCAAGACTATACAGCAACGCCATTGTGATGGAAGCCTAAATTATAGATCTATCAATGGTGAAAATCTCTTCGCTTTTGTAACACGAAAGAAATCAGCTATTTACACTCCACCTTCATAAAGGCTGTAACTTCCAAAAACATCTAACCAGGTCATTGTAAATAAGAGTTAATGTTACACTGTGTAAGAAAACTTTCATTAGTACTGAAACTTGCTCTCTAAATTACATTCCAAGCAAAAAATGACACAATCTTAATATATGAAATAAGAACTTATATTTCGCAATGTTTACCCTATTTTTTTTTTCAGGTTTTAAGCATATTCAAGAGTGCCTTGGTGAAAGACAGCTGCAAATTTTATTGAGAAGTTTCGCTTGTGGGACAGGCTTCTTCAGTCAATGAAAAAGTCTGTCCACAGGTGAACGACTTATCAAGTTACTCTCTACAACTGTATCTTATTTCACTTACAGACTTTGTGCCAGTGTTCTTCATACAAGAGTACCTTGGTGCCAAAGGGTTCTAAGAATTTGAGCTACCCTCTCACCCCATGATTCAAACAAGATTTCACCTTACTCCAGGCGCTGTACGACCCCTACGCGTGTAGCCTTTTCATGTCTCAGGAGCACGAGCAATATTTTGATGAGAGAAAGGTTTAATAAGAACGAGTCAATACATACTTGACATTAGAACCATCGAGTGTGTGAAAGTCAGAATGTTATGTGATAATAAGAGCGAATTATCCAAAGAGTAAAAGCGAAAACTGAGTAAATAATGACAGCTGAGGATTTCTCAGGTCCACACCCAGGCAACCTGCTGAGAACTATCTATTCTTATCTAGATTGAGAACTATGTATTATCTAGATGTACGAGCCATAAATAGAAAAGCTGAAGGCTCTCTCTCTCTCTCTCAGGCCACTGCCAGCACAAAAACTGGGTTAAAAAACATTTCATACTATATTTCAAAAATGACATGAAATTGACAGCAAAGGTGGAAGTGGATGGAAAACATGGACTACAATTACCGTTACTTAATTAGTGTTTCAAAGCCATTCGATATCTTTAAAGATTTGAATGAGATCTCGCAGTCTGTTTCCTACGAGAAAAAAAAAGGTTTCAAGTCTTCATAAGGTTTGTTTCTGAATGATGATACGAGCTTGGTAGTTTTTTTTTTTTTTTTTTTTTTTGGTACCGTGTCTAATACATCTTCATTTGGAGACCAAAACAGAGAGAGAATGAACGTACGAGTGAAAGCGGAATATTTACTAAGCGTTAGTGAGATTTAAGTGTAAGAGTGAAATTATTATAATCAAAGAAGCGCTAAGCCACAAGGGCTATACAGCGTAAGAGTGAAAGCAATATAGTGTAAATTGATTTGCAAAAAAAGGCAGGGAAAAGCTTAGCTCTTAAAGGAGAGTTGCCCGTGACTGTAACTATAATAACTATTAAAACAAAATTATAAAAGCCTGTCTAGCATGGGCAAGTGAACTTACTGTAGTGTCCCGCGGCTCTTAAGTTATTCACAAATATCCAGCACTTTCGAGAGAAAACTCGAAACGATGTTTCGGCCCCTCCTGGACCACTGTGAAGTTCTCTCCGGTTTCTGGCTGCCTCTTCACCTAACCTGTCTTCTGGCTTTCTCTTTTCTCTCACTCGCGGCTTGACAGTAGTCATTGGCTGACTGAAGCTTCATCTAAGGTTTCAACTCCCAAGTGAAGGTTATATGTAAATCATAATAGAAGAGCGGACACTGTAATAGGCCTACTGACTCGTGCTAAATAAATCTTACGCCCAACCATTCCCACTCTTATATTTATCTAATTGTTTATTAAAGCTGTCTAATATTTTAGCCGAGAGAGGACAGAAAAAGTCAAAAAGAGAGAGAGAGAGAGCACGCACATTCGCAGCATCACAATGGAAGGATGTTTACCACTGCTCTTTGCATTCTGCACCTCGTTCCTATCACATTTACCGGAAGCAAAAATTACATGTGAAATTAGGGCAGACTATTATCACACAGCTATATTAAAACAGACGCAGACTCGACACCACTAAATATACTGGTAAAAAAATAAAATAAACCAAAGTCGTTATGTCAGCATAACGTGTTGGCATGGGCAAGAATATCAAGCAAGATTCCCCAAGGATCAGTACTTGTAACCACTTTTCCTGATAAGTATATGACGTGCCACAGGGAATCAAATTCTGAGTCTATATTTACAGGTGATGTGAAACAGAACTTTAAGAGGACACAGACGGTCTGTGAGGCAGAAAAGTTGTAGGGGTTGTTAAAAAAAATGGCTGCCTGAGTTCAACCTAAACTAATACAAGATAGTCAGATGAGACACCGAAGTAGACTTGTAGGAGAAACTAAAAAAAATAATCTGGGAGTGAAAATCACACCGAATACAGTCGTATCCTAGGGAAGGTTCTATAGAACCCACCGTGAGTTATTAACCATCCAGGGTTAATAATGTAATTAGTCTCATTCTTTATAAATATGCTTTCTTTGGGGAAGAGCATATTTTAAAAATATAAATTATTCCTAACATTTTAGATAACCAGTTAAACACTCTTGCTAAACCCCAGCATATATTTATAAGCATACATGTCTGTATACATGACTGCACATGGCTGTATGTATCGTATAAATGTTGGAAAGCCTAAAGTCAGTGCCACGATGAGGACCGTTATGCATCACACCAGACAAGCACCGTCCTTGTGACTAACACACGACAGAATCCTGGGACAGAAAATGCCATCTGATTCAACGCGACTCACGAAATCGTAATGACACGATTGCAAACAAAACATACCACGGAGATAGAACCCGTGATCAGTCATGCGTCGGTCATGAGTTTTATGACTGATCGCGGGTTCTATTCCCGCCCGTGGTATGGTTTGATTCAACGCACGGCACGAGTGCATAAAGTCCACGACCAGAGGGAATCCAGTTCGAACCAAAGGGAAGGTCGAGACTAATTCCTTGGACCAAAAGCTCCTAACCAGCATCAAGGAACTAACCAGCATCAAGGAACTTCCCTTAAGGGGGACATGCACACAATGTGCACAGTTTGTTGGGATGTACTTAAGCACTCTTAACACAGAAGTTGGTGTACACCGGTTGGTGCGCCAAACTAGGGGTGCTCGTGTACATGGGTGTATCTCTTGACACATGCTCATGTGAGTATGCCCACAAGCAACTACGTTCGCATTTAAATTATGTGTAGGCATGTACATTAGTGGTTACAACACCGTGGCTGGAACAATTTACAAAGACCCTGATCTAACGTCGCCATAATTTTCTTCTTCCAAGTGCGGGTTAATCGTGGTATGTGGTGGCACGTACGTTGGTAATATACGTCTACACGCTTGTACATACATCAGATGTACTAACCTAGTTGTACTCATCTAGTTGAGGTTGCAGGGGTCGAGTCCAAGCTCCTGGCCCCGCCTCTTCACTGGTCGCTACTAGGTCACTCTCCCTGAACCGTGAGCTTTATCATACCTCTGCTTAAAGCTATGTATGGATCCTGCCTCCACTACATCGTTTGATGTGTATACACAAGTATGTACAGTACTAGGTGTTGTATCCTGGTATGTATAAGAGGAAACAGTAGCTATTATGCGCCCAAGTGAGTCAGGAATAACAGGAAACATTTCTAAGAATTAGTAGTTTGAGCGGGGAAAACCCTGGAACAATGGTAGAAGGGAAGCGGATTTCACATACGGGTTCAAATTATCAAAAAGAAGCGCTAAACCTACAAAGGTCATACAGTGCCGATACAGGTTCAAAAATAGACATGACAGAACTGTCACGTCAATCGGTCGGAAGTTAAGATGCTGGACCAAGAACTGATACTCAACCCACATAAACTCAAGTAGGAAATTATAGGTAAATGTGTAAACAAATGTATATTAAAATGAGTGTAAAGTTTTATATTAACATGGAGTGTAAAAGTGTATTTCCAGGTGGGTGTGTAAACAAAAATGAGTACACATGGGAATACACAGGCGGTGTGTACACAGCTAAGGGTTTAAAGAGGTGGGTGTGCACACAAGGCTGTACGCTGGGCGTGTATGAAAGTAGGTGTGTATACCCCAGGTAGGCAGGTACTTATGTGGGGGTATACATAAGGCTACAAGACATTAGGTGGGTGCACAGATGGGCGTGTACACATGGTATACAGCTGCATGCAACTAGGCGAGTACAGAGGTGGGCGTGTACACACAGGTGGGCGTGTACACACAGGTGGGCGTGTACACAATTCAATAACGTACACAATGGCTACATGACTCCAAGTGGGCACACAGGTGAGTGGGTGGCGTGCCCGGGTGGGTTCACTACCTACCCACCACCCAAGTTCCCAAACATCAAGACCCACCACCAATACCAACACACATAATGACACAACACAATCTTCATCACGTGTAAACATCATCCCCACCAAGCACTTCCATGGCTCGAATTCGAAAAAAAAAAACGCAAAAACTTTCCTTTTTTCAATTTTTGGAGTGGTTGCAGGATTGTGAAGCCTACCTCCATCAGCAACAGCAACAGCAACAACCAGCACCAGGCCCAAGAGTGTTAGTGACATCCTGAAGTTGTGAAGTTTTTAAAAAAAAAATGGGTTGTGGAGGAGCGTGAGACGTCCTTCCCGCACGGAGCTTCCAACACCACTGTCTGTACGGCCGCCCCGCCGCCCACACTGCCACCCACCACCCCTCCTATCCTCCCTTCAGCCGCCCAAACAACCCCTCGTAAGTTGTACATGACTGGTATACAGTACCGACAAGATGAAGAATTAGACAAGTGCAATATCTGGATATCTAAAGATACCTAGATGCTGCAGGTGTCTAATTTATCAACCCCTGCACCCCAACCCTCCCTTGCAACCCCTAACACTCCACCCCCTTGCAACCCCTAACACTCCACCCCCTTTGCAATCCCTAACACCCCATCCCCTTGCAACCCCTAACACCCCCAAGACCATAAACCCCTAACACCCCACCCCTTTGCTTTAGCCCCTCCTTATGAAAACAACGATAATAATTCAATAACCAATAATCGCCTCTCAGATTCAGATTATTTATAAATCACTAGATTACAAAATAAACAATAATAAGACAGCTGGCAAGGTCCTCAGTATTAATGACAATAATCAAAGTTACCTTCATTCACCTCTTATATATCATCCAGCTTTTATAATGAAACAATTTAACTAAAATCAATTAATCAACTTATATCGGGACATTATGAATGGATATAATTACTATATATAAGATTATCATTAATAAAGAGTAACTTATGTATGGTAAACATATTGAAGATTAAATTATCATTAAATAAGACTCATCTTCAACAATCTAAGTAAAATAAAACATTAATAATGAGACAGGTGGGTTAAAGAGTGTTAAATATAAAGTATTGTAGGAAAGAGAGAGACCAGAGGAATGTAGTAGTCATGCCATAACCCCGGGCATAATATACACTCTTTTTCTATAGAGTATTTTTCTTACAATGTCTACATTTGTAGTAGTAACATAGCCGGTGTTTCCTCACTCCTGCAACACAGTCCATAACAATGTCTCTTGTCCACTATGAACACATTTATAAATTGGAAGAACAGTGAAAATTTTGTAAACATGAAATGAGCGAATTAGTTATCAGTTTCTGAAAGATTCGTACCTTTCTCAGATTTTCGCCGAGGATAACAGACTGGATTTTCGACGATTGTTTAGAAGCCATCTTCTGTGTACTTGGTTTAGTGACCCACAAACACACATCATCATCGGTTCAGCCAATATGGCTAGAGAAATTTTGAGGAAAGGTTTGAGAGTGAGCCATGAAGGGCGCTGGGGGAATTAGTACCAGGGTGAGGTGCGCAGGGGATGGGAGCTGAAACATGTACCAGACACATATATATTATTTAATACAAGTAGGCGCTAAACTCAAGACACCTGCATATTGCCTCAACTCGTATTGATGAATAATTATTTTCTCTCGTGGTTACTACCTTCCATTCCCTCCCTTTCTTTTTTCACCTTCCATCAATTCTGTTTTCTTTTCCCTCCCTCATTCCCCTCTCTCTCTTACACACACACACACACACACACACACACACATACATATACAGTATATGTAATATATGAGGTTTGGTTAAGTAGGTTCGTCAGGAAACACTTGTCCTCTTTCCTGACGAACCTACCTAACCAAACCACACACACACGAACATTATATATATAATTATATAAATGCAATATATCAAATGAATTGGAGATAGCTACAGGGTGTTCCAAGATAAATATGCACACACTTGTCCTTTATTTTCATTAGAACATTCCACTGTCCTTGGACTCCACTTATGTTTTCACATTTCCTGTGCTAGTTCAGTACAAATTTACGTTATTAAAACGTAAATCTGTTATTATCCATTTCTAAAGGCCAATTTTCACATGAAAAATTAAAGGGGCTACAAAGCTATGGGCTGATAAAGCGTGGATATATATTTTTGGGACACCCTGTATATAACAGTATACCTGGAGTATATCTGGAGGGTGTTCCGGGGATAAACGCCCCTGCGGCCCGGTCCATGACCAGGCATCGTGATGAATCGGGGCCTGATCAACCAGGTTGTTATTGCTGGCCGCACGCAAACTGACTTACGAACCGACTTTATCCTTACCCTGTTCAGGTAGAGGATGAGTTGTCACCTGACCAGTGGGTCGGTGCTATTTCTACCGGGGAGACCTCATCCACTTCACCGGATCAATCTGTTCCACCAGTTGAGGAGAAAGACATAGCTCCCACTGACTTCCCAGATGAAGTCAAGCGTTTGTTGACTCTGTTGAACAAACGTCGTAAAGCCATTGCCTTACCAGGTGAGAAGATGGGTATAACGAACTTATTGTCCCATCGTATTCCACTTGAACCTGGTACTAGACCTATCTATATACCTGCGTACAGAATGCCTCATTCACAAGTTGCTGTCGCAGAAGAATTGATCAATCAAATGCTTGATGATGGAGTTATTGCACCTAGCAATTCACCTTGGAATGCACCCTTGATCCTAGTACCTAAGAAGGATGGTACTTGGCGCCCAGTGATTGACTTTAGGAAGTTAAATGCGAAAACTATCCCAGATCGCTTCCCACTTCCTGTACTGGGTGATCTTTACGTAACATCGGAGATAACAGTCTTTTCAACCCTGGATGTGTTACAAGGGTTTTGGCAAGTCCCTCTTCATGAGGACAGCCAAGAGCTAACTGCATTCTCCACTCCTACAGGTCATTATCACTTCCTCCGTATGGCGTTTGGATTACGATCCTCCCCTATCACGTTCTCAAGGCTCATGACTAATATCTTTAGAGGTCTCATAGGTAATGCACTTATGGTGTACTTAAATGACGTAATCGTCATGTCTAAAGACGTGGATACACACTTGAAAAGACTTGATGTAGTACTTGGTAAGCTTGAAGAAGCCAATTTAAAGATCAAACTGTCTAAATGTCAATTTTTCAGATCAGAAATTAAGTTTCTTGGTCACGTAGTCACTCCTAGAGGGGTTACAACTGACCAAAGTAAAGTAACTGCAGTATTAAATTTTCCAGCTCCCAAAACTGCTGATGCTGTAAGATCCTTTGTGGGCTTAGCAGGTTTTTATAGATCTTTCATTGCCAATTTTTCTTCCATAGCTGCTCCTCTAACTGAGTTGCTTAAGAAAGGTGCTCCTTTTGTTTGGACCTTCCGTCAAGAAAGAGCATTCCAAACTTTAAAAGTAAAGCTAACATTTGCTCTAATTTTGAAATTTCCAGATTTTTCTAAGCCCTTCTATCTGACTACTGATGCTATTTCTATTGGCATAGGTGCCGTACTAGCTCAGAAGACTGATGGCAAGTACAACGCAGTTGCATTTGCTAGCCGAGTCCTTACGAAGGCTGAACGTAATTATACAGTAACTGAGCAAGAAGCTTTAGCAATAGTATGGTCTTTAAAGCTCTTCCGAGACATTATTTATCAGTACTCTGTTCATGTCTTGACAGACCATGCTCCACTGATACCTTTATTCCAGAACAAACAACCTACTGGAAGGTTAGCCAGATGGACCTTGACTATCCAAGAGTTTAATCCCACCGCTGCCACCATTTGTCATGTGGGTTTTTGATACGTGGATGATTTTGAAAGTGATTTTGTATGAGGAGATAGAGCCACTTGATGTAAGGTCACTGAGACCATCCAAACGGAGTTGTGAAAGTAACATCTCGGGCAATTGCAGACATTCGAAGACCGAGTATATTCGGTCCTGCCCGTTTGGGGTATAACAATTTAGAATGTTGCAAGGTTGCAATTGTTGTAAAAAAAAAATTAAATTTATTATACAAGTAGACAATATAAAAAACATAAATGGAACTTGTTTCTGAACAATTTGTAAGCAGTAAAAAAATAGAAATAGGAACTACTTATCAACAATGACACATTGCAATGGGATACAACTTACAAATGAAATATTGCTGAGCTCCCTGAGAAAGAACAATCCTTTTACATCACTAATTTCTGCAATGAAACTTTATGAAACAATTTCTATCCCTCTTGATGGATAGATTTACTTTGCATGTGGCACAGAAAAATGAGGATGTGACATGATTATTCTTGTTGCTGCAATACTTGCATGTAAGCAAGTTTCTTCTTGTTCAATTTCTTCTTTTTGGATGGTGGCAAAGCTTCCTCCTCATCTGTTGACACCTCTGCATCTTGTGGTAAGTATTCATCATCAGTTTCCACCACTTCCAGGTCATCTGGGTCTTGATCTGAGTCACTATCATCCCAAACACAGACAAATTTCGACTTATCCTTGGAGGACTCACCGTAGAACAATTTCTTATTGATCTGGAAGGACAATAAAAACGTTCTGTACACACCCAGACCATTACTGAATTCATATATACACTACCAAATTTTATGGAAATATTTATATACCGAAACTTGAAAACTGCACCTAAAAGGGCAGGAACGACTGCACTTGGTCCTATTTTGTTGCACTTTTTTCATTTGTATGGTGCACTCATAACATGCTTCACAATGCCTTCATATATACAGTGGTCCCTCGTTTTTCGTAATTAATCCGTTCCTGGAGGAGCTACTATAAACGAAATTTACGATTTGCGAATCAATTTTCCCCATAAGAAATAATGTAAATACAATTAATCCGTTTCTGACACTCAGAAGTATTAAAACAAAAAAAAATTTTACATGAAATATACATGTAGTACATAAACAATACAATGGGAAATGATGAATGAAACATTAACAGCATAACGCTTACCTTTATTGCAGATTCTTCTTAGTGTATGGGAGACTGGAGGAGGAGAGAGATTGGATTGTTTACAGTTTGGAAGGGAAATCCCCTTCCAGCAACACCTCAGGTACCAATTGCTTCTCTGGGGTTGCTTCTCTTCTCTGTTTCTTAATGCCACTAGGACCACCTTGAGAGTCACTCTAGTCCTGTCTTGCAAAGTAACTGTGGAGAGAGCTCTGTTTCTGGCATCTCTTTAACACTTCCCTAAAATGGTACAAGACTTTGTCACTGTACATATTTCTCAATTTCTTTACCACAGGCTTGGCACTAGGAGCTTTCTTTGGAGCCATGGTAGCTTATTTAGTACTTGCAAGCACTAAAATGAGTGGAATATTATGAAATATTTCATAGGAGCACTTGAGGGGACCTTCACTCACTGGTAAACAATGCCAGATTGGCTGGGTAGGGAGGCCTCCCCGGCTCACACCGTGCGTAAGCGTCTTGGACGAACTACTATTCGCAAGTCAACCTATGAAAAGCGAGTCCATGTTTATATGAAAATACCCCTATGATTGGCGAAATTTACGATTGCCGAGAACTACGAAAAGCGAGGGACCACTGTATATCAAAATATGGCTAAACTATTCATTTACACTCTAGACACACAAATCAGTACTTACCGACATTGTATAGGGTGAAATGCTTCAGTATATAAGAAGCACTCAACCGAGAAACACGAGTTTTGGCACCGGCAAGGTAGAAGTGCTTACATTCTGCTTTCACGACCAATGGGAAGCGAGGAGCCGCCATCACTGCTCAGCCGGGGCGACTCAGGGAAGGTCCGTGATTGGTCAGAAATAGAGAACGGGAGCCTAGATGCGCTGGGGGAGTCGGAGGACGTGTGCAAAAAACCCCGTTATGAGGACCGACTATACTCGGTCCTGCCCGGTAAATGGACAGCAATATTCCAACCTAGAGAGAACAAGTGATTTGAAGAGAATCATTTGCTTGGCATCCCTAGTTTTGAAGGCTCTCATTATCCATTCTATCATTTTCTTAGCAGATGTGGTGAAGATATTGTTGTGATCTTTGAAAGTGAGAGTCTCTGACTTTATCACTCCCAGGTTCTTCACATTAGTTTTTCGCTCTATCGTGTGGCTGGAATTTATTTTATACTCTGATCCAGTTTTTATTTCCTCGAATTTTCCATAGCGGAGTAATTGAAATTTGTCTTCATTGAATTTCATATTGTTTTCTGTGGCCTTGAAAGACTTGGTTAATGCCCACTTGGAGATCTGCTGTGTCCTCAGTGGATGAAACTGTCATGCAAATTCTAGTATCGTCAGCGGAGGAGGACACGGTGCTGTGGCTTACGTCTGTCTATATCAGATATGAGGATGAGGAAAAGAATGGGAGCGAGTACTATACGTTGTGGAACAGAGTTTGTGACTGTAGCCGCCTCTGACTTTACTGTTTACTATTATTTTTTGTGTTCTGTTTAAGAAGTTATAGATCCATCTATCAACTTTTCCAGTTATTCCTTTATCACGCATTTCGTGTGCTATTACACCATGATCGTACTTGTCCAAGGCTTTCACAATGTCTGTGTATACTACATCTGCATCCTGATTGTCTTCCAGAGCATCCAAGACCATGTCATAGTGGTCCAGTAGTTGTGAGAGGCAGGAGCGACCTCCTTTAAACACATGTTGCCCTGGGTTGTGCAGTTATTGGGTATCCGGGTGATGGAATAAAATCTAGTTGATTTTCCTGTCAGATTTGGGTTACTTCAGTAGAGCGATATAGTGGAAGCACTAAATCCATAGGGAAGGGTCATACAGTGCCTGTAGTATGGGAGGTAATCAGGTTCGTTCCTAGGAAGAATGATAATACCAGTTCCTGGGATCAAAAGCTCATCTCTAGAGGTCTAAGACTTCCCAACAGCTTCCATCATACATAAAGGCCCCTTGTTGTCTTCAAGAGGGAACCTGACAAGTTCCTCAAGTTAGTGACTGATCAGCCAGGCTGTGATGCGTACGGTGGATTTCGTGTGGTTAGCACCAATTACGTAGTTAATCAGGCCACCAATCAAAAGGCCTGGTCTGAGACTGGGCCACGGGGATATTGACCCTCAGAACACTCTCCAGGTAGACTCCAGATGGGTTCAGCAGCAATGGATATCTAAAAGGTCTAGTCCCGGCAGAGCTGGAGTTACTATTACACAGGAATTACCATCTCTCAGGATGGCCTGATAGCACCTACTCACAACACCGTAGTTTGATTTTATTGGTAGCAGTAAGAGTAATTCTTAGTTGGTCTGTGATGGAGGCTTATTGTTTTATGGGTAACTCACACTAATACTTCAGAGATGACAAAGCTGTCTATATTCTGTTTAATGTCTGTAGTGACTATGAAAGAAGATTCAAGGCATTTTAATCATTCTGTGGGAGTTATTGCAACTCATCAGATAGTTGATGAGTTAGTGACGCCCGCCTAGTGGTTCAAGAACCTAATTTCCATAGAGGAAAATTACCCTGAATCATCTTTTATCGCCATACCAAATACTAATGAAGATAACAAAAGCAGCTTCGTCATCTCAGAAGTATTAGCACGAGTTCCCCTTAAAACAATAAACCCCATCATCACACAGCAACCAAGAATAACTGCTAACAATACCATGGACCAGCAGACCTACCAAAGTGTTGTTTTTTTCACATCACATTGTATATACCTTCTGTGTCTTTGTATGTATTACCTTGAAAAGCTCCCGGAGACCGAAACGTTGCTGCAGTGAACAAAAAGGCACAATACCGTGACTGGAACAATACACAAATAACCTGCACATAGGAGAGATAAAAGCTGACGAGGACGTTTCTGTCCGGGTTGTGTACTGTTACATTAGTTGCACATGTGTAATTTTAACTAACACCTGTTTTAGTCGACTGTTGTGGGAGGCACATCGTGGGGAAGAGTAACTCTAGGCACAAGTACACATAAATACAGTTATACAGTATACATCTAGGATAACCCCCAAAAAGACAGATACAGTGACCTAAGGACTACAATAAAAATAAGCTACACTGGCTTCCTTAGGTTATCCTGGGTTACTAATCCTCTTGGTTAGTAATGTAATAAAACCTAGGTATGGAGTTTATACTCAGGGTGTGGAGGCAGGAGTGGCATACACTGCGACCCAAGATGGTTATACCCAGGGTGTGGAGGCAGGAGTGGCATACACTGCGACCCAAGATGGTTATACCCAAGGTGTGGAGACAGGAGTGGCATACACTGCGACCCAAGATGGTTATACCCAGGATGTGGAGGCAGGAGTGGCATACACTGCGACCCAAGATGGTTATACCCAGGGTGTGGAGGCAGGAGTGGCATACACTGCGACCCAAGATGGTTATACCCAGGGTGTGGAGGCAGGAGTGGCATACACCGCGACCCAAGATGGTTATACCCAGGGTGTGGAGGCAGGAGTGGCATACACTGCGACCCAAGATGGTTATACCCAGGGTGTGGAGGCAGAAGTGGCATACACCGCGACCAAAGATGGTTATACCCAGGGTGTGGAGGCAGGAGTGGCATACGCTGCGACCCAAGATGGTTATACCCAGGGTGTGGAGGCAGGAGTGGCATACGCTGCGACCCAAGATGGTTATACTCAGGGTGTGGAGGCAGGAGTGACATACACCGCGACCCAAGATGGTTATACCCAGGGTGTGGAGGCAGGAGTGGCATACACTGCGACCCAAGATGGTTATACTCAGGGTGTGGAGGCAGGAGTGACATACACCGCGACCCAGGATGGTTATACCCAGGGTGTGGAGGCAGGAGTGGCGTACACTGCAACCCAAGATGGTTATACTCAGGGTGTGGAGGTAGGAGTGACATACACCGCGACCCAAGATGGTTATACCCACTGTGTGGAGGCAGGAGTGACATACACCGCGACCCAAGATGGTTATACCCAGGGTTTGGAGGCAGGAGTGGCATACACTGCGACCCAAGATGGTTATACTCAGGGTGTGGAGGCAGGAGTGACATACACCGCGACCCAAGATGGTTATACCCAGGGTGTGGAGGCAGGAGTGGCGTACACTGCAACCCAAGATGGTTATACTCAGGGTGTGGAGGCAAGAGTGGCGTACACAGCGACCCAAGATGGTTATACCCAGGGTGTGGAGGCAGGAGTGGCATACACCGCGACCCAAGATGGTTATACCCAGGGTGTGGAGGCAGGAGTGGCATACACCGCGACCCAAGATGGTTATACCCAGGGTGTGGAGGCAGGAGTGGCATACACCGCGACCCAAGATGGTTATACTCGGGGTGTGGAGGCAGGAGTGGCGTACACAGCGACCCAAGATGGTTATACCCAGGGTGTGGAGGCAGGAGTGGCGTACACAGCGACCCAAGATGGTTATACCCACTGTGTGGAGGCAGGAGTGGCGTACACAGCGACCCAAGATGGTACAAAATGAACCTGTTGGCGCCACTTTCTAAAAATAGGATGAATGAGTGAGACTTATGCTCTTTGATAGCGCCCTCATTCCTTCCCACCACCACGCTCATTCCTCTCTCATTCCTACCCAACACACCATGATCACTCCTCTCCCATTCCCACCATCACCACCACCATTCTCACTCCTCTCTCATTTCTTGCTATTACTCTCTCGTTCTTATTCTCATTCCTTGCTACATAGTATTATTGAGGAAGCATTAAACCCGTAAGGGATATTCAGTGCCTGAGAAATGGAAGATAATAGGTTTGATGCAATGAAAGATAGCTTCGATTCCTTGGATCAAAAGCATTATTACAATTTCGGACCTAAACACCCAATTATGGCCTCGATCACGCCGGATTAAATTTCACTATTAACAGGTCAGTACTCTCACATTATTTGCACTATGGCATCCTCCTTCCCCATATCACTCCGCGGCCGCTGCACACCCTAATTCACACCAAATTTATAGAAAGGTCAAATCAGCATCACGTTTAATACACAATTATTATATATTACTGTAACCACGAACGAGCGGTATTTAATCAATAACAACACTGCGATTAACCGAGAACTCGAACCCATTTCGTTTTGGCCCGCCTCATGGTGAGCGAAAATCACATGACTCTCTAACCCACAGGACCACCAAATCCTACAAGATGAATAACACACATGTGCAACACTTGGATATGTATTGTGAAAACATTCCACCAACCAGTGGCTTTATTAATCAAGATAAAACAGTGGAAGATGTGAAGAGGGAGTTTGAGGTGATCAGTTACTCATCCTAGAGATGGTGTGTTCAGTCCATCAGTCTTAATGGACTGAACACAGCCCATGCTACTTTTAACAAGGCTGATTGACGGACTGAACACAAAATCTTTAGAAGTGGAGAGACAGTATATCAAAGTCTGCCTTCACGTCTCCCACCGTTTTCTTTGTATTCAAATTCAAAGTTTATTCTCTATAAGGATTACAACGCTGAGTTTACAGAAATTTGGTTATTGTGTGGTTTACATGTAGTAAAATTGTGATTACAGAGTGTACCACTAGAACGCTTAGCATGACTAGGCATTTCGGGCAGACTTAGTTTTATTCTTAATTGTAAAATATTACAAATTATGAGGTAAGTTGGTATTATGGCTAAGTGACTAAATACTAGTTTGTGAGTTTAGCAATGTGAATGCTTTTGTTTTGGCACAGTACATAGTTTCAGTATTGGAGTATCACAGGATTCATTATTTTAAGATTGAGATTAATATTTCTGTTTATGGTCAAATGAGTGAGTGAGTGTAAGTGTGAACCACCAGGTGGTATTCGTGTAGTTAGTTGACGGGGTGTATCAGGGAGATTATTATTATTATTACAATCAAGGGGGGAAGCGCTAAACCCGGAGGATTATACAGCGCCGTATCAGGGAGATAAGATGTTTTCTAATGGTAGTTTTGAAGGTGATGAATGTGTCTGCAGTTCTAGAGTTCTCAGGTAGGGTATTCCAGATTTTAGGGCCTTTGACATACATTGAATTTTTGTAAAGGTTTAGTCGGACACGGGGAATGTCGTAGAGATGTTTGTGTCTGGTGTTATGCCTGTGGGTTCTGTCACAACTATCAAGAAAGCGTTTTAGGTCAAGGTTGATATTAGAGTTTAAGGCCCTGTAGATGTAGATTGCACAGTAGTAAGTGTGGATGTACTGAACTGGGAGTAAGTTTAGGTCTATGAAGAGTGGGGGGGGGGTGTTGCCAGGGATGGGATTTAGTGATTATTCTTACTGCAGCTTTTTGCTGGGTTATTATTGGCTTTAGGTGTGTTGCTGCAGTTGATCCCCAAGCACAAATAGCATAGGTGAGGTATGGATAAATAAGCGAGGGCATTTTGCGGCACGTAGTATCGTATCTTGGAGAGGATCCCAACCGTTTTGGATACTTTTTTGGTTATATGCTGGATATGGGTGCTGAAATTCAGGTTGTTGTCAAGGTATAAGCCTAGGAATTTGCCCCCATTATTTCTGGTAATTAGAGTGTTGTCAATCTTAATATTAATTTGTGCATCTCCTGCTCTGCTACCAAACATAATATAGTAGGTTTTGTCAGTGTTAAGCGTAAGTTTATTGGCTGTCATCCAAGTCGATATTTTAATCAGCTCCTCATTCACAATGGTGTTGAGGGTGGCAAGATTAGGGCGAGAGATGACATAAGTCGTGTCATCAGCAAAGAGAATGGGTTTCAGGTGTTGGGATACGTTTGGAAGGTCACTATGAAGATACCCAAGTGTTGCACATGTGTCTTATTCATCTAGAAAAGAAACGACATATATAGGAAAAGCAAGAAGCGCTGTGTAGAGCTACTGGTCCATGATAGTACGGTGTCCCAT
Source organism: Cherax quadricarinatus (assembly GCF_038502225.1). Lineage (NCBI taxonomy): Eukaryota > Metazoa > Arthropoda > Malacostraca > Decapoda > Parastacidae > Cherax > Cherax quadricarinatus. Next base: position 7,581,305 of record NC_091379.1, read on the forward strand.
GGTTCGGTTGGCAACGCGGCATTGGTGGAAACGTTGGGCATGTTTCCTTACACATGCCAGCCCTGTTTACCTAGCAGTAAGTAGGTACCTGGGTGTTAATTGACTGTTGTGGGTCACATCCTGGGGGTCAAGACTGAAAGACCCCATTGAAAATTACAGACCTCGATGACGCACTGAAACTCGAAGGGAGTGCCTGATTGATCAGGCCCTGATCCACCTCGAGGCCTGGTCATGGACCGGGCCGCGGGGGCGTTGACATCGAAGCACCCTCCAGGTATACTCCAGATTAACCTGGGTGGCTAACCGTCCGGGTTAAAAACTCAACTAATCTTAACACAAATTCCCTAGAACTGTATTGCTTACTTATCCATGGTCTGGCAAGTGTGGTGCCGGAATATGGTCAGCGCAAATTTGGCTATAAGACTTACACCTGATTGTCCCTTCATGACTGAAGTTTTATTCACTGTCCATTAAAGGTCACTTCTCGGCTTTTTGGCAAAAATCGAAGTGAATGTTGTTTTTGTCTTGTGAGGGCAGCATTGTGAGTCTTCATTCCACTTGATCGGGAACAGTGTGTAATACACGGGACAATGTTGGGAGTGTGGGATGCACGAGATAGTGTAGGAAAACAGGCAGAACTACAGAGGGATCTGGACAGACTGTAGGCCTGGTCCAGAAACTGGCTCCTGGAGTTCAACCCCACCAAATGCAAAGTCATGAAGATTGGAGAAGGGAAAAGAAGACCACAGACGGAGTGCAGTCTAGGGGGCCAGAGCCTACAAACCACACTCAAGGAAAAGGATCTTGGTATGTATATAACACCAGGCACATCTCCTAAGGCGCACATCAACCAAATAACTGCTGCAGCATATGGGTGCCTAACAAACCTAAGAACAGCATTCCGACATCTAAATAAGGAGTCATTCAGGACCTTGTACACTGTGTACGTTAGGCCCATATTGGAGTATGCAGCACCAGTTTGGAACCCTCACCTAGCCAAGCATGTAAAGAAACTAGAGAAAGTGCAAAGGTTTGCAACAAGACTAGTCCCGGAGCTAAGGGGTATGTTCTACGAGAAGAGGTTAAAGGAACTCGACCTGACGACACTGGAAGACAGGAGATGTAGGAGGGATATGATAACGACATATAAAATACTGAGAGGCATAGACAAGGTGGACAGTTCTAGAGATGGGACACAATAACAAGGGCTCACAGTTGGAGGCTGAAGACTCAGATGAACCACAGGGATGTTAGGAAGTACTTCTTCAGTCACAGAGTTGTCAGGAAGTGGAATAGCTTTTGTAGTGATGTAGTGGAGGCAGGATCCATACATATCTTTAAGAAGAGGTATGATAAAGCTCACGGAGCGGGAAGAGTGACCGGATAGCGGCCAGTTGAAGAGGTGGGGCCAGGAGCTGTGAATCGACTCCCGCAACCGCTAGGTGAGTACAACTAGGTGAGTACACGAGACAGTGTAGGAAAACATCGTGGGATACACTATAGTAATGAACGTATGAGAGAAGCAGCAGTGAGGCGAGTAGTGAGGGTGTACCAGGGAGCAGTAGTGAGGGTGTACCAGGGAGCAGTAGTGAGGGTGTACCAGGGAGCAGTAGTGAGGGTGTACCAGGGGAGCAGTAGTGAGGGTGTACCAGGGGAGCAGTAGTGAGGGTGTACCAGGGGAGCAGTAGTGAGGGTGTACCAGGGAGCAGTAGTGAGGGTGTACCAGGGGAGCAGTAGTGAGGGTGTACCAGGGGAGCAGTAGTGAGGGTGTACCAGGGGAGCAGTAGTGAGGGTGTACCAGGGAGCAGTAGTGAGGGTGTACCAGGGAGCAGTAGTGAGGGTGTACCAGGGGAGCAGTAGTGAGGGTGTACCAGGGAGCAGTAGTGAGGGTGTACCAGGGGAGCAGTAGTGAGGGTGTACCAGGGGAGCAGTAGTGAGGGTGTACCAGGGGAGCAGTAGTGAGGGTGTACCAGGGGAGCAGTAGTGAGGGTGTACCAGGGAGCAGTAGTGAGGGTGTACCAGGGGAGCAGTAGTGAGGGTGTACCAGGGGAGCAGTAGTGAGGGTGTACCAGGGAGCAGTAGTGAGGGTGTACCAGGGGAGCAGTAGTGAGGGTGTACCAGGGGAGCAGTAGTGAGGGTGTACCAGGGAGCAGTAGTGAGGGTGTACCAGGGAAGCAGTAGTGAGGGTGTACCAGGGAGCAGTAGTGAGGGTGTACCAGGGGAGCAGTAGTGAGGGTGTACCAGGGAGCAGTAGTGAGGGTGTACCAGGGGAGCAGTAGTGAGGGTGTACCAGGGAGCAGTAGTGAGGGTGTACCAGGGGAGCAGTAGTGAGGGTGTACCAGGGAGCAGTAGTGAGGGTGTACCAGGGGAGCAGTAGTGAGGGTGTACCAGGGAGCAGTAGTGAGGGTGTACCAGGGGAGCAGTAGTGAGGGTGTACCAGGGGAGCAGTAGTGAGGGTGTACCAGGGGAGCAGTAGTGAGGGTGTACCAGGGGAGCAGTAGTGAGGGTGTACCAGGGGAGCAGTAGTGAGGGTGTACCAGGGGAGCAGTAGTGAGGGAGGGTGTACCAGGGAGCAGTAGTGAGGGAGGGTGTACCAGGGAAGCAGTAGTGAGGGTGTACCAGGGAAGCAGTAGTGAGGCGAGTAGTGAGGGTGTACCAGGGGAGCAGTAGTGAGGGTGTACCAGGGAGCAGTAGTGAGGGTGTACCAGGGAAGCAGTAGTGAGGCGAGTAGTGAGGGTGTACCAGGGAGCAGTAGTGAGGGTGTACCAGGGAAGCAGTAGTGAGGCGAGTAGTGAGGGTGTACCAGGGGAGCAGTAGTGAGGGTGTACCAGGGAAGCAGTAGTGAGGGTGTACCAGGGAAGCAGTAGTGAGGCGAGTAGTGAGGGTGTACCAGGGAGCAGTAGTGAGGGTGTACCAGGGAAGCAGTAGTGAGGCGAGTAGTGAGGGTGTACCAGGGAGCAGTAGTGAGGGTGTACCAGGGAAGCAGTAGTGAGGCGAGTAGTGAGGGTGTACCAGGGGAGCAGTAGTGAGGGTGTACCAGGGAAGCAGCAGTGAGGCGAGTAGTGAGGGTGTACCAGGGGAGCAGTAGTGAGGGTGTACCAGGGAAGCAGTAGTGAGGGTGTACCAGGGGAGCAGTAGTGAGGGTGTACCAGGGGAGCAGTAGTGAGGGTGTACCAGGGGAGCAGTAGTGAGGGTGTACCAGGGGAGCAGTAGTGAGGGAGGGTGTACCAGGGAAGCAGTAGTGAGGGAGGGTGTACCAGGGAGCAGTAGTGAGGGTGTACCAGGGAGCAGTAGTGAGGGTGTACCAGGGAGCAGTAGTGAGGGTGTACCAGGGGAGCAGTAGTGAGTACCAGGGGAGCAGGTGAGGGTGTACCAGGGAGCAGTAGTGAGGGTGTACCAGGGAGCAGTAGTGAGGGTGTACCAGGGAGCAGTAGTGAGGGTGTACCAGGGGAGCAGTAGTGAGGGAGGGTGTACCAGGGGAGCAGTAGTGAGGGTGTACCAGGGAGCAGTAGTGAGGGTGTACCAGGGAGCAGTAGTGAGGGTGTACCAGGGGAGCAGTAGTGAGGGTGTACCAGGGAGCAGTAGTGAGGGTGTACCAGGGAGCAGTAGTGAGGGTGTACCAGGGGAGCAGTAGTGAGGGAGGGTGTACCAGGGAAGCAGTAGTGAGGGAGGGTGTACCAGGGAGCAGTAGTGAGGGAGGGTGTACAAGGGAGCAGTAGGGAGGGTGTACCAGGGGAGCAGTAGTGAGGGTGTACCAGGGGAGCAGTAGTGAGGGAGGGTGTACCAGGGAAGCAGTAGTGAGGGTGTACCAGGGGAGCAGTAGTGAGGGTGTACCAGGGGAGCAGTAGTGAGGGTGTACCAGGGGAGCAGTAGTGAGGGTGTACCAGGGGAGCAGTAGTGAGGGAGGGTGTACCAGGGAAGCAGTAGTGAGGGAGGGTGTACCAGGGAGCAGTAGTGAGGGAGGGTGTACCAGGGAGCAGTAGTGAGGGTGTACCAGGGAGCAGTAGTGAGGGTGTACCAGGGAGCAGTAGTGAGGGTGTACCAGGGAGCAGTAGTGAGGGTGTACCAGGGGAGCAGTAGTGAGGGTGTACCAGGGAGCAGTAGTGAGGGTGTACCAGGGGAGCAGTAGTGAGGGTGTACCAGGGAGCAGTAGTGAGGGTGTACCAGGGGAGCAGTAGTGAGGGAGGGTGTACCAGGGAGCAGTAGTGAGGGAGGGTGTACCAGGGAGCAGTAGTGAGGGAGGGTGTACAAGGGAGCAGTAGGGAGGGTGTACCAGGGGAGCAGTAGTGAGGGTGTACCAGGGGAGCAGTAGTGAGGGTGTACCAGGGGAGCAGTAGTGAGGGTGTACCAGGGGAGCAGTAGTGAGGGTGTACCAGGGGAGCAGTAGTGAGGGTGTACCAGGGGAGCAGTAGTGAGGGTGTACCAGGGGAGCAGTAGTGAGGGTGTACCAGGGGAGCAGTAGTGAGGGTGTACCAGGGGAGCAGTAGTGAGGGTGTACCAGGGGAGCAGTAGTGAGGGTGTACCAGGGAGCAGTAGTGAGGGTGTACCAGGGAGCAGTAGTGAGGGAGGGTGTACCAGGGGAGCAGTAGTGAGGGTGTACCAGGGAGCAGTAGTGAGGGAGGGTGTACCAGGGAAGCAGTAGTGAGGGAGGGTGTACCAGGGAGCAGTAGTGAGGGAGGGTGTACCAGGGGAGCAGTAGTGAGGGTGTACCAGGGGAGCAGTAGTGAGGGTGTACCAGGGGAGCAGTAGTGAGGGAGGGTGTACCAGGGAGCAGTAGTGAGGGAGGGTGTACCAGGGAGCAGTAGTGAGGGAGGGTGTACAAGGGAGCAGTAGTGAGGGAGGGTGTACCAGGGAGCAGTAGTGAGGGAGGGTGTACCAGGGAGCAGTAGTGAGGGAGGGTGTACCAGGGAGCAGTAGTGAGGGAGAGTGTACCAGGGAAGCAGTAGTGAGGGAGGGTGTACCAGGGAGCAGTAGTGAGGGAGGGTGTACCAGGGAGCAGTAGTGAGGGAGGGTGTACCAGGGAGCAGTAGTGAGGGAGGGTGTACCAGGGAGCAGTAGTGAGGGAGGGTGTACAAGGGAGCAGTAGTGAGGGAGGGTGTACCAGGGAGCAGTAGTGAGGGAGGGTGTACCAGGGAGCAGTAGTGAGGGAGGGTGTACCAGGGAGCAGTAGTGAGGGAGGGTGTACCAGGGAGCAGTAGTGAGGGAGGGTGTACCAGGGAAGCAGTAGTGAGGGAGGGTGTACCAGGGAGCAGTAGTGAGGGAGGGTGTACCAGGGAAGCAGTAGTGAGGGTGTACCAGGGGAGCAGTAGTGAGGGAGGGTGTACCAGGGAGTAGTAGTGAGGGTGTACCAGGGGGCAGTAGTAAGGGAGTACCAGGGAGCAGTAGTGAGGGAGGGTGTACCAGGGAGCAATAGTGAGGGAGGGTGTACCAGGGAGCAGTAGTGAGGGAGGGTGTACCAGGGAGTAGTAGTGAGGGTGTACCAGGGGGCAGTAGTAAGGGAGTACCAGGGAGCAGTAGTGAGGGAGGGTGTACCAGGGAGCAATAGTGAGGGAGGGTGTACCAGGGGGCAGTAGTGAGGGAGGGTGTACCTGGGAGCAGTAGTGAGGGAGGGTGTACCTGAGAGCAGTAGTGAGGGAGGGTGTACCTGGGAGCAGTAGTGAGGGAGGGTGTACCTGGGAGCAGTAGTGAGGGAGGGTGTACCTGGGAGTAGTGAGGGAGGGTGTACCTGGGAGTAGTGAGGGAGGGTGTACCTGGGAGTAGTGAGGGAGGGTGTACAAGGGAGCAGTAGTGAGGGTGTACCAGGGAAGCAGTAGTGAGGGTGTACCAGGGAAGCAGTAGTGAGGGTGTACCAGGGAAGCAGTAGTGAGGGTGTACCAGGGAAGCAGTAGTGAGGGTGTACCAGGGAAGCAGTAGTGAGGGTGTACCAGGGAAGCAGTAGTGAGGGTGTACCAGGGAAGCAGTATCGTAAAGGGTTCTTAAATGGAGATATCGTAGGTTGAAAGTAGACACACTTGTAGGATGGTAAATATATTGTCAGACTGAGATGAGAGATGGAGCCCGGTGCCAAGCCTGTTCACGTTTTGTAGGTCTGCCGCCGAGTGAGAACGGGACAGGGGGATCACTGCCCATGTGTATCCCTATGACGTCACACAAAGCCAAAGGCCTACGAGGGATCTCGTGTCTAAAGCACAGGGATGATACTAATATGCTATGCTATATAATACTGGGAATACAGGGATCAGCAACTATGCTGACAGCAGTAGTGAGGGAGGGTGTACCAGGGAAGCAGTAGTGAGGGAGGGTGTACCAGGGAAGCAGTAGTGAGGGAGGGTGTACCAGGGAAGCAGTAGTGAGGGAGGGTGTACCAGGGAAGCAGTAGTGAGGGAGAGTGTACCAGGGAAGCAGTAGTGAGGGAGAGTGTACCAGGGAAGCAGTAGTGAGGGAGGGTGTACCAGGGAAGCAGTAGTGAGGGAGGGTGTACCAGGGAAGCAGTAGTGAGGGAGGGTGTACCAGGGAAGTAGTAGTGAGGGAGGGTGTACCAGGGAAGCAGTAGTGAGGGAGGGTGTACCAGGGAAGCAGTAGTGAGGGAGGGTGCACCAGGGAAGCAGTAGTGAGGGAGGGTGTACCAGGGAAGCAGTAATGAGGGTGTACCAGAAAAGCAGTAGTGAGGGAGGGTGTAACAGGGAAGCAGTAGTGAGGGAGAGTGTACCAGGGAAGCAGTAGTGAGGGTGTACCAGGGAAGCAGTAGTGAGGGAGGGTGTACCAGGGAAGCAGTAGTGAGGGAGGGTGTACTAGGGAAGCAGTAGTGAGGGAGAGTGTACCAGGGAAGCAGTAGTGAGGGTGTACCAGGGAAGCAGTAGTGAGGGAGGGTGTACCAGGGAAGCAGTAGTGAGGGAGAGTGTACCAGGGAAGCAGTAGTGAGGGAGGGTGTACCAGGGAAGCAGTAGTGAGGGAGGGTGTACGAGGGAAGCAGTAGTGAGGGTGTACAAGGGAAGCAGTAGTGAGGGAGGGTGTACCAGGGAAGCAGTAGTGAGGGAGAGTGTACCAGGGAAGCAGTAGTGAGGGAGAGTGTACCAGGGAAGCAGTAGTGAGGGAGGGTGTACCAGGGAAGCAGTAGTGAGGGAGGGTGTACCAGGGAAGCAGTAGTGAGGGAGGGTGTACCAGGGAAGCAGTAGTGAGGGAGGGTGTACCAGGGAAGCAGTAGTGAGGGTGTACCAGGGAAGCAGTAGTGAGGGTGTACCAGGGAAGCAGTAGTGAGGGAGAGTGTACCAGGGAAGCAGTAGTGAGGGAGGGTGTACCAGGGAAGCAGTAGTGAGGGAGGGTGTACCAGGGAAGCAGTAGTGAGGGAGGGTGTACCAGGGAAGCAGTAGTGAGGGAGAGTGTACCAGGGAAGCAGTAGTGAGGGAGAGTGTACCAGGGAAGCAGTAGTGAGGGAGGGTGTACCAGGGAAGCAGTAGTGAGGGAGGGTGTACCAGGGAAGCAGTAGTGAGGGAGGGTGTACCAGGGAAGCAGTAGTGAGGGAGGGTGTACCAGGGAAGCAGTAGTGAGGGTGTACCAGGGAAGCAGTAGTGAGGGTGTACCAGGGAAGCAGTAGTGAGGGAGAGTGTACCAGGGAAGCAGTAGTGAGGGAGGGTGTACCAGGGAAGCAGTAGTGAGGGAGGGTGTACCAGGGAAGCAGTAGTGAGGGAGGGTGTACCAGGGAAGCAGTAGTGAGGGAGGGTGTACCAGGGAAGCAGTAGTGAGGGAGGGTGTACCAGGGAAGCAGTAGTGAGGGAGGGTGTACCAGGGAAGCAGTAGTGAGGGAGGGTGTACCAGGGAAGCAGTAGTGAGGGAGGGTGTACCAGGGAAGCAGTAGTGAGGGAGAGTGTACCAGGGAAGCAGTAGTGAGGGAGAGTGTACAAGGGAAGCAGTAGTGAGGGAGGGTGTACCAGGGAAGCAGTAGTGAGGGAGGGTGTACCAGGGAAGCAGTAGTGAGGGAGGGTGTACCAGGGAAGCAGTAGTGAGGGAGGGTGTACCAGGGAAGCAGTAGTGAGGGTGTACCAGGGAAGCAGTAGTGAGGGTGTACCAGGGAAGCAGTAGTGAGGGAGAGTGTACCAGGGAAGCAGTAGTGAGGGAGGGTGTACCAGGGAAGCAGTAGTGAGGGAGGGTGTACCAGGGAAGCAGTAGTGAGGGAGGGTGTACCAGGGAAGCAGTAGTGAGGGTGTACCAGGGAAGCAGTAGTGAGGGAGGGTGTAACAGGGAAGCAGTAGTGAGGGAGAGTGTACCAGGGAAGCAGTAGTGAGGGTGTACCAGGGAAGCAGTAGTGAGGGAGGGTGTACCAGGGAAGCAGTAGTGAGGGAGGGTGTACTAGGGAAGCAGTAGTGAGGGAGAGTGTACCAGGGAAGCAGTAGTGAGGGTGTACCAGGGAAGCAGTAGTGAGGGAGGGTGTACAAGGGAAGCAGTAGTGAGGGAGGGTGTACCAGGGAAGCAGTAGTGAGGGAGGGTGTACCAGGGAAGCAGTAGTGAGGGAGAGTGTACCAGGGAAGCAGTAGTGAGGGAGGGTGTACCAGGGAAGCAGTAGTGAGGGAGGGTGTACGAGGGAAGCAGTAGTGAGGGTGTACCAGGGAAGCAGTAGTGAGGGAGGGTGTACCAGGGAAGCAGTAGTGAGGGAGAGTGTACCAGGGAAACAGTAGTGAGGGAGGGTGTACCAGGGAAGCAGTAGTGAGGGAGGGTGTACCAGGGAAGCAGTAGTGAGGGAGGGTGTACCAGGGAAGCAGTAGTGAGGGTGTACCAGGGAAGCAGTAGTGAGGGAGAGTGTACCAGGGAAGCAGTAGTGAGGGAGGGTGTACCAGGGAAGCAGTAGTGAGGGAGGGTGAACCAGGGAAGCATTAGTGAGGGAGGGTGTACCAGGGAAGCAGTAGTGAGGGAGAGTGTACCAGGGAAGCAGTAGTGAGGGAGAGTGTACCAGGGAAGCAGTAGTGAGGGAGGGTGTACCAGGGAAGCAGTAGTGAGGGAGGGTGTACCAGGGAAGCAGTAGTGAGGGAGGGTGTACCAGGGAAGCAGTAGTGAGGGAGGGTGTACCAGGGAAGCAGTAATGAGGGAGGGTGTACCAGGGAAGCAGTAGTGAGGGTGTACCAGGGAAGCAGTAGTGAGGGTGTACCAGGGAAGCAGTAGTGAGGGAGAGTGTACCAGGGAAGCAGTAGTGAGGGAGGGTGTACCAGGGAAGCAGTAGTGAGGGAGGGTGTACCAGGGAAGCAGTAGTGAGGGAGGGTGTACCAGGGAAGCAGTAGTGAGGGAGGGTGTACCAGGGAAGCAGTAGTGAGGGAGGGTGTACCAGGGAAGCAGTAGTGAGGGAGGGTGTACCAGGGAAGCAGTAGTGAGGGAGGGTGTACCAGGGAAGCAGTAGTGAGGGAGAGTGTACCAGGGAAGCAGTAGTGAGGGAGAGTGTACCAGGGAAGCAGTAGTGAGGGAGGGTGTACCAGGGAAGCAGTAGTGAGGGAGGGTGTACCAGGGAAGCAGTAGTGAGGGAGGGTGTACCAGGGAAGCAGTAGTGAGGGTGTACCAGGGAAGCAGTAGTGAGGGTGTACCAGGGAAGCAGTAGTGAGGGTGTACCAGGGAAGCAGTAGTGAGGGAGAGTGTACCAGGGAAGCAGTAGTGAGGGAGGGTGTACCAGGGAAGCAGTAGTGAGGGAGGGTGTACCAGGGAAGCAGTAGTGAGGGAGGGTGTACCAGGGAAGCAGTAGTGAGGGAGGGTGTACCAGGGAAGCAGTAGTGAGGGAGGGTGTACCAGGGAAGCAGTAGTGAGGGAGGGTGTAGCAGGGAAGCAGTAGTGAGGGTGTACCAGGGAAGCAGTAGTGAGGGAGGGTGTACCAGGGAAGCAGTAGTGAGGGAGGGTGTACCAGGGAAGCAGTAGCGAGGGTGTACCAGGGAAGCAGTAGCGAGGGAGGGTGTACCAGGGAAGCAGTAGTGAGGGAGGGTGTACCAGGGAAGCAGTAGTGAGGGAGGGTGTACCAGGGAAGCAGTAGTGAGGGAGGGTGTACCAGGGAAGCAGTAGTGAGGGAGGGTGTACCAGGGAAGCAGTAGTGAGGGAGGGTGTACCAGGGAAGCAGTAGCGAGGGAGGGTGTACCAGGGAAGCAGTAGTGAGGGTGTACCAGGGAAGCAGTATTGAGGGAGGGTGTACCAGGGAAGCAGTAGTGAGGGAGGGTGTACCAGGGAAGCAGTAGTGAGGGTGTACCAGGGAAGCAGTAGTGAGGGTGTACCAGGGAAGCAGTAGTGAGGGAGGGTGTACCAGGGAAGCAGTAGTGAGGGAGGGTGTACCAGGGAAGCAGTAGTGAGGGAGGGTGTACCAGGGAAGCAGTAGCGAGGGAGGGTGTACCAGGGAAGCAGTAGTGAGGGTGTACCAGGGAAGCAGTAGTGAGGGAGGGTGTACCAGGGAAGCAGTAGTGAGGGAGGGTGTACCAGGGAAGCAGTAGTGAGGGTGTACCAGGGAAGCAGTAGTGAGGGTGTACCAGGGAAGCAGTAGTGAGGGTGTACCAGGGAAGCAGTAGTGAGGGTGTACCAGGGAAGCAGTAGTGAGGGAGGGTGTACCAGGGAAGCAGTAGTGAGGGAGGGTGTACCAGGGAAGCAGTAGTGAGGGTGTACCAGGGAAGCAGTAGTGGGGGAGGGTGTACCAGGGAAGCAGTAGTGAGGGAGGGTGTACCAGGGAAGCAGTAGTGAGGCAAGCAGTGCCAGACTAAGTTATTTAGGAACGGGCACACATGCAATTATCATACATAGTGCAAAGTACTTAAAATAACCCGGAAAGTATGTAATAAATACTTTCTGCTGGATTATTACAGTTTTCTAACAGGGGGATAAGACAGAAAAAACACACAAAGTTTATTAAAAAATAATTTAAAATTAATTAACACGGCAGTGAAATGAAATGATCTACTCTAGATCAACCTCTACTCTAAATCAGTCATCAACCTCTACTCTAAATCAATCAACCTCTACTCTAAATCAATCAACCTCTACTCTAAATCAATCTCAAAACTAAAGACTACGTTTATATATTCTTAATAAAGTAATACAATGGAATGACACACTTATCCGAGGTTTATAGTAGACAACCACCGACGGAGAGTATTGACAAATATATCCTGGGAGATACACACTAACGACTGTACTCAGTAAAGTCTCCAGGTGTACCTAGTGCTGGTACTGAAGACCCCACCAGGTCAACACTGGTCACCTGGTTCCTTGGTCATGTCAAACGAGGTGATTCCTTTTAACTCTCAAGAATAAGTCTTCAACACCAGTGGCAAAATCTAATCTAATCTAATTATTATTATTATTATTATTATTATTATTATTATTATTATTATTATTATTATTATTATTATTATTATTATTACTACTACTACTACTACTACTAATAATAATAATAATAATAATAATTATAATAATAATAATAATAATAATAATAATAGTGTTATATTTATTACTACTACTACTACTACTACTACTACTACTAATATTAATATTATTGCTACTACTGCTAATACTATTACTACTACTGTTAATATTATTACTACTACTAATACTATTACTACTACTACTAATAATACTTTTGCTACTACTATTAATAAGAACATAAGAACATAAGAAAGGAGGAACACTGCAGCAGGCCTGTTGGCCCATACTAGGCAGGTCCTTTACAATTCATCCCTGTTACAATTCATCCTACTGTTACTACTAATAATAATACTGGTTTGGTAATTGAGTTGTGGATGAGTGGAACAAACTCCCAAGTACCCTTATATAGGCCAGAACGTTAGCTTTAAAAATAGGTTGGATAAATACATGAGTAGATGTGGATGGGTGTGAGTTAGACCTGATAGCTTGTGCTACCAGGTCGGTTGCCGTGTTCCTCCCTTAAGTCAATGTGACCTGACCTGACTAGGTTGGGTGCATTGGCTTAAGCCGGTAGGAGACTTGGACCTGCCTCGCATGGGCCAGTAGGCCTTCTGCAGTGTTCCATCGTTCTTATGTTCTTATGTACTACAGTTACTACTATGTACAACTGTTAAAGCTACATATAAGTAGTTATTATATTGTATCTTAATTGCTCACTATCAATTAACATTTTTCTAATGTGGGTTTAATGTGACGAAACTTCAGGATAACTTCTGTTATCCTGTCTTAAGGCAGAATAATACAAGTTATCCGTATTTAAATACGGCCCATTGCCGTATTTAAGGCCATGGAGAATGTAACTTAGGACGACGTTTCGGCCAAACTTAGACATTCTCCTACTTGCGGGTATATTTGCCGAAACGTTGCTTTAATCACTGTTTTAAGGGTTAAATTAGTCTTGTCTGATGGTGAAAAAGCTGCGTGAAGCCTTGATGATGATTGTGCAGGCACTAGGCTTTAAACCTTATTAACCATGAGGGAAGCAGTAGTGATGAAGGTAGTGAGGGAGGCAGGATGCAGCAGCAGACAGGTAGTGAGGGAGGCAGGATGCAGCAGCAGATAGGTAGTAAGGGAGGCAGGGTGCAGCAGCAGACAGGTAGTGAGGGAGGCAGGATACAGCGGCAGACAGGTAGTGAGGGAGGCAGGATGCAGCAGACAGGTAGTGAGGGAGGCAGGATACAGCGGCAGACAGGTAGTGAGGGAGGCAGGATGCAGCAGCAGACAGGTAGTGAGGGAGGCAGGATACAGCGGCAGACAGGTAGTGAGAGAGGCAAGATGCAGCAGCAGACAGGTAGTGAAGGTGGAAGGATGCAGCAGGAGACAGGTAGTGAGGGAGGCAGGGTGCAGCAGCAGACAGGTAGTGAGGGAGGCAGGATGCAGCAGCAGACAGGTAGTGAGGGAGGCAGGATGCAGCAGCAGATAGGTAGTAAGGGAGGCAGGATGCAGCGGGAGACAGGTAGTGAGGGAGGCAGGATACAGCGGCAGACAGGTAGTGAGGGAGGCAGGATGCAGCAGCAGACAGGTAGTGATGGGAGGCAGGGTGCAGCAGCAGACAGGTAGTGAGGGAGGCAGGATACAGCGGCAGACAGGTAGTGAGGGAGGCAGGATGCAGCAGCATACAGGTAGTGAGGGAGGCAGGATGCAGCAGCAGACAGGTAGCGAGGGAGGCAGGATGCAGCAGCAGACAGGTAGTGAGGGAGGCAGGATGCAGCAGCAGACAGGTAGTGAGGGAGGCAGGATACAGCGGCAGACAGGTAGTGAGGGAGGCAAGATGCAGCAGCAGACAGGTAGTTAATGTGGAAGGATGCAGCAGCAGACAGGTAGTGAGGGAGGCAGGTGCAGCAGCAGACAGGTAGTGAGGGAGGCAGGATACAGCGGCAGACAGGTAGTGAGGGAGGCAGGATGCAGCAGCAGACAGGTAGTGAGGGAGGCAGGATGCAGCAGCAGACAGGTAGTGGGGGAGGCAGGCTGCAGCAGCAGACAGGTAGTGACGGAGGCAGGATACAGCGGCAGACAGTTAGTGAGGGAGGCAAGATGCAGCAGCAGACAGGTAGCGAGGGAGGCAGGATGCAGCAGCAGACAGGTAGTTAAGGTGGAAGGATGCAGCAGCAGACAGGTAGTGAAGGTGGAAGGATGCAGCAGCAGACAGGTAGTAAGGGAGGCAGGATGCAGCAGCAGACAGGTAGTGAGGGAGGCAGGATGCAGCAGCAGACAGGTAGTGAAGGTTGAAGGATGCAGCGGCAGACAGGTAGTGAGAGAGGCAGGATGCAACAGCAGTGATATAGGTAGTGAGGGAGGCAGGATGCAACAGCAGTGATATAGGTAGTGAGGGAGGCAGGATGCAACACCAAGGAGATAGGTAGTGAGGGAGGCAGGATGCAACAGCAGTGAGATAGGTAGTGAGGGAGGCAGGATGCAGCAACAGTGATATAGGTAGTGAGGAAGGCAGGATGCAACAGTGAGATAGGTAGTGAGGGATGCAGGATGCAACAGTGAAGCAGGATGCAGCAGCAGTGAGATATGTAGTGAGAGAGGCAGGATGCAATAGCAGTGAGACAAGTAATGAGTGAGGCAGGATGCAGCGTCAGTGAGACAAGTAATGAGTGAGGCAGGATGCAGCATCAGTGAGACAAGTAATGAGTGTGGCAGGATGCATTAGTGAGACAAGTAATGAATGAGGCAGGATGCAGCAGCAGTGAGACAAGTAATGAGTGAGGCAAGATGCAACAGCAGTGAGACAAGTAATGAGTGAGGCAGGATGCAGCATCAGTGAGACAAGTAATGAGTGAGGCAGGATGCAGCATCAGTGAGACAAGTAATGAGTGAGGCAGGATGCAGCATCAGTGAGACAAGTAATGAATGAGGCAAGATGCAACAGCAGTGAGACAAGTAATGAGTGAGGCAGGATGCAGCATCAGTGAGACAAGTAATGAGTGAGGCAGGATGCAGCATCAGTGAGACAAGTAATGAGTGAGGCAGGATGCAGCATCAGTGAGACAAATAATGAGTGAGACAGGATGCAGCATCAGAGAAACAAGTAATGAATGAGGCAGGATGCAGCAGCAGTGAGACAAGTAATGAGTGACGCAGGATGCAACAGCAGTGAGACAAGTAATGAGTGAGGCAAGATGCAACAGCAGTGAGACAAGTAATGAGTGAGGCAAGATGCAGCATCAGTGAGACAAGTAATGAGTGAGGCAGGATGCAGCATCAGTGAGACAAGTAATGAGTGAGGCAGGATGCAACAGCAGTGGGACAAGTAATGAGTGAGGTAGGATGCAGCATCTGTGAGACAAGTAATGAGTGAGGCAGGATGCATCAGTGAGACAAGTAATGAGTGAAGCAGGATGCAGCATCAGTGAGACAAGTAATGAGTGAGGCAGGATGCAGCATCAGTGAGACAAGTAATGAAGCATGATTTAGCAGTGAAGCAGGATGCAGGAGCATGAAGCCAGATAATGAGGGTGGGTATTTGAGGCAGGATGAAGGAGCATGAGCAGTGAGACAGGCACTGAGTAAAGCAGCAGTGAGACAGGCAGGAGGGAGGAGGAGGAGGAGGAGGGAGACAGGTTACCATGCTGTGTAAGACCATGATAACCAGTAGAGTTGCTCGTAGCATCCCGGTCTGGCCTCCCCAGGCCAGCTGAGACCAGCCGCCTCATTGGCCAACTCAACCTGTCGCAGTTGGGATACCCTAGAGTGCTCTTCCTCACACCTTAACATGTCCTCGTTATTATGACGTGATTACCAGTGAAAGTGAGATGTGAAGGAGCTAGATACATGCTTAACGTGATGCGGATGCTGTGAGCATCGTGTGAATTATCTCAGTGGTGTACTTATGAAGTTATGAGCTAATATTCACTCCCTGGTGCATCTTCCAAGATGGCCGATCATGGTCATGTTTATATTCAGGTATGTATGCTGCTTGCTCCTCTACATGGACTTTCTTTGGGGTTTTAGGGGCGGGGGTTGAGGAATTGAGGGGGTAGAGGTGGAAATGGGCTGGTGGAGTGGCGGTGGTGGGCGGTGGTGGGCGCGGGCGGCAGGTGGTGGGTTGGGTTCATCAACATTGCAAGCAGCAGTGCCCTGTTAGCAGGAAGTTAGCAGATGAATGCCATGAAGGAATTGTGGGTGGTTGTGAGGGTGGTAAAGGTGGCAGGTGTGAGAGGGTGGGTGGTGGGCAGGGTGGGCGTGGGTGCTGCTGACCGCCCACCTCACCTGGGGACTCACCTGAGGGTGAGTAACAGGTCCTTGCCAGCCTCCTGCCCCTTGCCCACCCCGCCCACCTCACTCACCCATCATTTACCTCTAATTCACTTATACAAATTCGAAATAACCATCAAAATAGTTTAATCACTAACTGTAAACTTCACAAACTGTGTCAACAGACTACATTTTCACACCAATGGAAATAAGTCACTGTCTGACTTTTTTGGGTTATCCCAGGTTCTCTACACATATACTGCTATGTATGATCATCTATGTAACTGTATTTGTTATACCTGAATAACCTTACTTCCTTACTTACACACAGTTGAGTTACTTAGTAAGTTTATTTAGGTACAGGTGCACTTATGTACAATTATCACACAGTCTAAATTACATATGATGACCAAAAAAATCAGACAGTGACTTATTTAAGGTTTAAATAGTAAAATATTACAAAAGACTCCAGTGGAAATAAGTCACTTTGACTTTTCTGGGTATCCTAGGTAATATACACTATGTATGATAATTGCACTTATGTGTACCTGTACCAAAATAAACTTACTTAAGGATCTAAGTGGTTTATTTAAAAGCAGATTTTTTAACTTCTTACTTAAATGAATGATTTATGCATTTACTTATGACTTATGGGTTTAGCTCTTAAAATGTTTATAACAGATTGCCCCAAGAATTGTAAAATTTAAAATTTAATGACAAATAACCAGTGGAAATAAGTCACTTTGACATTTCTGGGATATCCTAGGGAATTTACACACATGTTGCCATGTATGATGTATGATGTAGTCATTTAGCCTTAATACTATAATCTGTAAGGACTTAACCACAAAATACCCAAAACCTGTAAACCCCACATTGTAACCATTATAGAGAATAAACTTGAATTGAATCGAATTGAATTGAATTGAATTGTACTTCTGTGTACCTGTACCTAATTATATTTGCTTACTAACCCACATTTTTGAGGGGAAACAAAACATTTTGATAAGTCTTGAACCATTACTAAGTTTCCTCTCAAAAATGTGATTTTTATTTTTTTAATTATCCCTGCCATGGTTTTGTGATTGATTCTGTTAAACTTTATGTTTTTAAAACCATTTCTAGATAGCACATAAAGAGCCCGAGGATCTGGAACTCGCTACCAGAACCAGTAAAGGATCCCCTGACTACTTATAAATTTAGGACTTTGCTAAAAAATCATCTTATCTCTCAAATAAACCAAAACGAAGGCTAATTAGTTATATTATGTGACCTCTAGGCTTTTAAACTTCAGCCAGTCCATGAAATATTACTGCCTGAACCATTATTTGTAATATTGTTTTTATTATATGCAACTTCAGGATTATTATTCTTAAAAACCTCTGCCTTGACTACTTTGCATTAGTATTAAGATTAAATAAAATTGTAATACAGTTAACCACTACTATCTTGTCTAGTTTTAAGTAGTTACTATGTACTATTATCTGTCTAGTTTTAAGTAGTTTCTGTGTATCAGGACCTGTAGTGCAGGTCCTGGTAAGCCTGCACTACCAGTCCTGGTAGGCCTACACTACCAGTCCTGGGAGGCCTACACTACCAGTCCTGGGAGGCCTACACTACCAGGCTTGATAGTCCTGGTAGGCCTACACTACCAGGCTTGATAGTCCTGGTAGGCCTACACTACCAGGCTTGATAGTCCTGGTAGGCCTACACTACCAGGCTTAATTGTCCTAGTCTTCAACCTGCTGAAAGTTCAGAGAAGCGAAATGTTGATAAATTAGACTCCCGTATTAGGATTAGTCTGCCTGAAACGCCCCGGCATAATAGTGGCTGTCCTTGAACTTAGCAAACCAAAATTGTAATTACACATTATAACCTTTACAAAGAAATAAACCTTTAGCTTTATCTTTATTCTAAATTCAAATTTGCTTAGGTGGCATATTGACATCTTCCTGGTAAAGTGTACTGGTAAAATATTCTTGAAATTGTACATTACTAAACAGACAGTTAAATTAATTTCAGGCCTGAGAAAAAGAAATTATATTGTTTCTATTTAATTTATATAACAGATGTGAAAAGATGCATTTTAATGGAGTAATATTCATACTTATTTTAATTAAAAACTTTCAAGATTAAACAAATTTAATTTGGGCAAATTTACAGATGTTTTACAAAGAAAATGTAGTACAATTTTGATATGTATTTTTATCATAAACACTGAGCAGTGAATAGGTAAATCCCATATTTGCCTGAAGACTTATTTTAAGTTGATTCTGGGGGTTACCACCCCTGCAGCCAAGTCCCTGGAAAATTACCATACTGCTTTTAACAGTACTGTAATATCAGTTTATACAATGGTTCAGAGGGCTGATTGGATTGCTGCACTTTTCTTTCTGTCACATGAACATATAAGATGACGGGTAAATGTTACAAACTTGTGCTTACATTCAGTATACACATAACGATTTTCCTGTGTGCTCCTTAATAGTTTGTATTCCTGTAATATTTCCTTTGCAATTCAGGATGCCTGATCTAAGACTGAGCACTGGGGACCATAATCCCATAAACCATTAATAGGCACCAAGAAGTTTAGGCATACATACTGTATTTCGTGGCTTATAAGACTTGTTTTAGTTTCAGTGGCTCAGCATTGGACGTAACTGGGAGAGCTACAGCCAACCCCACACCCCAAACGTATAGCTCCCGTCACTGACCTTCAGTTTATAGGACGCAGGGTGATTTTTGGAGACATTTTATGGAAAAACAAATGCTTCTAATAAGCCGCAAAATATGGTATACAGTAGGACCCCACTTATATGGCAGGTTAGGTTCCAGGCTACTGCTGGAAAGCAGGCATCGCCAGAAAGCAGAACGCCATTTTTTCCACTTATAAAGGCATAAAAATGCCAGACAACAAGTTTACACTAACTTATATTAAGTTAGTAATAGAACTAGGCATTAAAATACACAATAAAAAGTAAAATACATACACAGTACATTCATTACTTACCTTAAAATATTTGTAGCCTTAATGTAGGGCAAGAGGTGAGTAGTACTTATTTGTAGGAAGTCAGGTGTAGGTAGCCCTGGCTCCCCATCCCAGACTTAATATATGATATTTAAAGCAGTCCAGAGAGATAAAATACACATTCAGTACACTTACTATTTACCTTAAAATATGTGTAGTCTTAATGTAGGATGAAAGGTGAGTAGTGTTTATTTGTAGGAAGTCAGGTGTAGGTAGCCAGTAGATGTAACTATGTAGTCCACCTGGCTGCATCTACCTACATAGCCATACGACATATAATGTGGTCGAGAGCCATGTTATTATTATCGACATACCTTGTTCACTGAATTTAATCGTTTCTAGCAACTACCTTTAGCTGCCATCATAAATGAGGGAGAAGTAATAAGAATTCATGCAGAGAATTGTAAACAAAAGCAGTGGGGAGTAACTGGGCCAAACACAGATTCATACACATTTTCTCTGGTGCTGGACCAGAGAAAATACAGTGGACCCCCGGTTAACGATATTTTTTCATTCCAGAAGTATGTTCAGGTGCCAGTACTGACCGAATTTGTTCCCATAAGGAATATTGTGAAGTAGATTAGTCCATATCAGACCCACAAACATACACGTACAAACGCACTTACATAAATACACTTACATAATTGGTCGCATTGGGAGGTGATCGTTAAGCGGGGGTCCACTGTATAATGTTTCCCTCCGTCCGCTACCACACCTATAATAATAATAATAATAATAATAGTAATTATAATAAATGGAATTTATTGTACTGTGGGTATATGTATCACGTTTATATGCTATGTAACATGTTTCTTATATAATTTTGAAGAAAATATCATAGATGGATTAATGAAACTGTCTATATTAACATAAAATAAGACATTTAATGTGCCCCAAAATTATTATTACGTAGTACAGCCTCTCCTCACTTAACGACGGAGTTGTTCCTAATACCATGTCGGTAAAGAAACTCGTCACTAAATGAGGAGCATACTATAATGCTATGTAGTGGGTTTATGTCAACCATCTTTGATATTGCTTTAATGTCACCTTTGCACCACTTAAAACATTTTTAGTATATTTTTAAATGTTTATGCAGTAGTGTATTGTATATTGTAATAAACAGAATAGAGGAAATCAGCTCTAATACAGTGGACCCCTGCCTTACGATATTATTTCATTCCAGAAGTCTGTTCGGGTGCCGTTACCGACCGAATTTGTTCCCATAAGGAATATTGTGAATTAGATTAGTCCGTTTCAGACCCCCCAAAAATACACGTACAAAAGCACTTACAAAAATGCACTTACATAATTGGTCAAGTTGGGAGCTGATCGCAAGGCGGGGGTCCACTGTATACACTTTAGGTATGAATACTGGTCAGAGAGCCCGTCTTAAGTTCAAGTCGTTGGTAAACGAGTACATTGCTAAGTGAGGAGAGGCTGTATTACTGTGGCATTAAGACTAGAGGGACACTCTTAGTGATTTTAATGTGTACCTACATGCCAGCACATTGTGTAAGTATATTTAGAGTAACAGAACACAAGTGCAACTAATGTGACATTTTATTGTGGCAATGTTTTGCTCTCCAGGAGAGCGAAACGTTGCCACAATAAAATGTCCCATTAGTTGCACTTGTGTCCTTTTACTTTACATATTGTCGGTAATTCTACCAACATTAATGCAAGTATATACAGGTACAGGTACACATAAGTAGTACAGTGGAACCTCTACTTGCGAGCGTGTCCACGTGCGAGTTTTTCCAAATACGAGCAGCCGATGGGTCGATTTTTTGCTTCCATACACAAGCAAAATTTCCACAAGCGAGCAGACCTCAAGGCAGGTTCCTTGACACTGGTGAGGGGCTCTTGCTCTTGATCTCGGGAATTGTATCTCATTTGTTTGTTGGACTATCTTATTGAAATTTGGGCAATGTATGATGGAAAGATGCTTCTTAACGTACACCAAAAATGAAAGAAATCTAAGCATAAATAATGGAGTTCACTTCTCAGCAATTAGCCACCCCTTAGTGGTAATTTTGAATGGTTTTTATGGTTGTATTTTCGTTTTTTTGGTCTCATTTGATAGAATGGAAGATATATTACAGAAATAGATATGATTTTGATTGCTTTCATGACAAAAAGTGCCTTGAAATTGAGCTCAACCTAGGAGAAATGGTCCACTGCTTAGCTGTTTCAGAGTAAACAAATGACATCACTGTCCATTCCAATATGCAGTTGTGAATGGGTTGACATATTTATACAATTATTGCAATAAGGAATAACAGTAAATCTAGAGTATATATCGTGTTACTATGTTATTTATATTGTCTGTTATGTCATATTAGATGAACTATGTTATATAAATAAGCCGTATAGATGATATTAGCGAAATTATTTATGAAGTATTTTGTCCGGTCTCCAGACAAACTCTCCTCCACCGCCGACGCCGCCCATACCACTACATGAATGACATATTTTATTCATTCTAGAGTATATATCATGTTTCTATGTTATTCATATTGTTTGTTATGTCATACTAGATGAATGATGATAGATAAATAAGCCGTATAGATGATATTAGCAAAATTATATATGAAGTATTTTGTCCGGTCTCCAGACAAACTCTCCTCCACCGCCGACGCCGCCCATACCACTACATGAATGACATATTTTATTCATTTTAGAGTATATATCAGGTTTCTACGTTATTTATATTGTTTATTATGTCATATTAGATGAAGTGAGATAGATAAATAAGCCGTAGAGTTGATATTAGCGAAATTATTGAAGTACAGAATTCCACTGGAATGGATTAATTGCATTTCAGTTAATTTAAATGAGGAAAATTGACTCTGCAAACGAGCAAATCCAGTTGCGAGCAAGGTCATGGAGCGGATTAAACTCGCAAGTAGAGGTTCCACTGTATAGTAATTATCAGAGTATACATATATAATATGGAATAACTTTAAAACATTTGAAATTTTGGAAAGTTTCCGGACATAATAGAGAGAGGTGCTCACAGAGAATGTAAACAAACTGGGTAGGGCGCGCCGCATTAGAAAGACAGGGAGCCGTATAGCGAGTCTTGGCCATAATTTGAAATCGCTGTATTAGCGGAATGCTGTAAGATGAAACACCGTAAAGTGGGGCCCTACTGTATAATGCATTACGTAGCTTTGACCTAGGATAACATAGTCAAGTCTAACCATGTAGCATTTCCATTTCATGAAGTTAATTTGAATTATTTTTTTTTTTTTATCAAAATATTTTTAGAATACCCAACTGATTTTGAGGGTTTTGAGTAAGAATTTCACATCATACCACATTTGTTAGCATCCCATCATTAATTTTATTGGATAATTGTTTAAATGTGTTTTGCAGTGAGAAAGTTATTGATAAAGACTATAACTCAAAACTTTATAACCCATATGGGTTTAATGCTTGTTTTTCATATAAATTATGACACTTATATATGTCATAAATATAGACCTTGAAAATTCTTGTTTCAATATTTCCTCTTGATTCATATTTTATTTCCTTTTGTAGTTTGGCTAATATTAAAGAGATGATATAAAAGCTTTACCACATCAGCCATTTCCCACTAAGGTAAGGTGACTCGGAAAAGATAACATTCAGCATCATTCATTCAATAACTGTTTTGCTAGAGGTAGTACAGTACTGTACTGTACTACGTAAAAGATAAATACTTCTAGCAAAACAGTTATTGAATGAATGATGATGAATGTCACCTTAGTGAGGTTACAGTACTGTACTGAATGCTTTCATAAATAAACATAATGATTTTAACCTTCCAGTTTTATTTTAGACCAGGAAAAAGTATGAATATTGCAGTAATAAAAATGTTTAACTATGTATCTCTAGGAAATAATTCATATTTAGTGGGCCCCTTTATTGATCTAAGAAAAGTTTTTGTTATTGACAACAACATCCTTCTGGTTAAAGTAGAACATTATGGAAACAGCAGTCATGCTCTCGCATACATAAAGTCTTAACAACAGACACCAGTATGTGACCATTAATGACAGTACTTCATCAATTTGCCTTATCAACATAGGGGTGCTACTGGGCAGCATCTTAGGTCCTCTACTATTTCTTGGTTGGCATCGCTTTCGCCTCACACACTGAGTGTCTGTAGTTTGATCCTCGTCGTTGATAGATAACTTAGAAGAATAAACAAGGATACACTGTAGTCTGTAACTTGGGGGGAAAACTCAACAGATTTTTTCCTGTAAATAGGAAATAAACATGATGAACCTAATTTAACTTGTTAGAAATAAAAATTTAAAAATTTTCATCTAATTTATAGGGCTAAAAACATTAATATAGAGTACAGAGTGCCTAATTTTATAGATACTGTATTAATTAACTTTCGATATTTAATTTGTTTTTTGAAATATTTGAAGTATTAAAAAAAATTAAATACTGTACATGTACAATACAGTGCTAAGGGTGGCCCAGGATCTTGATGCGAGAGAGACCACTGAGCTAGTAGATGTTATATAATGAGTGCTCGGGTCTGCTCTTACACTGGAGCAAAGTACCTGATGATAGAGAGGGCCTATAGTTTGACAGTGATAGCAGTTGATAACATCTTTATGGAGTGCCTCAAAGCAGATTGCATTCCATTATTCCCAGTACCTTAATTTGGTTACACATTGATGACTTCTTGGTAATCTGTTCAAGATAATTTGAGAGTCGTATCCATTGTCAAGCTCACATTGGAGCTCAAAAGAAAGGTGAGAAGTCTTTTCCTTGACATCCATCCTCTGAAGGATATCAAATAGTGATATGCTTTTCTTTGAAGTGTAGAGAAAGTCCACTAACAAGTATGACATGATGCACTTTTACTCTCACCACAACACACAGAAGTATGGTTATTGGCCTCTTTCCTGGAGCCCTTTGTATGTCCTTTCCAGACTTTGTTGAGGAGGAGTGTGTTTATATTACTGAACCCTTTCTGTTTTGCAACTCCTGAAATTAAAAGTGCTGACTGTGATGCAGTCTAAAAAATATCTGAAATGGTAGAGAATCTTTTTTCTGAAGGTAATGACATCAAAAATGCAAAATTTGATAGAAAACGTACAGAATTATGCAGATGCTAAGTTTACAGTCTGGGTTCAAGTTATGCACTGGCAATTTTCCTCATTTTGAGTCCTATTTTAAGCCAATTCCATTGCTCAGTTCAATCTAATTCCTAGATATTTTTCTAGCTCTTTTGCTACCGAGTGCAAGAATTGGCCCATTTGACTATCAGAACTACCCTGTAAAGTACACAGTTTGTAATTTCAACAATTTTACTCAAAATTTGGAATCCCAGTTTACAAACAAAGTGCAAAATAAACACTAGGCATTTCAGCCACTAAAGCAACTTTTCCTCTTTTCATTAATCACATCCCAGGCCTCTCCTATGTAACATTTGCCTTCCATTTTCAGTTCATCACAAAAAAAATTAAAGTTTTATCTGATTTCTTGGGTAATGAAATATAACCAAGAATGATTGGTCTTAGTTCAGGCCATCCAAACTGCTGGTGAGGGGCTCTTGATCTGGGGAATTGGATCTGTGCTCCCTGAATTGAGCCTGAATATACCTCCCATCTCCCCCTGCCAGGTGCTGTATAATCCCTGCAGGTTTAGCACTCCCTCCTGATTATAATAATCCAGTAAAAACCCATAAAGCATACTGGGAGGGGTAGGGGGGCATTACCCTATGTGGGTGACAGTGAAAGGGCTAGACCAACTCTTGTCTCCACTTCCCCTCCTTTTTTAATCCAGGATTGCAGATGATGGGCACAGAATGCTACTACTGCTGAATGCATCACTAAAAATGTGCAATGCCAGGTGATGATTTGGCCAATGATATGCTCTCACCAGAAGTATCACCAGTGTGACTTGTACCTTTGATGGGTTCGAGAATTTTTCTACTGACAGCCAGGCCCTGGGCCAGGTTTGTCTGGTGCTTACCTGGTCAAGCAGACTGTTGCTTCTGTTGACCCACTGGCCAACATATTTATCACATCCTGGTTGATTTGGCACTTGTTGGAGATATTTCTATGCATGTTCCAGCAGTGTTTTTGATATCGTTTGGTAAAGTGTTGGAAAGACTGGAACCACGGATGTTGATGCAGTGTTCTGTTATGCCCACAGCACCCCTGTTTTTCACTGGGTTTATTCTACACTTTATCTTATATCTCACTCCACCTTGTTGTTTCACCAGTGTGCAGATTTGGGACTATGCCACCAAATGGCTGCTATAGCTACCATATCCATAAAATACCTCACCAAAAAAAAGAATCCTTTACCTCTCCTCCAGTATCCACAACTGGAATCTATACAGTCCCTTGGAGACACTGCAATAAGAAATATGTGGGAGAACTAGTAGGAGCCTGTCTGTAAAGTTAAAGGATAAATGTGCATGCATTAGGGGTGACCTAAGTAGGAACACCAAGAATCGCAGGCCACTTGCAGAGGTCACCGGACCTAACCGTTAGTGACTTCTTTCCTTGGGGGTACGTGAAGAGCACAGTTTACATACCACCACTACCCGTAACCCTGGAGGAGCTGAAAATTTTGATCACTGAAGCAGTTAGCATGATAACTCCAGATATGCTGCAGAGCATCTGGACTGAACTGGACTGTTGCATCGATGTTTGCCGAGCAACCAGAGGGGCGCACATTGAGTGCTTTTAATGCTACCCTATACCACATGAAACTGAATGAAATCCTGCATCTGAAGCTACTAACTGAAAGATTATTACAAAAAAGTTGCATGTTATACCTGTTTGAATTCAGAGAGTATTTTTGTGGACACCCTGTACTATCACTTAGTGCAAGTATAGTATTTGGCTGCTTACTAAGTTTTAATACAGAGTATTTGCCATTGGGAAAAGAGTACAGTAATTTGATTTTAATATGCTGCTTGAGAGGAATTGTATCGCAGCTGATGGCAATTTTTTTTTTTTTTTTTTAGCCAATCTTACTAAATTTCTTTTCTGCGTATTCTTAGGGTAGGTGACATTACTTTTTTAAGCATTTCATGCATTACTTTACTAAATAAAGTAAGTTTGATATGATTTTGAGATCAGAATTGATTGCAAACATATAATAACATTGATTTCATTTTTTAAACATTAAAACTTCTGTCAACACCCTCTTTTTCTCCCATACACTACCATCTTTTTCATCTCTGCAGTGTGGCACTGAATAACTCTTAATTGGTTTAATGCTCTATGCAAATGCCCGGGGCTTGAACTTTTAATAGGCACGTGTAAGCACATTAAATAGGAGTGAGTGGAGGCAAGTGATGTTCATGACGTAACAGGCTGTTTGAGTGTGAGAAAGGTAACTTTTATAAAAGGATTCAGGAAAACTAGTAAGCCAGACTTGAATACTGGAGGTGGAAATTACAGTGCCAGTACTCTGGAGAAAGAGTAGGGATATAACAGATCAGAGGGTTATCTGAACTCTAAGGTCAATACACTTCTGGCAAAATGGTGATTGACTGAGTGATAATGAAAATATTTCCTCTTTTTTTTTGGGGGGGGGGGGTCACCCTACCTCACAGTGATTGACTTGAGTGACAATGAAAATATTTCCTCTTTTTTTGGGGGGGGGGTTACCCTACCTCACCGTGAGATGGCCATGAAAATATTTCCTCTTTTTTTGGGGGGTTACCCTACCTCACCGTGAGATGGCCAGTGTATTAAAAAAATTGTAGTTCACTTAAAGCAATGATTCTCAGTTTAATTAGTTTTTTTTGCATCTGGTTTAAAACATCTGCTCACTTCTTAGGCATTTATTTATATTAAGTAACTGCTAGTACTATTTGCATGTGATATTGCGTGCTGAAATAAAGCGAATATGACTGTTCCTAACAAATGTTTTTAGAGCCAGTTAATCAGCACATATACTGTACTGGGCAGTGTTGCAACAGTGGTTGGTGCTGGAACCCCAGGAGTTCAGTTCAGTGGCTTACATCTAGTTTCAGCATGATGGGCATCAACTGCTGGAGTTTGATTAGGACTTTGCACAGTACTGTACTGTACATTCTGTGTTTGCTTATATACCTTAATTTCCTGTGGAAGTTTTTGCAATGAGAAGTTGTGTCTACATTATAATTTAATTTGTGAGAATTTAAAACTTTAGATTGCTTTTTAACTTGACTTGTAAGTTTATATTTTAATAGACTTCCACATATTGTGTGGGTTACATTCCTGACAATCAGAGCTGTGTAATTACTGTGAAATGGGGAATAAATAACATATGAGAAAATAGGGTTATGTTCTTGACACCTCCTTTAAAGCTAAATGAGGTTTTAAAAGTTTAACTTAATTCATCAAAAAAGTTAAAGTTATTGATACAGTACCTTACATTTCAGTTGTCTCTGCTTGTTGATTTAGAATAGTATGGAGAGGGTTGATGTAACTTTACCTGGCATAGTTGGATGTAGTGGAGTCCGAACATTTTAAAAATACAGTACTTGTAGCCTACTAAAAAGTTACATAATTTTTTTTCTTAATTTAAATTATGGTTGCTAGTGTAGGTTAATCTTGGATTGTAGAGAGTTGTTGTGGCCCTACTGGACTTAGGTGGATGACCGTGGTTGCTGTGTAGATATTAATGATTATGTGTTGAAGTTGATGCATAGTTGTCAGTTGATAGCTTTATAGGCATATTGGCGTACTCGGATATTCTGTAATGCGCCTTGATAATAGATACTGACAAATTGACTTAGAAAGACACATGAGCAAACACTAGGACATATTTATTAGAAAACATTTCAGTCCCTGGACCTTGATCACTTCTTACGTACAGAGGTTAAGAATCAGTGTATATAGGTGGAGAGTGAGGTGCAAGTGACACATAGTGACCTGAAAAATACCATATTGGGATGAGGACAAGTAGATAGTGGGATCATATGACTCTTGTGTTGTTTGGCAGGTGGGGCTTTGCCTGGTTGAGTATCATGTTTTCTAATGTTTTTGAAATTTTGTAGTTTCCTGTATTATGTGCTTTTATATTCTTTTGAAAGTGAAAAAAGTATGTTTCACTTTACAGCAATTTTTGCTTTACAACAGTATTCATCACTTTACAGTAATTTTTGCTTTACAACAGTAGCCTGGAACCTAACCTGCTGTATAAGCGGGGCCTGGAGTTTACCTGGAGAGGGTTACTGGGGTCAACGCCCCCGTGGCCCGGTCTGAGACCAAGCCTCATCGTGGATCAGGGTCTGATCAACCAGGCTGTTACTGCTGGCTGCACACAAACTGACGTATGAACCACAGCCCGGTTGGTCAGGTACTGACTTTAGGTGCCTGTCCAGTGCCTTCTTGAAGGCAACCAGGGGTCTATTGGTAATCCACCTTATGTATGTTGGGAGGCAATTGAACAGTCTTGGGCCCCGGACACTTATTGTGTTGTGTCTCAGTGTACTCGTGGCGCCCCTGCTTTTCATCGGGGAAATGTTGCATCTCCTGCCGAGTCTTTTGCTTTCATATGAAGTGATTTTCGTGTGCAGGTTTGGTACCAACCCCTCCAGGACCTTCCAAGTGTATATTATCATGTATCTCTCTCGCCTGCGCTCAAGGGAATACAGATCAAGAACCTTCAACCGTTCCCAGTAGTTTAAGTGCCTTATTGCACTTATGTGTGCCGTGAAAGTTCTTTGTACACTCTCCACTGCCCATAATTATAAAACTTGGAATTGTTAGACTCTGTGCAGTAACTGGAGAATGAATCTTCTGGTCGGCTTTAAACGTCTAGCGCTGGTGTGTTTAGCTCAAAGGAAGGTTTGCAATGTTATTGAGCTGCACAAGATTTTATTAAACAACTCAGTTTCTGTGCAATAATTGGTAACTACCTCTTCTGGATGGTTGGAATTTTTAATGGCTGATGCATCATATGAAAAGGATGGCATCCTATAATTTTAGTCTGTGCAGGTGCAGATTTGACACTTCACTAAGATAATTAATAATCTTGGAATTACAGTACAAGTTGGCCATCACTACTCTGGCAATCAGTTATCCGGTTCCATCAGTAATCCGGCACTAATT
Organism: Cherax quadricarinatus; assembly: GCF_038502225.1. NCBI lineage: Eukaryota > Metazoa > Arthropoda > Malacostraca > Decapoda > Parastacidae > Cherax > Cherax quadricarinatus. Next base: position 7,610,042 of record NC_091379.1, read on the forward strand.
TCAGCTAGCATAATTTCAAATTTCATCATTTGACTGACTTAGAAATTGTGCAGTTGGTTGTAAATCCACAGCAGCAAGCCAGTGGAGGAGAAAGCAGTGATGAAAATGAGAAAGATGTAGCAGAAAGAGTCTCTGTTGATAGGTTAATTAAGTGTATTCTAACCTAATCGCTCTGTAATTCGGCAGACTCACTAATTCGGCACACTACAGGTCCCAGCGATGCTGGATTAGTGATGGCCAACCTGTATTGCATTCTGTGCAATAACTCCTCTTCAAGGGGGGCTCCTTGTCGTGGTGAAGAGGCTCTTGGTCTGAGGAATTAGACCTGTCGGTCTCCTTCCTCAGACCGAACCTAATTACCCCCCAATCCTCCCTTCCCTATCCCATCCTCCCTACCCTCCCTTTTCCCTGTCCCTCCCTTATTCCCTTCCTCTTTTTGGCCTGTAGGATTCTTCCCACAGGCATGCTGGTTCCTAGGTAGGGGGAAGGGTACCGGGGTCCATCCCATTCCGTTGAGGTTCTTGGCGGTGGCATAATTTGCCGTGGAATCTGGATCGCCTGGGGATGTCCCGATCCCTCTCTGGTATCCCGGAGGGGGGCTTTGGGTGTCTTTCGGGCGACGGGTGTATCTCTGGAAGCCACCTTTCGGATTCCGGGGGTGGTGGCCAAAGGAGGTATGCTTTGTTACGGATATCCGGCCGCCCTCTCTTTTGTCCACTGAGGTAGCTCGGCAGACGTGAGGTTGCTATCCTGGATTGCTGGTTTACTGGCATGAAGGGTAGGGTATGGCATGGGTTCCATGCTGCATCTGCGCTACTTGCGGTGCTGAGGTCCTCTTGGGCGTGGAGGGAGATTTCCACCCCTTTCATCCCTCCTGGGAACTATTCCTCCCCGCTACCCCATTTTTTTATTCTTTTCTTATTATTTTTATTTTATTTTCTTTTTTTTTTCTTAAAAACAAAAAGAAAAGAAGTAACCTAACCATGGAGAACCCAGTCCATGAATCCACTACCCCCGGGCCTCTTCTTGATACCTCACCCCATTCTGACCCTGCCTCGTTTTTTGACCACTCTTCGGACACTTCTGCTGCCCCTGTACCTCTTGATGGTGCTGTTTCCTCACCCGCTTCAGGTACCAGGGTTTTGACTGACTCCTTCGATTTGTCTGACATCCGCTCTCCTTTGACTATGCTTCCGGCCTCTCCCTCTACGGTGCGGCAATTTTCGAATCGCCAGCCAGTTTCATGTCAGACCAACTCCGGTCCTGCTCCTAAACGCCAACGACAATCTCCTGATGATGCTACTTCGTTACCTTCCCATTCTACTCGGAAAAGACCGACACGTCATGCACTCCCTCTCCACGCTCAGTTTTGGACCACACAATGGACTAAATTCTTTACTTTAAGACCGACTTCTTCTACTGCCTATCTTTCCGACCATAGTATTGGCAAAGCACTCCTACGGCGTGTTGGTAGAGATATTTCATTTCATGCTCTCAAGAGCGGTACGCGCATCATCACTGTCCAGAATGCTACCCAAGCTCATGATCTTTCTCTCCTTTCTCATATCGATACTACTCCTATCACTATTGAAAAACATCTTTCTCTCAATTCTTGTAGTGGTACTGTCATTCTGCCCCATACCATAGTCCAACAGAATTTCCAGACATGTGGCAATGACATTCTTGAACAGCTGGAACTCCAGGATCTCCCAATCCTTAAAGTAGATACTTATGTCCTTCCTGCTTGCGGGCAGAGACGATACCCTTGCAATGTGGCTCGATTAACCTATGTCGCAGGACATAGGTTACAAAGTTCGAAAGGTGATCCCTACACCGCAACAGTGTAGAAATTGCTGGCGTTTTGGTCACCCAGCGAAATATTGCAGATCTATAGCTGAATGCCCAGTCTGTGGTGCCAACGACCATTCTAATACGTCTTGCAGTCGACCTCCCTCTTGCCTTAATTGTCATGAAGCTCACCCTTCGTACTCTCGCCGTTGCCAGGTCTACTTAAATGAGCGTGAAATCCGTTGCCTCATAGAAGCAGAAGGTCTCCCTTATGCTATGGCAGTTTCTCATCTCCGCCTCCAAGGGAGACTACCCCGTGTTTCTTATTCTCGTGTTTCAAAACGTCCCCCCACTTCTGGGGTCCCATCTTCTGCAGCCTCCTCTGTTGTTACCCCTCCCATAGTCACTTCTGTATCTAATTCTTTTGCTGTCCTGGGCTCAGACGTCCCTACTTCAACACCTCAGTCTGTTCTGATATCTTCGAGTTCTCACTCACAAGCCCCGGTATCGACAAGATCTCGTACGACACCTTCTACCAATTGCCCCTCTACTTCTCAGAAGTCCAAAATATCCCCTTTGCTCAAATCTTCCTTGACCCCTCCTTCTCTTCTTTTGCCCACATATTTTACCTTTCCAGTCTCTGTACCTGGTTCTTCCCCTCTCACTGGCTATTACAAGTGTGAATGTTCACCCTCCTCCTCGTTCTGTGCCTCCCTCCCCTGTCCCCTCCCAAGTCTCTCCCTCTTCTGCTGCCTCCCAGGTTTTTGCCTCTTCTGTCCCCTCCCACACTTCTTCTCCAGTCCCTTACATTCTTTCATACCCCTTACTTTGGTACAGTCCATTACTGTCCCAGTCTTTACTCACCCTCCTCCTACCTCCAATATCGTCTCCCATATGCCTTTGAATTCAGAAACACTTGAAGTCATTTCAGAATATATGGCAGAGACTAAACCTTCAATGGACACTGATCCACCTCCTGTTCCTTCTCTTCCCTCTCCTCCATCTCCATAACTCCATTCTTTGCAATGTTCCGTTCCTTTGCTGCTTGAACGTCTTCCGATGCCACCGCACGTTGACTTTTCTAACCCCTCTAGTCCATAGGTGCCCTTCCCTATGGATTCCTGGTATTTTCTTCATTGCCAATCATGGCCTATTTGCAGTGGAATATCCGCAGCCTCGGGTAATCGGGGTGAGCTTCAGATGTTGCTTTCCAGGTTTTCCCGTTGGTGCTTGCTTACAAGAACCAAAATTACACTCGGCTGTTTTCCAACCTATCTCAGGCTATAATTTATTGTATTCTTCGGATCCTTTCTCTGATGGGACCTTTAATGAAAGTGCCCTTCTTCTACGCAATGATATTTCATACTGTCAACCATTTGTCCATACCTCGCTGCATTACACTGCAGCCTGTATCCACTTGAATAAGTGGTTTACAATATGTTCTTTATATCTCTCTCCTTCTCGAGCATTTTCTATCTCAGATTTTGCCTTACTTGTTTCATCCTTACCACCACCGCTTCTGTTACTTGGCGATTTTAATGTCCACCATTTCTTCTGGGGGGGGGTCTCATTGTGACTCGCGTGGCATCCAGTTGGAGGCTTTTCTCGCCTCTCTCCCCCCTCCGTGTTTTAAATATGGGTACTCTCACCCATTTTGATCCTCGTACTCATACTCTCTCTTGCATCGATCTGTCGGTCTGCTCTTCCTCCACTGCACTAGACTTCGCCTGGTCTGTTCTACCGGACTTACATGATAGCAATCATTTTCCAATCATTCTTCTCCTTCATATTCACCACCATTCCGTAGCCCTCACTGGCAATTTGATCAGGCACATTGGGACCTTTACTTGCAATTGACTGCTTTTAGTGAGGTTCCTTCTTCCTCCTCCATTGATGAGCTCCTGCACCTCTTCTCGACGTCAGCTTTAACCGCAGCTTCTCATTCTATACCCCAAACCTCAGGCAGGCATTCTCAGAAGTGCGTGCCTTGGTGGTCTCCTGCTTGTGCTCGTGCAGTACATTTGAAACGTGCTGCATGGGGCAGGTACCGGTACAATAGAACTGATGAGAGACTTCTTGATTTTAAGCAGAAGCGTGAGATCGTGATGCTAAACGCACTTGCTGGCGAGATTGTTTCCACCATCACCTCTGCTTCCTCTTTGAGTGCAGTCTGGAAAAAAGTGAGGAAATTGAGTGGTAAATACTCTCCTGACCCGGCCCTACTCTATGGGTCACCGGTGTTGATGTAGCAAACCCTCTTGACGTTGCCATTGAAATTGGCACTCATCTAGTCCGTATTTCCTGGGGGCTCCATCTATGCCCCTCGTTTCTTTCCTCAAAGTCTGCCAGAGAGTTAGTATCCTTGGACTTTTCTTCTCTCAGAGAAGAGCAGTATAATGTGCCTTTTACACTTCGGGAACTGGAGGCAACACACTCAGCATGCTGATCATTGGCAGCTGGGCCTGACGACATTCATATTCGGATGTTACAACATTTACATCAGTCAGCCCTTGTAGTCCTCTTACACCTCTTACACCGCCATTGTTCTCCCTTTCCGCAAGCCGGGTACTACGGGACATGATGCCTCCCACTATCGTCCCATTGCTCTTACTAGTGCAGTTTGCAAAGTGATGGAACGTCTGGTAAATTGACGTTTAATGTGGTATTTAGAGACACACAGCAGTCTCTCCACTAGTCAATATGGCTTTCGTAAGGGACGATCTACCATAGACCCATTACTACGTATAATGGGGGTTTATTTGGTAGGCTGTAAGCGGGGTGTGAATGATATACTTCTTCGGAGGCTTCTTACTTTATTGATAAGTCGTGGTGGGTTACACAGGCTTGTGTGTTTGTGCCCATGGCCCGGGCAGGGCCATGCCCACGAGAGAGAGCTGGGAGTACTTGTGTCTTGATGCCAGGCCGCTGTGTGAGTGAGAGCGAGGCAAGTCTGGGCATACTGAAGTGGCAAGGCCTATAGGTGGCAGCACTTGAGTGGCGCGAAATATGAACTAAGCTGGCAGACAGCATGGGCTGTCTGTGCAGACAGTACAGGCTGTCTACATACGCTCGGCCACCTACCGCGCGTCGTCCCGACGCGACAATACTGGTAGTAAAAGAAACTCGGTCTCTCTCTCGTAGGAACAGGGCACAGAACACAAAATAAAAACATATATATACATATGGACATGGAAAAAAAAACTTCCTACAGGGAGGGAAGAAAAAACATGTGGGGTGTGCTAAACATCGTGGTCATAGGCAGTGAGCATCGAAGTGCATCACTGCACGCCTTCCTGCGTCTGGACAGATACTGCAACACGGGAGACATCGCTGCGGCTGAGCTGTGACGTAACAGGGTACGGTCTCCTCTGGAACGGTGAAGCAGACATCGTAGGAGTCGCTGCAGGTTTTCACTCAACCTGGGGCACGACATGCTGGTGCCCTCGAGTGAGGCGTCGACAAAACTCGGCAACTGGGCAGGACTTCTGGCAAGCGACTCAGGACACTCCTCGACTGGTACTGTCGCTGGGCTGTCACTGCCGGCGAGCGTGGAGCGAGTTGTGGAGCGAGTCGTGGCAGAGACGACTGGGCGAAACATCTGGGAGTCGTAACATCATACACCAGACTGCAGTGAGCGAGCTAGCAGTCAAAGTGACATCATCTTTGTGCAGGCTGCTCACTGAAGCTTGTGACACGAGGCTGACACAGCGCCTGCCGACAGGGCTGGCTGCGGCTTGACGAGTATCATCTCTCGACAGTTGGAGTTATAGCAGAGGTTAGCCTAAGCGTCCCCAGACTTGTTTCTCTACATATAACTGCACTCTGACGGTCTGGAGGTGAAGTGAAACAAATCTCGATGGGAATCGTAGCAGGTACGATTCTGCAGAACAACACGAGCGACGAGCATAAAAGCTTTCTGTACAAGGGGGCTCATACGCTCAGGGCTGAGAAATCAGCTGTCAAACACTGGTCAGGCGGGTGACTTAGTGGTGCAACTCAAGGGTCTGACCACAGACCTCACTGGACACACGGAAAACTTACAAACACACCGCTGTACATACGGTACAACATGGCTTAACTAGCAAATGATGCTTTTCTGTGCACAAAACTGACACTAAGACATACTAAAATGTGAGAACACTGACTGAGAGGAATTAATTAACACACGACATATATCTTCTCTCAATCTTCTCGACAATACTGAAATAATTACTAGAACACTCGATGTTGACATCATGTGATGTCAGGCGTGATGTCGCAAGGTGACGTCAGCAGCAGTGACGTCAGCAGACATCGTGAGGTGACGTCAGGCAGACATCGTGAGGTGACGTCAGCAGACATCGTGAGGTGACGTCAGGCAGACATCGTGACGTCATGAAGTCGGGCAGCATCGTGGGTGACGTCAGCAGACATCTCGGGTGACGTCAGGCAGACATCGTGACGTCATGAAGTCGGGCAGCATCGTGGGTGGCGTCGATGTGATGCGGGCAGCAGACCACAGCATGTGGCCTGGGATATCTGGTAACTCACGTGGCTTTGTAGGTCTACGTGACATCGGCCACACCCACATGACGTCGTGATCCACGTAGCTTCGAGTGGCCTCGGGCACTCGGATACACTGCACTGGCAATGAATTCATACGAAAAAAACAGAAAACACAGCAGAGGGAGTGGGCAGTGGTGAGTGGTGTAGTGGCGAGGAGCGTGCGTGAGTGTATGGCAGGGCGGGCATGGGCAAGGTGAGGAACAGCCACTTCCTCTCCTCTCCTCCCCCACCCACAAACACGTGGAGAAGCTCACACTGGACGCAGAAATCACCACAAAACTCACCTCTGGCTTGCTGAAACAGCTGTGCTGAGCTGAACAACAACAGCAACATACAAGTGACGCTGAACACGTGACTTGAGAAACAGCGTGGGGTCACTGGGACGCTGTAGCGTGGGGTCACTGTGACGCCACTCACATTTCTCGGAGAATTTCGATAAATTTCGGCTGGATCCTGCTTGTACCTGTGTCTGGATGCTCAAACGTGCAGACACGACATCAGGATAACTCGTTGAGAGACGGATGCTTCTTGTGTAGGGTGATGAAGTGAAGATGACTTCATAACTCTCCCTCCTCGCGGGGCAAACACAACTGCTGCAAGCACCGCTGTCACCATTAATAATGGGGGTTATTTGGTAGACTGTAGAGCGGTGTTAATGATATACGTCTTCGGAGGCTTCTTACTTTATTGTTAAGTAGTGGTGGGTTACACAGGCTTGTGTGTTTGTGCCCATGGCCCGGGCAGGGCCATGCCCACGAGAGAGAGCTGGGAGGCCTTGTGTGTTGATGCCAGGCCGCTGAGTGAGTGAGAGCGAGGCAAGTCTGGGCATACTGAAGTGGCAAGGCCTATAGGTGGCAGCACTTGAGTGGCGCGAAATATGAACTAAGCTGGCAGACAGCATGGGCTGTCTGTGCAGACAGTACAGGCTGTCTACATACGCTTGGATACGTATGTTTGTAATGCCTTTGCGAATAACCACTCGGTTATTGCCATATTTTTTGACCTTGAGAAAGCATATGACACAACTTGGAGGCATAATATTTTGGCCCAAGCCCACTCCTTAGGCCTCTGAGGCAATCTACCATCCTTCCTTAAGAACTTTTTAACCGACAGACATTTCCGTGTTTGAGTCAATAATGTGCTCTCCCTGGACTTTGTCCAAGCTGAAGGTGTCCCTCAGGGATGTGTTCTGAGCACAACACTTTTTCTCCTTGCTATAAATGATTTGGCCTTTGTTTTTCCATCCAATATTTGGTCACAGACCGGGCCGCGGGGGCGTTGACCCCCAGAACTCTCTCCAGGTAAACTCCAGGTATGTTGATGACTTCGCTATTGTTTGTGCAGGCGCTGACTGTCGCCTCATTACAGCTTCTCTCCAGCATGCGGTCGACCGTGTTTCCAATTAGGCCACCACGCATGGGTTTAAATTTTCCAGTACCAAAACTCACCAAATTACTTTCACTAGATGCTCTGTCATCTCCGATCATCCTTTGTACCTCTATGGCTCCCGTATCCCTGAACGTGATAGTCAGGTTTCTAGGCCTTCTCTTTGACCGTAGGTTATCCTGGAAACCTCACATTACCTCTCTGAAGGCAACTTGTCACAGCCGGCTGAACCTTCTTAAAACCCTTGCTCGTCTTTCATGGGGAGCTGATTGTCGAACTCTCCTTCGCCTACATTCAGCCCTCATTTTATCGAAACTCGATTATGGTGACCAGATCTATTCAGCAGCCTCTCCTGCTACTCTCTCTAGCCTTAACCCCATCCATCACCAAGGATTACGTTTGTGCCTTGGTGCTTTTCGCTCTTCCCCTGTTGAGAGCCTCTATGCAGAAGCAAATGTTCCATCCTTGTCTGATCGCCGTGATGCCCATTGCCTTCGTTACTATGTACGCTCTCACGATCTACACAATCCTTCCATTTATAGAATGGTCACCGATATTAGTAGACATTCTTATTTGTTCGCCGCCCCTGTTTGCTCCGTCCCTTATCTCTTCACCTACATTCGCTCTTGTCTTTCCTTCAGTTACCACCTTTATATTTCATGTAGCATCTCACTTTTCCCTACCCCCCTGGGAAGTTCCAGCTGTTCGGGTCTGCTCTTTCTCACTCCCTTGCTCGAAAGCCCAACTGCCTACGGTGGCTTCCCACTCTCTTTTTCTTGACCACTTCCACTCTCATTCTCATGCCATCGCAGTGTACACAGATGGCTCTAAGTCTTCTGACGGCGTCGGATTCGCAGCAGTGTTTCCAGACAGCGTTGTGCGAGGGCATCTACTATCTTCGGCTAGCATTTTTACTGCTGAATTGTATGCCATTCTTGCAGCTCTTATTCATATCGCATCTATGCCTGTGTCATCATTTGTGGTTGTCTCAGACTCCCTTAGTGCTCTACAGGCTATACGGAAATTTGATACACCTCGCCCCCTAGTTCTCCATATCCAACTTTGGCTATGCCGTATCTCTACCAGGCATAAAGATATTGTTTTTTGTTGGGTCCCTGGTCATGTTGACGTACAGGGCAATGAACAGGCCAATGACCTACCAATTTCATATAGAGGTGCTCCATTTCCGGAGTATTTTGCTGTAATAGATACCCACCTTCACACCCGTTGGCAACAACGTTGGTCAACTCTGCTAGGTAACAAACTTCATTCTATTAAGCCGAGCATAGGTTACTGGCCGTCTTCTCGTCATCAGTGCCGAGGTTGGGAGACTTCTGTCTCCCGCCTTCGCATTGGCCACACTCGTCTTACTCATGGGTATCTCATGGAGAGGCACCCTGTTCCTCTCTGTGAGCAGTGTCAAGTTCCAGTATCGATTAGCCACATTCTGTTAGACTGCCCTCTCTATCAACGAGCACGCAGAATTTACCTCCAACGCCGTCTTCGTTCTACTACTCTCTCTTTACCTTCCCTTCTTGCTGATGGACCCTCCTTTAATCCTGACTCTCTCATTGACTTCTTGACAACGACTGATTTACTCCACAAACTCTGATGATGATACCTTTCGCACTCCCCTCAGCCCTTTCTACCTCAATCTCTTGCTGCCCTCTACCCTTTCACCATCCACTGCCCCGCTGTTCTCTGTAACCTATTACTCGCCCATCTCCCTTTTGCCACCTGATACCCTCGCTTCCTTCCTTCCCTGCAGCGCTGTATAGCCCTTGTGGTTTAGTGCTTCTTTTTGATTATAATAATAATAATGTGCAATAACTAGAGAATGCATATTCTGGTCAGCTTCAAGCTTTTACTCATTGTGTTTTACTCAAAGTAAGATTAACATTGATTTTGGGTTGTGTATTTTTTGTTTTGCCAATTTTGTTGAAGAAATTAGAAAACTTTAAGTATTCTGTTTTTTAACTGAACTTGTGATGGTTTTATCTGATGGGCCTCAAAACTTTCAATACTGATAAGTTGAGAATGTAACTTCTGAGAGGCTTCAGACATTAAGTGCTGGTGTTTTGGGGGATATTAGTCTGTGTATGGTAGCTACTCAGTGTCTTCTCTTTGACTTCAAAATTTCTAAGCTGGTGTATCTTATACACAAATAATTCGCATAGGAGAAAGAAATTTAAGGCAACGTTTCGTACCTATTTGGACCATTAACTAGTCACACACACAGAGACACTAAGGTAGGTATACTGTTTGGCAGGAAACAGGACAAGTGTTTCCTGATGTGGGTCTTAGTCATATGATGACCCACAGCTAGAGCTTTTGGTCATCTGACCGAGGACTTCCACTAATTTACCTAGTCCCACCTCTTTAAAAATCATGGTTATGATTATAATCATTAGGTTAATCCACTAGTTAGCTAGATTACAGGCACAAAGGTAGGGAGTCAGTTTATGTACGAGAGGGTGGCAGGGATGGGAGAAAGAGAGGAGGAAGATTTGAATTGATTATGGGTTGTGTACCAATTTTCCATCGTTATTGATGCAGTTGAGATATTAATTTTGTGTGTGATAATTTAGGAATACCACCTTTAACACCGTTAAATTATAAACTGCGTTTGAAAGTTACGTATACGGCTTTCAGTGGTATTTCTGTCGTGTGCACTGAAGTAGAGGGGGAAAGGGGCTTGTGAGATAGTGATACCCTTCCTAGGTGGTACTGCTATTAAAACAAACGCATGCGCCCACACGCACACACACACCCATGCGCACGCACATGCACACGCACACATGCACACACGCACACATGCACACACGCACATGCACACACGCACATGCACACAAACCCACACACACACACGCACATGCACACAAACCCCCACACACACACGCACATGCACACAAACCCACACACACACATGCACACAAACCCACACACACACAAACCCACACACACACAAACCCCCCCCCACACACACACAACCCCCCCACCCACACACAAACCCCCCCACACACACAACCCCCCCCACACACACGCGCGCATATACTACAGGCCTAGTGTCTAATCGACATGTGCCTAGGACAAAATGGTAACTAACACACAGGAAGCAGAGAGGGAGAGGACCTAGTAGTGATCAGTGAAGAGGCGGGGCCAGGAGCTGAGTCTCGACCCCTGCAACCACAATTAGGTGAGTACACACACACACACACACACACACACACACACACACACACACTATCACACTTGCTCACACTCGCTCGCTCTCTTGTCATTACCTCCTTCCCTCCCATCCTTATTTCTTCCTTTCACAAAAAACAACAAAGTTCAGATAGAACCCAGATAAAATGAAGAAAAAGTCTCACTGACTGCTTGTGTTTCCTTCTAGGGATTCTGGGTCAGATATTGACATAGTCTAACAAAGCATCCCTGGGGAGGGAGGCTGGTTTCCAGTAACCTACAGTATGTGTACTCACCTATTTGTACTCATCTATTTGTGGTTCCAGGGGTCGAGTCTTAGCTCCTGGCCCCGCCTCTTCACCGGTTTCTACTGGGCCCTCTCACTCCCTGCTCCATGAGCTTTATCAAACCTCGTCTTAAAACTATGTATGGTCCCTGCCTCCACTACATCACTTTCTAGGCTATTCCACTGCTTGACAACTCTATGACTGAAGAAATACTTCCTAATATCTCTCTGACTCATCTGAGTCTTCAACTTCCAATTGTGACCTCTTGTTTCTGTGTTCCCTCCCTGGAACATCCTGCCTTTGTCCACCTTGTCTATTCCGCGCAGTATTTTATATGTCGTTATCATGTCTCCCCTGACCCTCCTGTCCTCCAGTGTCGTCAGGCCGATTTCCCTTAACCTTTCTTCATAGGACATTCCCCTTAGATCTGGAACTAACCTTGTCGCAAACCTTTGCACTTTCTCTAGTTTCTTGAAATGCTTTATCAAGTGTGGGTTCCAAACAGGTGCTGCATACTCCAGTATGGGCCTGACGTACACGGTGTACAGTGTCTTGAACGATTCCATACTAAGGTATCGGAACGCTGTTCTCAGGTTTGCCAGGCGCCCATATGCTGCAGCAGTTATCTGGTTGATGTGTGCTTCCGGAGACATGCTCGGTGTTATACTCACCCCAAGATCTTTCTCCTTGAGCGAGGTTTGCAGTTTTTGGCCACCTAGCCTATACTCTGTCTGCGGTCTTCTGTGCCCTTTCCCTATCTTCATGACTTTGTATTTGGCGGGATTAAATTCGAGAAGCCAGTTGCTGAACCAGGTGTGTGTGTGTGTGTGTGTGTGTGTGTGTGTGTGTGTGTGTGTGTGTGTGTGTGTGTGTGTTTCACCCTAAAAACTTTGTAAGTTTACCTCTCCCGGTGGTTGATACCTGACCAGGTCTCCAGCTTGATGGCCTGATCATCTTACGCACCACAGCCTGGCTGATCAGGAAATGACTAAGAATTTACCAAGTTTCCAAGAGAAGACAATCATGGCTGGGATTATTTTATTCATCAGTAAATATAACAGTGACTCCCTCCTGGGCATTTCAAGGGTCTGACCTATAACTTTTTGTTGCTGTTATACCCTCTGTACACGTTTTTTCTCTCTTTTTAACTCCCTTGACACGTTCACCCCTTTCCTTAACCCTCCATTATATGTTCTTTCCCTAACCATCCTTACACGTTCATCCCGCTCCCTCGCCCCTTTACACGTTCATCCCGCTCCCTCGCCCTTTACACGTTCCTTCCTTTCTTTCCCCTTTACACGTTCATCCCACTCCCCCTTTATGCGTTCTTCACACTCCGTTCCTCTTAACACGTTCCTCTTTCCCGCCCCTTTACACGTTCCTCCCTTTCCCTCTCCCTTTTAGACATTCCACCCACTCCATCCCCTTTTAGAGGTTTCTTCCACTTCTCATTAGGCGTTCCTCTCATCCCTCTTTCGGTGTTGGGTTCCTTGATGCTATAAATGGTTTTTAAAACAGACAAGTTGAAGAATTGAGACACTTATGCAACATGTGGGAATCTTTACTGAAGAAACGTTTCTCCAAACAGTGGATTCATCAGTCCAGTACAAAGCAGGAAGGTATAAGGAGACGAGGAGTTTGAGGTAATCAGTTCCTCAGCCTGGAATCGATTCCAGGCTGAGGGACTGATAAAGGCCACTGTGTGGGCAAAACGTAGCCAATAAAGTATCGCACTGTAATGCATATGTGTCTACTTTTCCACCTCTTCGTTATTTTATAACATTTATGTCCATGTCCCCCTGTGAGTTTATCACGTGTCGTAAGAGGCGACTAAAATGCCGGGAACAAGGGACTAGTAACCCCTTCTCCTCTATATATTACTAAACTTAAAAGGAAAAGCTTGTGGTTTTCCTTTTGGGTCACACTGCTTCGGTGGGATGCGGCCGGTTTGTTGAAAGAAATGATAATAATAATAGTAATAATAATCCCATCTTGTAGCATTGCTGGCATCGGGGATGTCTAGGTAAACAGGTTCAACATTCACTTGTTTCTCTACATCCTCCCCCGTACATCAACAGCCGTAATCGTAGACTTGAAAATTACCTGTCTAAATTCAGTCGAGCATCAAAATTATTGGGAACACTTGAAGTCTCTCTGAAAAAAAAAGTTTCATAATTTACACCTGGAACAGTATGGAGGATTTGGCCTCCAATTTTCACATGGAAATAATTCCCTACGAGAGCGAGGGAGGTTGGGTTGTCAGGAAACAGGACGAGTGTTTCCTGACGCGGGTCAAAGTCGCCTTCCGTCGGCTTACCGGTCCACCCCTTTAAAAATTATGGTTATGATTATAACCATTTGTGATCTTACGAGAGCAAGGAAAGAGGTGGAGTACACTAAAACAAAGTAAATACACACAGATGCAACTATTATGACATTTTATTGTGGCAACGTTTCTCTCTCCAGGAGCGAAAGTGTCATTGATTGCATCTGTGTTCATTTACCTAACATTCTGTTGGTAATTCTACCATTATTACTAATAGACAATAAGTGCAAAGGAACCAAGACTTTTCAACACCCTGTTAACGTTGTTAGTTTCCTCTTCTGTCTCCCCTCGAGGAAGGTTCCTTGATGCTGGTGAGGGGCTCTTAATCTAGGGAATTGGATCTGTTCTCCAGTTCCCTGAATTAAACCTGATTACCTTCCACATCCCCCCCAGGCGCTGTATAATCCTACGGGTTTAGCGCTCCCCCTTGATTATAATAATAATCCTCTTCTGTCTGAATTCTCTCCCCTTGCCTCTGCGACCTGTGGTGTGCTGTACTGCCGCTTCTTCTTGCCCGGGTCTCTATTCTCTCTAGAAGTTGTAGATGAGACGGTGGGGAATGAGGTGGAAGGCAATCCAAGACAGTGGAGCGTACTCAAGTGTATGGTCTCTCTCTCTCTCTCTCTCTCTCTCTCTCTCTCTCTCTCTCTCTCTCTCTCTCTCTCTCTCTCTCTCTCTCTCTCTCTCTCTCTCTCTCTCTTTCTCTCTTTCTCTCTCTCTTTCTCTCTCTCTTTCTCTCTCTCTCTCTCATGGGTGGAGAGAGGGGGGCGAGATGCGCATGTTTGTGGTCGGGTTGCGTTAGTTAAGCATGAACCTTCCGGAAATAGACCAGAACATTCTACCTTCCTCTCATTTCACCCCTTCCCCCTTCACTTCACCTCTTCCCCCTTCACTTCAACCCTTCACCTTCACTTTACCCCTTCCCCGTCCCCATCACCCCTTCCCCTCACCCTTTCTTTTCACTCGCTCCTTCAGTTTCCCGTTTACCCTTCCATCTCATTATTATCCTCTCCGCAACACCTTCCCCACCACATCATCCCCACCACACCATCCCCACCACATCATCCCCACCACATCATCCCCACCACACCATCCCCACCACATCTTTCCCACCACAGCTTCACCACCACACCTTCCCCACCACACCATCCCCACCACACCATCCCCACCACCACCCCAACCACACCATCCCCTCCACACCATCCCCACCACACCATCCCCACCACACCATCCCCACCACACCATCCCCACCACACCATCCCCACCACACCATCCCCACCACACTTTCCCCACCACACTTTCCCCACCACACTATACCTACCACACCATCCCCACCACACCATCCCCACCACACCATCCCCACCACACCATCCCCACCACATCATCCCCACCAAACCATCCCCACCACACCACCCCCACCACACCTTCCCCACCACACCTTCCCCACCACACCTTCCCCACCACACCTTTCCCACCACACCTTTCCCACCACACTTTCCCCACCACACTTTCCTCACCACACATTCCCCACCACACCATCCCCACCACACCCTCCCCACCACCACCCCCACCACACCATCCCCACCACACCATCCCCACCACACCATCCCCACCACACCATCCCCACCACACCATCCCCACCACACCATCCCCACCACACCATCCCCACCACACCATCCCCACCACACCATCCCCACCACACCATCCCCACCACACCATCCCCACCACACTTTCCCCACCACACCATCCCCCCCACACCATCCCCACCACCACCCCCACCACACCATCCGCACCACACCATCGCCACCACACCATCCCCACCACACCATCCCCACCACACCATCCCCACCACACTTTCCCCACCACACTTTCCCCACCACACCATCCCCACCACACCATCCCCACCACATCATCCCCACCACACCATCCCCACCACACCTTCCCCACCACACCTTCCCCACCACACCTTCCCCACCCCACCTTCCCCACCACCCCGTCCCCACCACACCTTTCCCACCACACGTTCCACACCACACTTTCCTCACCACACTTTCCCCACCACACTTTTCCCCACCACACCATCCCCACCACACCTTCCCCACCACCCACAGTAATCACCCATCCTCTCAACAACACTTCGACGTCGATACCACCTTAAAGATGACGGTTTTGATAATTTTTCCCCCACTCGGGTATAAAGTTGGGGAGGAGGGGAGAAGGTGGGGTGAATTAAAGAGAAGAGGTAGGGTGGTGGGGGGCAGGTTAGTTGATTGTATTTACAGGTTTCCATGAACTGTTAGTAGGTATACCTGGAGAGGGTGTCGGGGATCAACGCCCCCGTGGCCCGGTCCATGACCAGGCCTCGTGGTGGATTAGGGCCTGATCAATCAGGCTCTTACTGCTGGCCTCGCGTAAACCGACGTATAAACCACAGCCCGGCTGGTCAGGTACTGACTTTATGTTCGTGTCCAGCGCCTTTTGAAGACGGCCAAGGGTCTATTGGTACCTTGATTCTTGTGAGGGGCTCTTGATGCGAGGAATTAAAGGTAACCTTAATTTCGGATCAATTCTCTTTGGTTTAGAAAGACACATGAGCAAACACTAGGACATTAGAGAACGTTTCGGTCCCGGGACTGAAACGTTCTCTAATAAATATGTCCTTGTGTTTGCTTACGTGTCTTTCTAAACTAGTTTGTCGGTATCTATTACCAAGGTTTATACCATTAAGATCTCTGTACCTCCACTACTCTCTTGGGTTTATCGCTCACCCATGAAAATGGGTATTTTGATGAACATTATTGATGGTATACAATATTGACAAGTTGATGAATAAGACACCTGCGCAACACTTAGATGTGTTTATTAATGAACAAGACGTATTTGCTACACCTGGGTATCTTTATTGATGAATAAGACGTGCATCAATTGGGTATCTTTATTTGATGAATAAGACACTTGCAACTCTTAGTCTTTATTGATGAATACAACACGTGCAACACTTGGGTATCTCTTGATAAATAAGATACATGTATAAAGTAAAAGGACACAAGTGCAGAGTGAACACTGAAACAAGCTGCCTCATTCCAGTTTATATTTGTCCAACCTATTTTTATGTTACCCAAGTAATAGCTTTTATATCCTTTTACTCATGTACGAATTATTTGCTCTACCATATTGTATTACTTTTGTCACTACCACCACTACTACTACTACTACTACTACCACTAGTGAACATCGAAATGGTACCTCACTAGTATTCACCTCACTATGAGCCTTTATATACCCTGTGTCCATGTATTGTTTGTAATGGCTTGATAAAGCTCCTGGAGAGCGAAACGTTGCCACAATAAATGTCACATTAGTTGCACTTGTGTCCTTTTACTTTACATATTGTCGGTAATTCTACCAACTTTATTACAAGATACATGTGCAACACTTTTTATCTTTACTGACGAAATTTTTGGGTTACGCAGCAATACGGAGGTGATTTAAATTCTGGCAACTTTCGAAGAAGTGGTTTTGAGCTGGGGTGTGCTGAAGTATCGGTTTCGATGGTTGATGTCGCCCCGTTGCTTGTTTTAAGGTGTTCAGTCCGTCAAGGCTGAGAACGCTCTCGCCTCGTCCGTGGTTCGGTCTCCAACATGGGTGGAAATTCTGGGCGTGTTTCTTTACACCTGCTGATCCTGTTCACCTACCTGGGTGTTAATCACCTGGTCACAAGTAAGTGCGGGTGTCATCCTGAGAGACAAGATTGAAGGACCACAATGGAAATATGACAGTCGTCGATCAGGCACTTTCTTTGGTTATCTTGGCTGGCTAACCCTCCCTACCCCGGGTTGTCCTGACTGGCTACCCCTCCCTACCCTGGGTTATCCTGGCTGGCTAACCCTCCCTACCCCAGGTTATCCTGGCTGGCTAACCCTCCCTACCCCAGGTTATCCTGGCTGGCTAACCATCCCTACCCTGGGTTATCCTGGCTGACTAACCCTCCCTACCCCGGGTTATCCTGGCTGGCTAACCCTCCCTACCCCAGGTTATCCTGGCTGGCTAACCCTCCCTACCCCAGGTTATCCTGGCTGGCTAACCATCCCTACCCTGGGTTATCCTGGGTGGCTAACCCTCCCTACCCCAGGTTATCCTGGCTGGCTAACCCTCCCTACCCCAGGTTATCCTGGCTGGCTAACTATCCCTACCCCGGGTTATCCTGGCTGGCTAACCATCCCTACTGGTATATCATAAATAGATAAAAGGTTGTCATTGTTATTGGAGTCTGTAGCCGCCAATTTGCTGATTATTTTTGTAATTTATGGTACGTTTTCCCATGGGATAATTTAAGCCTCTTCTGAACATCTTCAACTTTTAATGACTGATGCATAATAATAATAATAATAATAATAATAATAATCTATATTTCTACGAGTACATGCACAACGTATACAGACCATAGCTGACATCAGTGACATACTATATAGAAAGCCCCTTATGTTGAACAATTTAGGTTAATTTTGTCCCCAGAATGTGACCCCACACCAGTCGGCTAACATCCAGGTACCTACTTACTCTATCAGTATAGCTACTGAATTCCCTATACTTATACTTGTGTAGTATATTGTAGATCGTATCATCCATGTATATATTTAGGCTCCCTTTCAGTAGGCTCAGTGACTAGCTTGCGTGACGTCACGTGATGCCGCATGAGAGCGCTGCGCTCCCGGCCTAGTCCTCCGCGCTTAGGTCTACGACAGGCAACATAGGCAGGCTCGACACCCTCCCGACAACTGCTAGGTGAACATGGACAGCAGGTGTCTTAAGAAATACTCCCTAATATTTTCACCCGTACCGGGGATCGAACCACGGACCTCAATGTGTGAGCTGAGTGTACTAGCAACCGAACAACGGTTGCTAGCACACTAGCGTACCTGCTGTAATAAGTGATCCCCTCTAAAATTACCCTACATTAATTCGGACTTGTGAATTTATGAATAAGATACTTATTAAACCTTATGTAACTTTATTATGGATGAACTTGGTTGCTGATGTTTACCTGTATTAAGTGTTAATGACGCGCTTTAGACTTTTGTGCGTGTGTTGAGGTAGAGTGAGCAGCCATTGAAGGGGAGTGTGGGATGCCTTCATAGTATGGTGCAGAGATCAACGTAAGTCTGGTTAGTTATAATTTGTGCAGTATGTAGAAAGAATAAAAAGGCACATTACCGTGACTGGGACAATGCAGTAGCCCGCACATAGGGGGAAGAAACCTATGACGGCGTTTCGGTCCGATTTGGACCATTAACAGTTACAGTGTGAGACTAGTTATTGGTCCAAGTCGGACCGAAAAGTAATGAGTTTCTTTCTCCAGTGTGAGGGTTATTTGTGTATTGTACAATATGTATTGACATACAGTTGGGGCTCCGCTAGGTTGCTTACTAGTGCTTGCAAAATTCAGGGTAGACAATGAGGCTATCCTCCAGCTACTCGAGATGAAGTGTTTGCTGTTGCAAGGACACCATTGGAAGTAAGTCACTGTCTGATTTTTTTGGGTTGTCTTAGATAATTTACACTCGTGCTACTATGCAAAATAACCACAATGAAAAAAAAATAGTGAAATTTCAAGCGTTTTCGTGATTTCTCAAATGTTTAGTGAATGATTTATGATAAGTTTTCCGTACTATTATTTTTATTATTCCTTGATAATGTCAAAAATCAAGAAAAGTGCTTGGAATTTCACTGTTTTTCACTGGTTATTTTTACATATTGCGATATCACCTGTTTACTGTGATCTTATTGCATATGTTAATAAGTATGATAATTGTATTTATGTGTACCTATATGTAAATAAACTTATTATCCCATACCAGCAGACCTAAACTCACGGACAACTGGGCATTCGTGTACCTTTTTATTCAGAGAGGGGCGATGAACATTCCAACGTTTTGGAGACGAACAAATTGAAATTGACACAGCTTAGTGAGTGACCAGCTGTGCTTAAATGAAGTTCAGTAGTAACAGCTTGAAACCGTTGAAAAAAATTGCAGTAATTGATGTGATTTCAACGATTCCCATGTTCAACACCCATCTCATTGTGAAACACACTTGCATCACCTTCCTTTTCCTTTCCGTTTTTTCATTGTTTTCCCCCTCGCCGACTCTTACCTTTACTCTCTTCCCTCGACTCCCCAGCAGGGCTAAGTAAGGGCTGGTAGAGGTTCCTTGCACCAATCACAGTGCCTGACAAATGGGTATCGATTTCCGGGCTTGTACATTTCCTTTCTTTAACCTTGGTGACAGACGCAGGCAACCAAGAGAGATGCAGAGAAGAGACGCAGGCAACCAAAAGAGAAGCAGAGAAGAGTCTCAGGCAACCAAGAGGGATGCAGAGAAGAGACGCAGGCAACCAAGAGAGATGCAGAGAAGAGACGCAGGCAACCAAAAGAGAAGCAGAGAAGAGTCTCAGGCAACCAAGAGGGATGCAGAGAAGAGACGCAGGCAACCAAGAGAGATGCAGAGAAGAGATGCAGGCAACCAAGAGAGAAGCAGAGAAGAGACGCAGGCAACCAAGAGAGATGCAGAGAAGAGACGCAGGCAACCAAGAGATGCAGAGAAGAGATGCAGGCAACCAAGAGAGAAACAGAAGAGACGCAGGCAACCAAGAGAGAAGCAGAGAAGAGATGCAGGCAACTAAGAGAGAAGCAGAGAAGAGACGCAGACAACTAAGAGAGAAGCAGAGAAGAGACGCAGGCAACTAAGAGAGAAGCAGAGAAGAGACGCAGGCAACTAAGAGAGAAGCAGAGAAGAGACGCAGGCAACTAAGAGAGAAACAGAGAAGAGATACAGGCAACTAAGAGAGAAACAGAGAAGAGATGCAGGCAACTAAGAGAGAAGCAGAGAAGAGATGCAGGCAACTAAGAGAGAAACAGAGAAGAGACGCAGGCAACTAAGAGAGAAGCAGAGAAGAGACGCAGGCAACTAAGAGAGAAACAGAAGAGACGCAGGCAACTAAGAGAGAAACAGAAAAGAGATGCAGGCAACTAAGAGAGAAACAGAGAAGAGACGCAGGCAACTAAGAGAGAAGCAGAGAGACGCAGGCAACTAAGAGAGAAACAGAAGAGACGCAGGCAACTAAGAGAAACAGAAGAGACGCAGGCAACTAAGAGAGAAACAGAGAAGAGACGCAGGCAACTAAGAGAGAAGCAGAGAAGAGATGCAGGCAACTAAGAGAGAAACAGAGAAGAGACACAGGCAACTAAGAGAGAAACAGAGAAGAGACGCAGGCAACTAAGAGAGAAACAGAGAAGAGACGCAGGCAACTAAGAGAGAAACAGAGAAGAGATGCAGGCAACTAAGAGAGAAACAGAGAAGAGATGCAGGCAACTAAGAGAGAAACAGAGAAGAGACGCAGGCAACTAAGAGAGAAACAGAGAAGAGACGCAGGCAACTAAGAGAGAAACAGAGAAGAGACGCAGGCAACTAAGAGAGAAACAGAGAAGAGACGCAGGCAACTAAGAGAGAAACAGAGAAGAGACGCAGGCAACTAAGAGAGAAATAGAGAAGAGATGCAGGCAACTAAGAGAGAAACAGGGGACTGTCAGGCCAGAAAACAAACCACATTAAAAGACCAGGTGATAAGGCTGAAACAGAAAAGTGTGTGAGAAACTTAGAGATTACATAGCATTTTTCGTCACGGATGAAGGTGGTGGAATGGGGGGGAGAGAAGCAAGTGGCACTCTCTCTCTCTCTCTCTCTCTCTACATTAGTATGTCATTTATGTAAGCTATGTCTGTGTACCTGGTACATGTACTTGTAGAAATAAAGATATTATTATTACGTAGAGTTTGTGGGAGTTAAGAGGATATGTTGCTCTCTTGGTTTGTGTTGACGGATGATTCAGGACATTTAGCCGCATCATACCTACTTCTGCAACTGTGTATGCTCACCCATTTCTAACGTGGCTATATATATGTTTTGTGTTTTTATTCATTTATTCTCGGTTAGCTTAATAGTACCTAATTTTTACATTTACGTATAGTTAACATCCATTAATAAATTATGTAAGCGTGCGTTTTATCTCTGGCAATGTGAGAGACAATAGTGGTGTAAATAGTTGGAAACCTAGTGGAAATGGTGTAAATAGTTGGAAGAATGACGAAGGTGATGCTGATAGATTAAAAGCAAAGGAAAGTGGTGCATATAGTTTGAAAGCCAAGATTACTTTTTACGGTAGAAGAGGATATGTATGTCTTACGTCGCATTGTGGGTGAATGAAGCAAGTGACATTTTTCCTGAGGCAGCAGACAAGCCAAGCCAAGCCTGCAGAACTCCTTAGTAAGCATCTCAGACATTCCCTTTAAGACGGCAACACTCAAGAGAGGTGTGAGAAACATCAGTGGGTAATATTTTAATATTTTGAAGGGTACCGTCCCTTAGGAAGCTGTGCGCTGCAGACACACACACGAGGGGGGCATGTCTTTCTGCAACACAATATTATCCCACCAGTGATGGTCGTACGACTTTCAATGTTTCTTTGGTTGAGGGACTGACCACCACCTATCAAGGCTGAGGGACTGTCCACCACCTATCAAGGCTGAGGGACTGTCCACCTGGATTCCCAAAATCTGCACAATCCAGGGCAACATGGGTTCAGGGCAGGTCGCTCCTGCCTCTCACAACTACTGGATCACTATGACATGGCCTTGGATGCACTGGAAGAAAATCAGAATGCAGATGTAATATACACAGACTTTGCAAAAGCATTTGACAAATGCGATCATGGCGTAATAGCCCATAAAATACGTGCTAAAGGAATAACTGGGAAAGTGGGGAGATGGATCTTCAACTTCCTAACAAATCGAACACAAAGAGTAGTGGTCAACAGAGTTAAATCGGAGGCTGCCATAGTGAAGAGCTCTGTTCCACAAGGCACAGTACTCGCCCCCATCTTATTCCTTATCCTCATATCAGACATAAACAGAGATATACACCACAGCACCGTATCATCCTTTGCGGATGATACTAGGATCTGCATGAGGCTGTCATCTGCTGAGGACGCGGTTAACCTCCAAGAAGATATAAACAAAGTTTTCCAGTGGGCAACGGTAAACAATATGATGTTCAATGAGGACAAATTCCAACTACTCCGTTATGGAAAACTGGAGGAGATAATAACTAGAACAGAGTATACTACTGACTCCGGCCATACAATAGAGCGGAAAAATAATGTAAGGGACCTGGGAGTAGTAATGTCTGAGGATCTCACTTTCAAGGATCACAACAGTGCCACGATCGCACGTGCAAAGAAAATGATAGGATGGATAATGAGAACTTTCAAAACGAGAGATGCCAAGCCCATGATGATCCTTTTCAAATCACTTGTTCTCTCTAGGCTGGAATACTGCTGTACATTAACATCTCCATACAAAGCAGGTGAAATCGCAGATCTAGAGAGTGTACAGAGATCCTTTACTGCACGTATAAGTTCTGTCAAGCACCTTAACTACTGGGAACGCTTGAAAGCACTTGACTTGTACTCGTTGGAACGCAGGAGGGAGAGATATATCATAATCTACACTTGGAAAATCTTGGAAGGAATGGTCCCAAATCTGCACACAGAAATCACTCCCTACGAAAGTAAAAGACTGGGCAGGCGATGCAAAATGCCGCCAATAAAAAGTAGGGGCGCCATTGGTACACTAAGAGAAAACACCATAAGTGTCCGGGGCCCAAAACTGTTCAACAGCCTCCCATCAAGCATTAGGGGAATTGCCAATAAACCCCTGGCTGCCTTCAAGAGAGAGCTGGACAGATACCTAAAGTCAGTGCCGGATCAGCCGGGCTGTGGCTCGTACGTCGGACTGCGTGCGGCCAGCAGTAACAGCCTAGTTGATCAGGCCCTGATCCATCGGGAGGCCTGGTCGTGGACCGGGCCGCGGGGGCGTTGATCCCCGGAATAACCTCCAGGTAACCTCCAGGTAACCACATATCAAGGCTGAGGGACTAACCACCTACCAAGACTGAGGGACTAATCACCACCTATCAAGGCTGAGGGACTGACCACCTACCAAGACTGAGGGACTAATCACCACCTATTAAGGCTGAGGGACTGACCACCTACCAAGACTGAGGGACTAATCACCACCTATTAAGGCTGAGGGACTGACCACCTACCAAGACTGAGGGACTAATCACCACCTATTAAGGCTGAGGGACTGACCACCTACCAAAACTGAGGGACTAATCACCACCTATCAAGGCTGAGGGACTGACCACCTACCAAGACTGAGGGACTGACCACCACCTATCAAGGCTGAGGGACTGACCACCTACCAAGACTGAGGGACTAATCACCACCTATCAAGGCTGAGGGACTACCACCTACCAAGACTGAGGGACTAATCACCACCTATCAAGGCTGAGGGACTACCACCTACCAAGACTGAGGGACTAATCACCACCTATCAAGGCTGAGGGACTGACCACCTACCAAGACTGAGGGACTGACCACCACCTATCAAGGCTGAGGGACTGACCACCTACCAAGACTGATGGACTGACCACCTACCAAGACTGATGGACTGACCACCTACCAAGACTGAAGGACTAATCACCACCTATCAAGGCTGAGGGACTGACCACCTACCAAGACTGAGGGACTAATCACCACCTATCAAGGCTGAGGGACTGACCACCTACCAAGACTGAGGGACTGACCACCTACCAAGACTGAGGGACTGACCACCTACCAAGACTGAGGGACTGACCACCTACCAAGACTGAGGGACTGACCACCTACCAAGACTGAGGGACTGACCACCTACCAAGACTGAGGGACTGACCACCTACCAAGACTGAGGGACTGACCACCTACCAAGACTGAGGGACTGACCACCTACCAAGACTGAGGGACTGACCACCTACCAAGACTGAGGGACTAATCACCACCTACCAAGACTGAGGGACTGACCACCTACCAAGACTGAGGGACTAATCACCACCTACTAAGACTGAGGGACTGACCACCTACCAAGACTGAGGGACTGACCACCTACCAAGACTGAGGGACTGACCACCTACCAAGACTGAGGGACTGACCACCTACCAAGACTGAGGGACTGACCACCTACCAAGACTGAGGGACTGACCACCTACCAAGACTGAGGGACTAATCACCACCTACCAAGACTGAGGGACTGACCACCTACCAAGACTGAGGGACTAATCACCACCTACTAAGACTGAGGGACTGACCACCTACCAAGACTGAGGGACTGACCACCTACCAAGACTGAGGGACTGACCACCTACCAAGACTGAGGGACTGACCACCTACCAAGACTGAGGGACTGACCACCTACCAAGACTGAGGGACTGACCACCTACCAAGACTGAGGGACTGACCACCTACCAAGACTGAGGGACTGACCACCTACCAAGACTGAGGGACTGACCACCACCTCTCGGTATGGAAATATTTATCAGGATATATACACCTCGATGTATAACAGATACATCCCTCAAGTGTGTATAAATGGACTTGAGATGCACGTCACGGTGTATTTATACTGAGATATACATATTGGTGTATACACACTAGATATGCTGTACACACCTGTCGGTGTATTTATACTAAGATATACATCTCGGTGTATTTATACCGAGATATACATCTCGGTGTATTTATACCGAGATATACATCTCGGTGTATTTATACCGAGATATACATCTCGGTGTATTTATACCGAGATATACATCTCGGTGTATTTATACCGAGATATAC
Source organism: Cherax quadricarinatus (assembly GCF_038502225.1). NCBI lineage: Eukaryota > Metazoa > Arthropoda > Malacostraca > Decapoda > Parastacidae > Cherax > Cherax quadricarinatus. Next base: position 7,635,330 of record NC_091379.1, read on the forward strand.
ATCTCGGTGTATTTATACTGAGATATGGTATAAACCTTGGTAATAAATACCGACAAGTTGGTTTAGAAAGACACGTAAGCAAACACTATAACATATTTATTAGAAAACGTTTCGGTCCTGGGACCTTGATCACTTCTAACATGTTAGAAGTGATCAAGGTCCCAGGACCGAAACGTTTTCTAATAAATATGTTATAGTGTTTGCTTACGTGTCTTTCTAAACCAACTTGTCGGTATTTATTACCAAGGTTTATACCATATCTCAGTATAAATACACCGAGATTTATAAATATGTTATAGTGTTTGCTTACGTGTCTTTCTAAACCATACTGAGATATACATCTCGGTGTATTTATACTGAGATATACATCTCGGTGTATTTATACTAAGATATACATCTCGGTGTATTTATACTAAGATATACATCTTGGTGTATTTATACTGAGATATACATCTGGGTGTATTTATACTAAGATATACATCTCGGTGTATTTATACTAAGATATACATCTCGGTGTATTTATACTAAGATATACATCTGGGTGTATTTATACTAAGATATACATCTGGGTGTATTTATACTAAGATATACATCTCGGTGTATTTATACTAAGATATACATCTGGGTGTATTTATACTAAGATATACATCTCGGTGTATTTATACTAAGATATACATCTGGGTGTATTTATACTAAGATATACATCTCGGTGTATTTATACTAAGATATACATCTGGGTGTATTTATACTAAGATATACATCTGGGTGTATTTATACTAAGATATACATATCGGTGTATTTATACTAAGATATACATCTCGGTGTATTTATACTAAGATATACATCTCGGTGTATTTATACTAAGATATACATCTGGGTGTATTTATACTAAGATATACATCTGGGTGTATTTATACTAAGATATACATCTGGGTGTATTTATACTAAGATATACATCTCGGTGTATTTATACTAAGATATACATCTGGGTGTATTTATACTAAGATATACATCTGGGTGTATTTATACTAAGATATACATCTGGGTGTATTTATACTAAGATATACATCTCGGTGTATTTATACTAAGATATACATCTGGGTGTATTTATACTAAGATATACATCTGGGTGTATTTATACTAAGATATACATCTGGGTGTATTTATACTAAGATATACATCTGGGTGTATTTATACTAAGATATACATCTCGGTGTATTTATACTAAGATATACATCTGGGTGTATTTATACTAAGATATACATCTGGGTGTATTTATACTAAGATATACATCTCGGTGTATTTATACTGAGATATACATCTTGGTGTATTTATACTAAGATATACATCTCGGTGTATTTATACTAAGATATACATCTGGGTGTATTTATACTGAGATATACATCTTGGTGTATTTATACTAAGATATACATCTCGGTGTATTTATACTAAGATATACATCTGGGTGTATTTATACTAAGATATACATCTGGGTGTATTTATACTAAGATATACATCTCGGTGTATTTATACTGAGATATACATCTTGGTGTATTTATACTAAGATATACATCTTGGTGTATTTATACTAAGATATACATCTCGGTGTATTTATACTGAGATATACATCTTGGTGTATTTATACTAAGATATACATCTTGGTGTATTTATACTAAGATATACATCTTGGTGTATTTATACTAAGATATACATCTCGGTGTATTTATACTGAGATATACATCTTGGTGTATTTATACTAAGATATACATCTTGGTGTATTTATACTAAGATATACATCTCGGTGTATTTATACTAAGATATACATCTCGGTGTATTTATACTAAGATATACATCTTGGTGTATTTATACTAAGATATACATCTTGGTGTATTTATACTAAGATATACATCTCGGTGTATTTATACTAAGATATACATCTTGGTGTATTTATACTAAGATATACATCTCGGTGTATTTATACTAAGATATACATCTCGGTGTATTTATACTAAGATATACATCTTGGTGTATTTATACTAAGATATACATCTCGGTGTATTTACATCTTTTTGTGTCATGTATTTAGCAGCATTGAAGGTTTAAAGTATTGTTGGTATAAGTTTGTGATAGGTTTATGTATATCTTGTATTACCTGCATTATCTTTGTACTCACCTAGTTGAGGTTGCAGGGGTCGAGTCCAAGCTCCTGGCCCCGCCTCTTCACTGATCGCTACTAGGTCACTCTCCCTGAACCATGAGCTTTATCATACCTCTGCTTAAAGCTATGTATGGATCCTGCCTCCACTACATCGCTTCCCAAACTATTCCACTTACTGACTACTCTGTGGCTGAAGAAATACTTCCTAACATCCCTTTGATTCATCTGTGTCTTCAGCTTCCAACTGTGTCCCCTTGTTACTGTGTCCAGTCTCTGGAACATCCTGTCTTTGTCCACCTTGTCAATTCCTCTCAGTATTTTGTATGTCGTTATCATGTCCCCCTATCTCTCCTGTCCTCCAGTGTCGTCAGGTTGATTTCCCTTAACCTCTCCTCATAGGACATACCTCTTAGCTCTGGGACTAGTCTTGTTGCAAACCTTTGCACTTTCTCTAGTTTCTTTACATGCTTGGCTAGGTGTGGGTTCCAAACTGGTGCCGCATACTCCAATATGGGCCTAACGTACACGGTGTACAGGGTCCTGAACGACTCCTTATTAAGATGTCGGAATGCTGTTCTGAGGTTTGCTAGGCGCCCATATGCTGCAGCAGTTATTTGGTTGATGTGCGCTTCAGGAGATGTGCCTGGTGTTATACTCACCCCAAGATCTTTTTCCTTGAGTGAGGTTTGTAGTCTCTGGCCCCCTAGACTGTACTCCGTCTGCGGTCTTCTTTGCCCTTCCCCAATCTTCATGACTTTGCACTTGGTGGGATTGAACTCCAGGAGCCAATTGCTGGACCAGGTCTGCAGCCTGTCCAGATCCCATTGTAGTTCTGCCTGGTCTTCGATCGAGTGAATTCTTCTCATCAACTTCACGTCATCTGCAAACAGGGACACCTCAGAGTCTATTCCTTCCGTCATGTCGTTCACAAATACCAGAAACAGCACTGGTCCTAGGACTGACCCCTGTGGGACCCCGCTGGTCACAGGTGCCCACTCTGACACCTCGCCACGTACCATGACTCGCTGCTGTCTTCCTGACAAGTATTCCCTGATCCATTGTAGTGCCTTCCCTGTTATCCCTGCTTGGTCCTCCAATTTTTGCACCAATCTCTTGTGTGGAACTGTGTCAAACGCCTTCTTGCAGTCCAAGAAAATGCAAATGTGTGTTGTGGTGTGTGTGTGTGTTGTGGTGTGTGTGTGTGTGTGTGTGTATTGTGGTGTGTGTGTGTGTGTGTATTGTGGTGTGTGTGTGTGTGTGTGTGTGTGTGTGTGTGTGTGTGTGTGTGTGTGTGTGTGTGTGTGTGTGTGTGTGTGTGTGTGTGTGTGTGTGTGTGTGTGTGTGTGTGTGTGTGTGTGTTGTGTTGTGTATGTGTTGTGTGTGTGTGTGTGTGTGTGTGTGTGTGTGTGTGTGTGTGTGTGTGTGGTGTGGTGTGTGTGTTGTGGTGTGTGTGTGTTGTGTGGTGTGTGTGGTTTGTGTGGTGTGTGTGTGTGTGTGTTGTGTGTGTGTGTTGTGTGTGTGTTTTTTGGTGTGTGTGTGTGTGTGTGTGTGTGTGTTGTGTGTGTGTGTGTGTTGTGTGTTGTGGTGTTGTGTGTGTGGGGTGTGTGTGTGTGTGTGTGTGTGTGTGTGTGTGTGTGTGTGTGTGTGTTGTGTGTGTGGTGTTGTTGTGTGTGTGTGTGTGTGTGTGTGTGTGTGTGTGTTGTTGTGTGTGTGTGTTGTGTGTGTGTGTGTGTGTGTGTGTGTGTGTGTGTGTGTGTTGGTGGTGGTCATATATTTTGTATGGTGACGGTGTGATATTATGTGGTGGTGCTGGAGGTGCGGTATGGCTATGGTGATGGTGTGCTATGGTTGTGGTGATGCTGGAGGTGCGGTATGGCTATGGTGATGGTGTGTTATGGTTGTGGTGGTGCTGGAAGTGCAGTATGGTGATGGTGTGTTATGGTGCTGGAGGTGCGGTATGGTTATGGTGGTGGTGGTGGTGGTGGTTGACCTTGACGTAGTGTAATGGATAACCTGTTGCTCCACAATCTTAGTTGCCATAACATCTCCACCTGCTCTTGTTACCACCACTGCTGCTGCTGCTGCTGCTGTTGATAGTGCTGGGACTGTTCTTGTTAATGGTGCTGGCACTGTTCTTGTTAATGGTGCTGGGACTGTTCTTGTTAATGGTGCTGGGACTGTTCTTGTTAATGGTGCTGGCACTGTTCTTGTTAATGGTGCTGGCACTGTTCTTGTTAATGGTGCTGAGACTGTTCTTGTTAATGGTGCTGGCACTGTTCTTGTTAATGGTGCTGGGACTGTTCTTGTTAATGGTGCTGGCACTGTTCTTGTTAATGGCATTGCTACCGCTTGACTTTATTACTTTCAACAAAATTCAAGGAAGGTATTACCGTCTTGCCAGATGTGTGTGAAACGGACGCCTGTTAAACATTATGCACTCTGGCAAGATTGCTGATCTCCTCTCTTTGTCTGATGACCGTGTAAGATAACCTTGGCTCCCACTGGTGTAGCTAACCCATAGAATATGGAAGCAGCACACTGCTGATGTTACTAATTTTGGTACAGGTATACTGTAGGCTCTATTACAGAACGTCTCTATTGAAAAGTGCACGAGCCTGTCCCATGGCCGGGCTCCGGGAGTAGAAAAACTCTTGGAACTCATCGAAGGTATATCAAAGGCACATCTAAAATTGATAAATGAGACAGTTGGGCAACATTTGGGCATCTATATTCTGGAAACTTTTTGCTACGCTGTGGTTTCTTCAGTCTAGTGCAGAGAAAGGTGGAAGGTGAGGAGGGGTTTGAGGCAATCAGTCCCTCAGCCTAAAGTGCAGCATGTAATGATACATTTTTATCAGAGTTGATGGATTGAACACGTTAACTCCAGGCTGAGGGACTGAGCACATCAACTCCAGGCTGATGGACTGAACACATCGACTCCAGGCTGAGGGACTGAACACATCGACTCCAGGCTGAGGGACTGAACACATCGACTCCAGGCTGAGGGACTGAACACATCGACTCCAGGCTGAGGGACTGAACACATCGACTCTAGGTTGAGGGACTGATTTCCCCAAACTCCTACTCATCTTCCACATTTCTCTGCATTGGACTGAAGAAGCCACTGACTGGAGAAACGTTTCCAGAATAAAGATTCCCAAATGTTGCACAAGTGTCTCATTTATCAACTTGTTACCTTTGTAAATCATTTATTAAATCTAAAACCGAGTAGCAGTGAAAAGAAAACCTTCATAGTAGGTGAAAGTCTGTTTTGATTCAACTCTTTCAATTATATTCCCCCCAAAAACCACTTGTACTGTATTCTGTATTTGTATAAGAGACCTTGCTTCGTTCGTATTTACTTCTATTGATTTAATAGTTCCTGTATAATATTCCTTCCAAATGGGGGCCTGGTCTGAGACCGGGCCTCGGAGGCCATGATCCTCCAGAAGCATGAGAATGGCTCTATGGATCACATACGAATAATCCCCCACACTTAGGAAATGTGACTTGTAAATGGTCCAGGTCGGACCAAAACGTCGTCGTAAACTGGTCTCTGTCTTGTGTGCAGGTTGTGTGTGTATTGTCTAGTCACCATATGGTGCCGCCTTGTTCTTTCTAGATATACGATGCTAACAACACTGGCACAAGATCCTGGCAACAGCAAATTCTACATATACTGACAACAGTGACAAAAGACCCAGGCAACAGTCATATATTTCAGAGTAATTGTTTGCATATCCTAATATATTTTTTGACTGTTCTTGTCTATGTTTTTGTGGTGTCTTATCTATTTTTTTTTTTTTTTTTGCAGGTACGTGGTGTGAGGCCCATTGATTGTTGTGCGCGAGCAGCTGAAAAGGTGAGTGAGGAGTCTAGAAAAAAAAGGTGGGAGGGGTGGAGGGAATGGTTCTGAGGAGAGTTTTTCGGAAGGAAGGGAGAGGAATAGTTGAAATGATGGTATGTGGGGAGAGTTCAAAAGTGAACTTTTGGTGTATTTATGAAGAATTCATCCTCGTTATATATTATATATTATTTTTCACAGTGGTTGTTTTGCATATATATATATATATATATATATATATATATATATATATATATATATATATATATATATATATATGTATACACACACACACTGCAAGTTAATGGTCCAAATGGGACCGAAACTTCGTTGTAAGTTTCTCGTATGTGCGGGTTATTTGTGTATTACTCCATGATTCTTTCTGCCAGCCTCTCTTCCTTCTCTTCTTTTCCTTTTTTAGTTCCTCTCCTTCACGCTGCTTACTAATAGTGGCAGCAGTGCTTACGGGAAGATCACACTGGACATGCTGGTGCCCTAATTCTGGTGGGCATAACTTGAAACGTGAGTGACATTGTTTAGTCAGTATCTCCCAGAACACGAAGAGAAGGAGGGAGTAGGGAGTGGAGGAACGTACACCTCAGCTGTTTGTTGGTTGTGCCATCCAGGAAGTGGAGGAGGATGTTGTCTGTTATATGTTAGTGTTTCTGGGATTATCTTCCTCGTGGCCAGGTCACAGTTCATGTCTCCTAGGTTCGAAAGGAAGTATTATAGTATTAAGGACTATTAAGAAGCACAGAGGAAAGTATAGGTATGTTTATACTGAATGTAAGTAGAAGTTTAAGATATACCTGTCATTTTACGTATGCATGAAACAGAAAGACAAAAAATAGTAATCTTTCCCGAGTGAGGCGGAGCAGGATGATGGTGGCAAGTGTAGATTGTCTCTGGCACGGGTTTCCTGCTAATTTTTTTTGTCAAATTCATTGATTTATGTTGATTTGTTTGTTGTGGATCTAATGTAATGCAATACACTTCTTTAATAACATCAGATTATCATTTAGAGAACACAGTAAAGCAAGTGCTACGAAGGCCAGGAATGCAACGGGATGGATAATGATTTTAAAAACAAGAGAATTAATGTCAGTGGTGACACTATTTAAATCTTTGTGCTCTCTTGTTTAAAATGTTGCTCGGTGTTGAGGGCTGTCTTCAGGGTTAGAGAGATATCAGAACTGATGAAAGCAAACAGGTCATTTACTGGTTTCATATAGCACTCAGAGCCCTTGGAATGTACTCTCTGGAGTGAAGAAGAAAGAAATACATCATAATATTTACATGGAAAATACTGGAGAGCCTGGTCTGAAATCTACACCAGAATATGAGTGTGACATCCCCTGAGGAGCACACCAGTCTTCCAGTGGGCCACTGACAGAGCACACCAGTCTTCCAGTGGGCCACTGACAACATGACGTTCGATGAGGGACAACTTTTATTTATTCTATTGTGGAAAGATTGAGGCAAAGACTGGAACATAGTGTAAAAAACTTGAATCACTCGATAGAGCATAAGACCAATGTGAGAGACTTGGAATGATTGCCAGTTCTTACCCCAAAGGATCACAACTGTATTAATACCACAACCACAGGGAAAATAAAAGGCTGAATAGCTAGACTCTTCAAAACAAGAGATGCTAAGCCACTGGTGACGCTTTCAAGTCACTTGTTCTCTTTAGGCTGGAGTGTTGTTGTACTCAAACAGTTCCATTCAAGGCAGGTGAAGTTACAGACCTGGAGAATGAACAAAGAACCCTCACGGTCAGCATAGACTCGGTCAGACATCTAAATTACTGCGATCATTTAAAGTCCCTTGCACTGTACTCCTTAGAACGTAGACGAGGCTGTGATGGATATGTGGGGCAGCGGGCCTCCAGCAGCAACAGCCTGGTTGACCAGGCAAGCACCAGACGAGCCTGGCCCATGGCCGGGCTCAGAGAGTAGACAAACTCTCGAAACTCTTCAAAGGTATATCAAAGGTATAATTTACACCTGGAAAATTTTAGGAGTGGTAACGAATCTGCACACAGAAATCATTCTCCATAAAAGAGACTTGGCAGACAGTGTGCAAAATACCCTGAGTAATAGCATGGGTGTAATGGGTACAATAAGGGAAAACTCAACAGGTGTAAAAGGCACACGATTTCAATGTCCTCCATATATAAGGGGGAATACCAACAGACTCCTGACTGTCTTCAAGAGAGAACTGGACAAGTTCATCAAGTCGATTCCTGATCAGCCGGGCTGTGGTGATTACGCTGGACTTCGTGCAACTAGTGCTAACATCCTGGTTGATCCGTCCATCCACCGAGAGGCCTTTCTGGAACCGGGCCGCGGGGGCGTTGACCCTCCGAACACTCCAAATTATAAAATAGAAGTTTAGAAGTTTTCAAGAGGGAACACAAATAACCCGCACATAGAAGAGAGGAGCTTACGACGACGTTTCGGTCCGACTTGGACCATTTACAAGAGGAAACTGGACCACTACCTCTGGCAAGTTTCAGATCAACCAGGCCTTATAATAACAATAGTATCCTTATTTATTACAATCACATATACAAGGTATACAGGCCTAGCTGACATCAATGACATATTACTATATAGAAATCCGCTTGTTATGCTGAGCATTTCTGGCAAATTAGGTCAGTGATACAGAATGCGACCCACACTAGTCTACTAACACCCAGGTACCTATTTTATACTGATGGGTGAACAAGGACAACAGGTGTCTTATGGAAACACGTCCTAATGTTTTCCAGCCGTACCGGAGATTCGAACTCCGGACCTCAGTGTGTGAGGTGAGTGCGCTAGTGACCCAGCTACGGGAAGGAAGATGCCATATGAGCACGCAGCTACTAACGTTCACCTGGGTTGCCATGAATGAGCACGCAGCTACTAACGTTCACCTGGGTTGCCATGAATGAGCACGCAGCTACTAACGTTCACCTGGGTTGCCATGAATGAGCACGCAGCTACTAACGTTCACCTGGGTTGCCATGAATGAGCACGCAGCTACTAACGTTCACCTGGGTTGCCATGAATGAGCACGCAGCTACTCGTCACTATTTGACAAAAATCATTCTCTTAAAACCCACCCAAAATGGTTAGGCCACTTAAGCTGTCTTAACACACACTTCCTGTCAACCCACAATTTTACACTTCTGTCTCCTACCCAGTCCGTCCCCTCCCCATTCTTGCCATCTTTCTTTTGGCTTAACAGAAAACAAAAGGCAGTAATTCGTGGGCCAGTGGGCGGCCAATAGCAACAGCCTGGTTGAATAGGCAGTCAACAGAGCCTGGCCCAAGGGTGCTAAAACTTTCGTGGGCAGTCAAACTTTTATCACTGAACTGGGGCAATGCCCCAGTTCAGTGATATTATTATATATATATATATATATATATATATATATATATATATATATATATATATATATATATAGATATATATATATATATATATATATATTAACAAGTCGGCCGTCTCCCGCCGAGGCAGGGTGACCCCCCCCCAAAAAAAAAGAAAATCCCCAAAAAGAAAATACTTTCATCATCATTCAACACTTTCACCACACTCGCACATTATCACTGTTTTTGCAGAGGTGCTCAGAATACAACAGTTTAGAAGCATACACATATAAAGATACACAACATATCCCTCCAAACTGCCAATATCCCAAACCCCTCCTTTAAAGTGCAGGCATTGTACTTCCCATTTCCAGGACTCAAGTCCGACTATATGAAAATAACCGGTTTCCCTGAATCCCTTCACTAAATATTACCCTGCTCACATTCAACAGATCGTCAGGTCCCAAGTACCATTCGTCTCCATTCACTCCTATCTAACACGCTCACGCACGCTTGCTGGAAGTCCAAGCCCCTCGCCCACAAAACCTCCTTTACCCCCTCTCTCCAACCCTTTCGAGGACGACCCCTACCCAGCCTTCCTTCCCCTATAGATTTATATGCTTTCCATGTCATTCTACTTTGATCCATTCTCTCTAAATGACCAAACCACCTCAACAACCCCTCTTCTGCCCTCTGACTAATACTTTTATTAACTCCACACCTTTTCCTAATTTCCACACTCGAATTTTCTGCATAATATTTACACCACACATTGCCCTTAGACAGGACATCTCCACTGCCTCCAACCGTCTCCTCGCTGCTGCATTTACCACCCAAGCTTCACACCCATATAAGAGTGTTGGTACTACTATACTTTCATACATTCCCTTCTTTGCCTCCACAGATAACGTTTTTTGACTCCACATATACCTCAACGCACCACTCACCTTTTTTCCCTCATCAATTCTATGATTAACCTCATCCTTCATAAATCCATCCGCCGACACGTCAACTCCCAAGTATCTGAAAACATTCACTTCTTCCATACTCCTCCCCAATTTGATATCCAATTTTTCTTTATCTAAATCATTTGACACCCTCATCACCTTACTCTTTTCTATGTTCACTTTCAACTTTCTACCTTTACACACATTCCCAAACTCATCCACTAACCTTTGCAATTTTTCTTTAGAATCTCCCATAAGCACAGTATCATCAGCAAAAAGTAACTGTGTCAATTCCCATTTTGAATTTGATTCCCCAAAATTTAATCCCACCCCTCTCCCGAACACCCTAGCATTTACTTCCTTTACAACCCCATCTATAAATATATTAAACAACCATGGTGACATTACACATCCCTGTCTAAGACCTACTTTTACCGGGAAGTAGTCTCCCTCTCTTCTACACACCCTAAACTGAGCCTCACTATCCTCATAAAAACTCTTTACAGCATTTAATAACTTACCACCTATTCCATATACTTGCAACATCTGCCACATTGCTCCTCTATCCACTCTATCATATGCCTTTTCTAAATCCATAAATGCAATAAAAACTTCCCTACCTTTATCTAAATACTGTTCACATATATGCTTCAATGTAAACACTTTATCTACACATCCCCTACCCACTCTGAAACCTCCTTGCTCATCCGCAATCCTACATTCTGTCTTACCTCTAATTCTTTCAATTATAACCCTACCGTACACTTTTCCTGGTATACTCAGTAAACTAATTCCTCTATAATTTTTACAGTCTCTTTTGTCCCCTTTCTCTTTATATAAAGGGACTATACATGCTCTCCGCCAATCCTTAGGTACCTTCCCCTCTTTCATACATTTATTAAACAAAAGTACCAACCACTCCAACACTATATCCCCCCCTGCTTTTAACATTTCTGTCATGATCCCATCAATTCCAGCTGCTTTACCCCCTTTCATTTTACGTAATGCCTCACGTACCTCCCCCACACTTATATTCTGCTCTTCTTCACTCCTAAAAGATGGTATACCTCCCTGGCCAGTGCATGAAATTACTGCCTCTCTTTCTTCCTTAACATTTAAAAGTTCCTCAAAATATTCTCGCCATTTACCTAATACCTCCATCTCCCCATCTACTAACTCCCCTACTCTGTTTTTAACTGACAAATCCATACTTTCCCTAGGCTTTCTTAACTTGTTTAACTCCAAATTTTTTTCTTATTTTCATTAAAATTTCTTGACAGTGCCTCTCCCACTCTTTCATCTGCTCTCCTTTTGCACTCTCTCACCACTCTCTTTACCTTTATTTTACTCTCCATATACTCTGCTCTTCTTATGACACTTCTGCTTGGTAAAAACCTCTCATAAGCTAACTTTTTCTCTTTTATCACACCCTTTACTTCATCATTCCACCAATCACTCCTCTTTCCTCCTGCCCCCACCCTCCTATAACCACAAACTTCTGCCCCACATTCTAATACTGCATTTTTAAAACTATTCCAACCCTCTTCAACCCCCCCCACTACTCATCTTTGCACTAGTCCACCTTTCTGCCAATAGTCGCTTATATCTCACCCGAACTTCCTCCTCCCTTAGTTTATACACTTTCACCTCCCTCTTGTTGTTGCCACCTTCCTCTTTTCCCATCTACCTCTTACTCTAACTGTAGCTACAAGTAAATAATGATCCGATATGTCAGTTGCCCCTCTATAAACATGTACATCCTGGAGCCTACCCATCAACCTTTTATCCACCAATACATAATCTAATTAACTACTTTCATTACGTGCTACATCATACCTTGTATATTTATTTATCCTCTTTTTCATAAAATATGTATTACTTATTACCAAATCTCTTTCTACACATAGCTCAATTAAAGGCTCCCCATTTACATTTACCCCTGGCACCCCAAATTTACCTACTACTCCCTCCATAACATTTTTACCCACTTTAGCATTGAAATCCCCCACCACCATTACTCTCACACTTGATTCAAAACTCCCCACGCATTCACTCAACATTTCCCAAAATCTCTCTCTCTCCTCTTCACTTCTCTCTTCTCCAGGTGCATACACGCTTATTATAACCCACTTTTCACATCCAATCTTTATTTTACTCCACATAATCCTTGAATTAATACATTTATAGTCCCTCTTTTCCTGCCATAGCTTATCCTTCAACATTATTGCTACTCCTTCTTTAGCTCTAACTCTATTTGAAACCCCTGACCTAATCCCATTTATTCCTCTCCACTGAAACTCTCCCACCCCCTTCAGCTTTGTTTCACTTAAAGCCAGGACATCCAGCTTCTTCTCATTCATAACATCCACAATCATCTCTTTCTTATCATCTGCACAACATCCACGCACATTCAGACTTCCCACTTTGACAATTTTCTTCTTCTTATTCTTTTTAGTAATCTTTACAGGAAAAGGGGTTACTAGCCCATTGTTCCCGGCATTTTAGTTGACTTTTACAACACGCACACGCATGGCTTACGGAGGAAAGATTCTTATTCCACTTCCCCATGGATATAAAAGGAAAAGTAAAAAGACCAAGAACTATTAAGATAAAATCAAAGAAAACTCAGATGAGTGTGTATAAATAAATGTGTACATGTATGTGTAGTGTGACCTAAGTGTAAGTAGAAGTAGCAAGACATACCTGTAATCTTGCATATTTATGAGACAGACAAAAGACATCAGCAATCCTACCATCCATCATGTATAACAATCACAGGCTTTCGTTTTATACTCACTTGGCAGGACGGTAGTACCTCCCTGGGTGGTTGCTGTCTACCAACCTACTACCTATATATATATATATATATATATATATATATATATATATATATATATATATATATATATATATATATATATATATATATATATATATATATATATATATATATATATATAAAATGTGTAACACAAATTAAAAGCTTAACTGGGGCATTGCCTCCATGTTTATAGTATTATACAGAGACAGGGCTCGGCTCTGCATGGCAGGGTCAGGTGAGGGAGTTGTGTGTTACACGCGGCTTGTCTGAGAGCCGGATCATGGAGCCACAGTTTAACCCACACCTAACAGATTGTAAGCCAGCGTGCTTCAAACCCACTTTTGTCTCTTCTGTGGCTTGCCGTCACCTGATTTGGTCGATTTTATAGCTTTGTAAAGAATGTCACCTATTTTTTTTTTTTTTAGTGTTTTGTTGAGTTTTGGGTGGACATCATCTGATTTTTTAGTTACTGTTTAGGTTCTCTGTTTTAGTGGGCATAAGCTGATTTATATGAACTTTTAATAGTGTTATTTTATTGGGCATAAGCTGATTTGTGGCTACATTTATGATTTGTGTTGTGGTGATGATAGCTGATTTGTGCTTACATTTATGGATTGTGTCATGGTGGTCATCAGCTGATTTGTGTGTACGTTTATGGTGTGTGTTGTGATCAGCTGATTTACGCTGTATCAGGGTCCACAAGCCGTTTTATAGCGAAGCATTATTGTGAAAGTAGGAAAATAAAGCAAGCACCAGTGCAAATAGAATTATAAGCATCAGGGTAGGACTCAGTCTGATATGCACTGTCAAGGATTGTATGCATCTCAGAGTTCAAAATGAAGACTCTAGAATAACCAGACAACTGTACATGAAAAATGGTATGATAATACCGACAAGGTGTGGAAAAAGGCGCTTATGTACACTTCAGGACATTTATTAGATGAAATGTTTCGCCATGAGTGGCAAAACGTTCATAAGTGTTGCTTTACACATACCATACATTGGCAGTATACTGTAATAACAATTAACTAATCTTCACAGTGCGATTTTTTTTTGTAAATCCTATTGAAAAATAATACAGAATTGAAATAACTCATGAAAAGGCGTTTGTGGTGCGCATTTTTCAATTTCGGACGCGCGCTCTCAATAGCATTTACAAAAATATCACACTAGACTGTAGGTCAGCTGTACGGTATATAATTCGTAATGAACGACTGTCAGTCAGATTAATGTGAATCTGGAGGAGAGTCGAGCCAGTGGTTATTTGTGTGTGTGTACTAATCACTAGGCTGTGTTGGTTAAATAGGAATATCACAACCTGTCTTATTCAGGTGAATGCTGTGTAAATGTACGTGCTGTGTAAACGTACGTGCTGTGTAAATGTACGTGCTGTGTAAATGTACGTGCTGTGTAAATGTACGTGCTGTGTAAATGTATGTACTGTGTAAATGTACGTGCTGTGTAAATGTACGTGCTGTGTAAATGTACGTGCTGTGTAAATGTACATACTGTGTAAATGTACGTGCTGTGTAAATGTACGTGCTGTGTAAATGTACATACTGTGTAAATGTACGTGCTGTGTAAATGTACGTGCTGTGTAAATGTACGTGCTGTGTAAATGTACGTACTGTGTAAATGTACGTGCTGTGTAAATGTACATACTGTGTAAATGTACGTGCTGTGTAAATGTACATACTGTGTAAATGTACGTGCTGTGTAAATGTACGTGCTGTGTAAATGTACATACTGTGTAAATGTACGTGCTGTGTAAATGTACGTGCTGTGTAAATGTACATACTGTGTAAATGTACGTGCTGTGTAAATGTACGTGCTGTGTAAATGTACGTACTTTGGAAATATGCATGCTAAACGCCTTGTGCGAAGAGCACCGGAATAGGTATGTAGACAATGGTCAATTTTTGATCAGACAAGTTGTAGTCTGTACATTGGCCCGCGTGAGGCCACCAGTAACAGCCTGGTTGATCAGATCTTGATCCACCAGGACGCCTGGTCTGGGAGCGGACCGCGGGGGCGTTGACCCCCGGGAACCACCTTCAGAACAGCATTGGGAAACATTGTCATGAGAAACTTCTTCATCCTGTATATTATTTTCACCTTTTAGCAGCAGATCATGCCCATATTTATTTTTTACATTTTTTGTAGCACTAGGTCATGTGTAAGCCTAACAAAGTTGTTTGTGGACAGAAATAATAATAAGGCATAATACCGTGTCTGGAACAACACACAAATAGGTAAGACACATATGCAACAGTTAGGTATCTTTATTATGAAACGTTTCGCCTACACAGTAGGCTTCTTCAGTCAAGTACAGAAAAGTTGATAGAAGCAGAAGATACTTGAAGACGATGTAATCAGTCCATCACCCTTAAAGTTTTGAGGTGGTCAGTCCCTCAGTCTGGAGAAGAGGGACCTGACCTCTCAACATCTGAGTTCTTACCTTTCCTAGTGGCCTACGTCTCACCTCTTGGCGCTATAAAAAGCTCCATCCTGTCACTTCATCTCCATATTGTTTCATACTATGGAACAATGCTCTTCTCCAGACTGAGGGACTGACCACCTCAAAACTTTAAGGGTGATGGACTGATTACATCGTCTTCAAGTATCTTCTGCTTCTATCAACTTTTCTGTACTTGACTGAAGAAGCCTACTGTGTAGGCGAAACGTTTCATAATAAAGATACCTGACTGTTGCATATGTGTCTTACCTAACAACCTGTCGGTATTTTATACCATTTTAATGTTCAACCTAACAAAGTTGTTTGTGGACAGAAATAATAATAAGGCATAATACCGTGTCTGGAACAACACACAAATAACCCACACAGAATGAAACTGCAGACCGAAACGTGGTCATGAGCTTCATTCTCTTGCGTGAGTTAGTGGTGTATTCTTTGTGGACAGACAGTGCTAGCACCATACAAGAGGCGTGTGCTTCCCGACGTATTAAGTCCAGAGGGAGTACCCTGTGGTTATCCTGCCGCTGTTGCTATCTATTTTTTTTTTTAGTAATTATTTTAAGTGTTTAATTGAAGATACTTGTCTAGTGTCCTCTTGAAGACCTCCACACTTGTCCAGTAGTGTTTCTGATATCTTGTAAGATGTTAATAGTCTGGGGCTACTGTCCAAGTCGGACCGAAACATCCTCGTAATCTCCTCTCTCCTACGTGCGGGTTATTTGTGTAGGGCCACGGATGTTGATACAGTGTTCCCTTATTGTGCCACTGTATCCCTGCTTTTCACTAGGTTTATTTTGCGCTTCCATATCTCTCACTCTAGTATGCTATGGTAGTGTGCAGATTTGGGACCAGGCCCTCAAGTACTTTCCAGGTATATATTATCATATATCTTTTTTCTCCTTCGCTCCATTAAGTACATATTTAAGACTTTAAGGCGTTCCCAGTAATTTAAATGTGGTCGCAGGAGGTTAGGAGGTATGGTGGCTGTGTGGTTGTAGGAGGCGAGAAAGGGTGGTGGCTGTGTGTGGTTGTAGGAGGTGAGGAATGGTGGTGGCTGTGTGTGGTTGTAGGAGGTGAGGAAGGGTGGTGGCTGTGTGTGGTTGTAGGAGGTGAGGAAGGGTGGTGGCTATGTGTGGTTGCAGGAGGTGAGGAAGGATGGTGGCTGTGTGTGGTTGCAGGAGGTGAGGAAGGATGTTGGCTGTGTGGGGTTGCAGGAGGTGAGGAAGGGTGGTGGCTGTGTGTGGTTGCAGGAGGTGAGGAAGGGTGGTGGCTGTGTGTGGTTGCAGGAAGTGAGGAAGGATGGTGGCTGTATGTGGTTGTAGGAGGTGAGAAAGGATGGTGGCTGTGTGTGGTTGCAGGAGGTGAGGAAGGATGGTGGCTGTGTGTGGTTGCAGGAGGTGAGGAAGGATGGTGGCTGTGTGTAGTTGCAGGAGGTGAGGAAGGGTGGTGCCTGTGTGTGGTTGCAGGTGAGGAAGGTGGTGGCTGTGTGTGGTTGCAGGTGGTGGTGGTGCACTTAATATGGTGCTGGGGACAGTGCTGATCAAGGTCATATAAGTGTGAGTCCCTCACTTGTATGAAGTGCGAGGCCCCGGGAGTGGCAGGTAATCAACTTTGATCCAAGGATAGGAGAAGCTAGGTAGCCACAGTACCTTCACCAGCGTGAAGGTACCTCTCGTGTAGTCGTGTTAGTCGTGTGTGCACAGTGATGCACGAACAAAGTACGAAATGGAGGCATGTACAACGTACGGAATAGGGGCACGAACAACATACGGAATGGATGCTCTCTCTATTTAATAAAGCTGGGTATTCAATGAGTTCCCCGTGTCAGTTCTTCAGCCAAGATGTGCAGCCTTCATTGGACTGCATGCCGCTAACATCAATAGGCTTACTGATCAGGCTTCCAGCCTGGAAGCCTGGTCTAGGACCAGGTGCATTAACCCCTAAATTCTAGAACAGGATTTGAGTGGGACTTGCATATGAGAGTGGATAGAGTTATCAGAGCTTATTTTTTGGGTAGCATTGAAAATTGGGTTGGGCAAATGTTTTGTTAGTGGGATGGATTGTGAAGGACCTGCCTAGTATGGGCCAACAGGCCTGCTGCAGTGTTCCTCCTTTCTTATGTTCATTTACAAAGTGTTAGGTAAGACACATATGCAACAGTTAGACAACTTTATTCCGAAACGTTTCGCCGTTTAGCCTACTGTGTAGGCGAAACGTTTCGGAATAAAGTTGTCTAACTGTTGCATATGTGTCTTACCTAACAACCTGTCGGTATTGTATACCATTTTGATGTTCATTTACAAAGTGACTAAATGGTCCAGGTCGGACCGAAACGTCGTCGTAAGCTCCTCTCTCCTATGTGCGAGTTATTTGTGTGTTGTTTCAGTCATGGTATTGTGCCTTTATGTGCCTTAACCCTTAAACTGTCCAAACAGATCTACGTTCACATGCGTAGTGCTCCAAACGTAGATGTACGTTTCTTTACATATTTTCAAATATAACAAAAAAAAAATGTAGATCAAAGTTTTTATTACACGTTTTCAAATGTAAAAAAACAAAAAAGATCTATTTTTTTTGACATACTTTCAAACGTAGATCTACGTTTGGACAGTTTAACCCGTAAACGGTCCAAACGTATATATACGTTTTTTCAACATTTGAAAGTATGTAAAAAAAGTAGATCTTCTTTTTTTTTTTTTTACATTTGAAAATGTGTAAAAAAACTTTTATCTACTTTTTTTT
Organism: Cherax quadricarinatus; assembly: GCF_038502225.1. NCBI lineage: Eukaryota > Metazoa > Arthropoda > Malacostraca > Decapoda > Parastacidae > Cherax > Cherax quadricarinatus. The sequence continues at coordinate 7,653,677 of NC_091379.1, forward strand.
TTTGTTATATTTGAAAATATGTAAATAAAACGTAGATCTGCTTTTGTAGCACTACACATGTGAACGTAGATCTGCTTGGACCGTTTACGGGTTAAGGGTTAAAGGGTAGTTGGAACGGGGAAATAAGGTAATGGGAGGAGTAAGGTGTGATGAATGGTTTGAAAAACCGACAAGTTGAAGATTGAGACACTTATGCAGCATATGGGAATCTTTATTCAGGAATAAAGATTCCCATATGCTGCATAAGTGTCTCAATCTTCAGGAGTAAGGTGTGTGTGTTGTGTGACTGTCTGATGCGTCAAGCTCGTGGGTCATCCTGAGTGGTCTCTCTCATCTTGTCTGGTAGGTCCACAGCTGCTACTCACTTATTTGGGGCAGGAGGTACATTTGGTGCTGGGGAGAAGTGGGTTGTATTGATCTTGGTGAAGTGTGGTGATAGTGGTAGTGTGTGGAGGTTGTGGTGATAGTGAGAATGGAGGGTAGAGGTTGTGGTGATAGTGAGAATGGAGGGTAGAGGTTGTGGTGATAGTGAGAATGGAGGGTAGAGGTTGTGGTGATAGTGAGAATGGAGGGTAGAGGTTGTGGTGATAGTGAGAATGGAGGGTAGAGGTTGTGGTGATAGTGAGAATGGAGGGTAGAGGTTGTGGTGATAGTGAGAATGGAGGGTAGAGGTTGTGGTGATAGTGAGAATGGAGGGTAGAGGTTGTGGTGATAGTGAGAATTGAGGGTAGAGGTTGTGGTGATAGTGAGAATGGAGGGTAGAGGTTGTGGTGATAGTGAGAATTGAGGGTAGAGGTTGTGGTGATAGTGAGAATGGAGGGTAGAGGTTGTGGTGATAGTGAGAATGGAGGGTAGAGGTTGTGGTGATAGTGAGAATTGAGGGTAGAGGTTGTGGTGATAGTGAGAATGGAGGGTAGAGGTTGTGATAGTGAGAATGGAGGGTAGAGGTTGTGGTGATAGTGAGAATGGAGGGTAGAGGTTGTGGTGATAGTGAGAATGGAGGGTAGAGGTTGTGGTGATAGTGAGAATGGAGGGTAGAGGTTGTGGTGATAGTGAGAATTGAGGGTAGAGGTTGTGGTGATAGTGAGAATGGAGGGTAGAGGTTGTGGTGATAGTGAGAATGGAGGGTAGAGGTTGTGGTGATAGTGAGAATGGAGGGTAGAGGTTGTGGTGATAGTGAGAATGGAGGGTAGAGGTTGTGGTGATAATGATGGTAGGGTTTATAGATTGTGAAGATATAGACACATGTACAATATCATTATTGTAGACGTGGTAGATAAGACACATAGGCAACTTTATTCCGAAACGTTTCGCTTACACAGTAGGCCTCTTCAGTCGAGTACAGAAAGTAGGCAGGAGCAGTAGAGATGTGAAGACGATGTAATCAGTCCATCATTATTGTAGACGTTTCGTCATCCAGTGGCTTTATCATTACAGATACTAGGACATAATTTAAAGACAGTAGAACTATATACAGTAAAGATACCCAGATGTTGTACATGTGTCTAAATCTTCATCTTGTCGGTATTGTATACCATCCTTGTACAACTTTATAGGTTGTGGTGATAGCTACGGTGTTAGGGTGTATAGATTGTGGTGGTAGGGCGTAAAGCGTGTGGTAATAGATTTGAGGGGCTTAGGAGTGCTAATATGACGTGAAGTTAAAAACCTCACAGTAGTGTTGCCATCACAGTCGCGAGGAAATTGATAGACTGGATAACTAGAGCCTTCAAAACAAAGAGATGATAACCAAGTGAAGGAAACGTTTCTCCACGAGTGGCTTCAGGACTGAAGAAGCCGCATGTGGCGAAACGTTTGCTTTAATAAATGTAATAAAGTTGGTAGAATTACCGACAATATGTAAAGTAAAAGGACACAAGTGCAACTAATGTGACATTTAATTGTTTCAACGTTTCGCTCTCCAGGAGCTTTATCAAGCCATTACATGGGTAATGGCTTGATAAAGCTACTGGAGAGCGAAACGTTGCCACAATTAAATGTCACATTAGTTGCACTTGTGTCCTTTTACTTTAATAAATGTCTTGAACTGTACATATGTGTATTTTTTCCACACTCTTAAAGTTAACTTGCTCTCTCTAGACTGGAATATTGCTGCACTCTAACAACCCCAGAGACTGGAGAAATACTTCCTCAACACGTCCAGCCGTGTTCTCTCGAGTACCTGTTTCCCGCCTCTCAAATAGTCTTTCTCTGTCCGTATCAATTCATATGAGTAGTATTTTGTGTTAGTGATAAGATGAATCCAAAGCTTTTGTCGATTCTGATACCAATGCCTAATTTTAGGTTGATGCCGATACTTACCTATACCCTTTATATACCTTTGACGAGTGTCGAGAGTTTTCCTACTCCCTGGAGCCCATATCATCCAAATAGGCGGATACTCACTGCTTTGGCATACTATTAGTTGCTATCATGGCTCCCCGGTTTTTCTGTTCTCCGCTATCGTTAGATTCACCCCCGATAGCCTCTTCCCGTAGGTCTTACGCCTTAGTTCTGGAACTAATCTCGTGCCATACCTGTGTGAGTGTGTTCGTTCCTGTGTGCGTGTGTACATGTAATTATATGCCTGTGTGTGTGTTTGCGCCTGTGTATGTGTGTGTGGTAGAGAGAGAGAGAGAGTGCATGTGAGTGTGACTGTAGGTGTCATTGTCTAAAACACCAAGTAATTATAGTAAGGCGGGTGGTGGCCAAGTGTGGTGGCTGAGGTAGGGCCACAACCACTCATTGTTACCCCTCTTCATACATTAACACACATTGTATCATCTTAATTATTCTACCATATTGTATTACTTACTAGTACAAGATATTGTCACATATTAGATATTTTAAAGAAGATATCGTGAAGTGATGTAAAATATTTTAATATGTAATATAATAGCTCTCATATAAACTCCTCATAAAGGAGTTTATATTATATACGATATACTTTTCTAGTGGCATTTACAAAGAATACACTGCATAGAGGAACTGTTTATAAGATGTACTTTCCAGTGGCATTCACACTGAGCACACACTATGTAAGGAAGAATTGTGGGATAACTGACTATATGTTGGAAGATACTGTCAGATGCTTCATCATATTGGAAGATACTGTCAGATACTTCATGATATTGGAAGATACTGTCAGATGCTTCATGATATTGGAAGATACTGTCAGATACTTCATCATATTGGAAGATACTGTCAGATACTTCATCATATTGGAAGATACTGTCAGATACTTCATCATATTGGAAGATACTGTCAGATACTTCATCATATTGGAAGATACTGTCAGATACTTCATCATATTGGAAGATACTGTCAGATACTTCATCATATTGGAAGATACTGTCAGATACTTCATCATATTGGAAGATACTGTCAGATACTTCATCATATTGGAAGATACTGTCAGATACTTCATCATATTGGAAGATACTGTCAGATACTTCATCATATTGGAAGATACTGTCAGATACTTCATCATATTGGAAGATACTGTCAGATGCTTCATGATATTGGAAGATACTGTCAGATACTTCATCATATTGGAAGATACTGTCAGATACTTCATCATATTGGAAGATACTGTCAGATACTTCATCATATTGGAAGATACTGTCAGATACTTCATCATATTGGAAGATACTGTCAGATGCTTCATGATATTGGAAGATACTGTCAGATGCTTCATGATATTGGAAGATACTGTCAGATACTTCATCATATTGGAAGATACTGTCAGATGCTTCATGATATTGGAAGATACTGTCAGATGCTTCATGATATTGAAAGATGCTGTCAGATGCTTCATGATATTGGAAGATACTGTCAGATGCTTCATGATATTGAAAGATGCTGTCAGATGCTTCATGATATTGGAAGATACTGTCAGATGCTTCATGATATTGAAAGATGCTGTCAGATGCTTCATGATATTGGAAGATACTGTCAGATGCTTCATGATATTGGAAGATACTGTCAGATGCTTCATGATATTGAAAGATGCTGTCAGATGCTTCATCATATTGGAAGATACTGTCAGATGCTTCATGATATTGAAAGATGCTGTCAGATGCTTCATCATATTGAAAGATGCTGTCAGATGCTTCATGATATTGGAAGATACTGTCAGATGCTTCATGATATTGAAAGATGCTGTCAGATGCTTCATCATATTGGAAGATACTGTCAGATGCTTCATGATATTGAAAGATGCTGTCAGATGCTTCATCATATTGGAAGATACTGTCAGATACTTCATGATATTGGAAGATACTGTCAGATACTTCATCATATTGGAAGATACTGTCAGATACTTCATCATATTGGAAGATACTGTCAGATACTTCATGATATTGGAAGATACTGTCAGATACTTCATCATATTGGAAGATACTGTCAGATACTTCATCATATTGGAAGATACTGTCAGATACTTCATCATATTGGAAGATACTGTCAGATACTTCATCATATTGGAAGATATGAGCAATCGTGTAGTTATGTTGTGGTAGATGCGGTAGTTGCATGTTCTTAGGGGAATCTTTAAAAGATGGTAGATAGCAGCAACAGCCTGGTTGATCAGGCAGTCAACAGTAACTCCTAGCCCCAGGGTGGACTGTGAGAATTGGAAGATTCGCCAAAGCAAAGGTGTATATCACAGACACAGGTTTTTCTTAAGTTCTTAAGATGTGTCCAGCACCAACAGTGTGACAGCGTGTGTCCAGCACCAACAGTGTGATTGATGAAGCCATCAACTAGGACTGTTCCAAGATAGGGCCACCGGGACAGTGTTCATTACCAGCAAAGTGGTAATGAATCTTCGCGATGTAGCCTGCGTAAATAAATAAATATATAACTTTAATAAATGGTTAACTTATGTAGTAACTTAAACATGTGGTTAACTTAACATGCAAGACAATTAAATGTGAATTACGGAGTTATAAATTAACATTATTTTCCAACTGACCCACAGTTTTTAGGTGTAACTTGTAACTGTTGTGATCCGTCCTTGAAGATTAAGTCACCAGCATTGTCATGTGATGGAAGACACAGAAGTGGTACCAGACGTGTGTGTGTGTGTGTGTGTGTGTGTGTGTGTTAGTTACCATTTTGTCCTAGGCACATGTCGATTAGACACTAGGCCTGTTGTGTGTGTGTGTGTGTGTGTGTGTGTGTGTGTGTGTGTGTGTGTGTGTGTGTATGTATATGTATGTATGTATGTATGTATGTGTGTGTGTGTGTGTGTGTGTGTGTGTGTGTGTGTGTGTGTGTGTGTGTGTGTGTGTGTGTGTTAGTTACCATTTTGTCCTAGGCACATGTCGATTAGACACTAGGCCTGTTGTGTGTGTGTGTGTGTGTGTGTGTGTGTGTGTGTATGTGTGTGTGTGTGTGTGTGTGTGTGTGTGTGTGTGTGTGTGTGTGTGTGTGTGTGTGTGTGTTACCATTTTGTCCTAGGCACATGTCGATTAGACACTAGGCCTGTTGTGTGTGTGTGTGTGTGTGTATGTATGTGTGTGTATGTATGTATGTATGTATGTGTGTGTGTGTGTGTGTGTGTGTGTGTGTGTGTGTGTGTGTGTGTGTGTGGGACGGGTGTTTGCAAGTGTGAAATATTTTACTGCATAAAGCGCCGCATGACCTTTTGTAGCTCGCCTCTGTACGTTTTAAAACTTATTTCTACTGGTGAAAATCAACCAACATTTTCCTTCCTCCCTCCCGTCCCTATCCCACCATTCTCAGCATCTCTTAATCCCTTAGTCCCCATATTCCCCACCACCTGCTACGTTTCCCCACCACCCCCTTCCACTGCTTTGACTGCATGTTGCTATCCCTTCCACTGCTCTGACTGCATGTTGCTATCCCTTCCACTGCTCTGACTGCATGTTGCTACCCTTCCACTGATCTGACTGCATGTTGCTACCCCTTCCACTGCTCTGATTGCATGTTGCTACCCCTTCCACTGCTTTCACTGCATGTTGCTACCCCTTCCACTGCTCTGATTGCATGTTGCTACCCCTTCCACTGCTTTCACTGCATGTTGCTACCCCTTCCACTGCTCTCACTGCATGTTGCTACCCTTCCACTGCTCTCACTGCATGTTGCTACCCCTTCCACTGCTCTCACTGCATGCTGCTACCGCTTCCACTGCTCTCACTGCATGCTGCTACCGCTTCCACTGCTCTCACTGCATGTTGCTACCCCTTCCACTGCTCTCACTGCATATTGCTACCCCTTCCACTGCTCTCACTGCATGTTGCTACCCCTTCCACTGCCCTGACTGCATGTTGCTACCGCTTCCACTGCTCTCACTGCATGTTGCTACCCCTTCCACTGCTCTCACTGCATGTTGCTACCCCTTCCACTGCTCTCACTGCATGTTGCTACCCCTTCCACTGCTCTCACTGCATGTTGCTACCCCTTCCACTGCTCTCACTGCATGTTGCTACCCCTTCCACTGCTCTCACTGCATGTTGCTACCCCTTCCACTGCTCTCACTGCATGTTGCTACCCCTTCCACTGCTCTCACTGCATGTTGCTACCCCTTCCACTGCTCTCACTGCATGTTGCTACCCCTTCCACTGCTCTCACTGCATGTTGCTACCCCTTCCACTGCTCTCACTGCATGTTGCTACCCCTTCCACTGCTCTCACTGCATGCTGCTACTCCTTGCTCATGAATCTGGCTCAGTATTTCTGTTCCTAATTATATCACCTGGAGAAAAGTTGAAAGAGAAGGTGAGGGAGAGGAAGGTAGAGAAGTAGGGAAGCAGACGGATAAAGGAGGTTAGAGGGAGGAACTGAAGTGTAGAGAGATGGAAGGAGAGGGAGAGATGGAGGGACAGAGGTCGATAAAATAGGTAGGGAGAGAAATGTATAAGGGGGAGATGAGAGAGAGAGGTGGAGGAAAAAGGAAGATAGATAGAAAGTTGAGGTGGAGAAAAGGAGTGGGTGAGAAGAAGGATTTGTGTGTGTGTGTGTGTGTGTGTGTGTGTGTGTGTGTGTGTGTGTGTGTGTGTGTGTGTGTGTGTGTGTGTGAGCGTGTGTGAGCGTGACAAATTGACGCACGTAAATGGATAAGTAAATTAAGGTAATTTGAGAGTGGGTTGTTGTAGTAGCCTTGTACACTAGAAAAGTTTCCCGACACTTGATATATATACACACCCGTAAGTGTATATCTCCGTATATATATTGATTATTACTCGAGGAAAGAATTAAAATATCGTTGAGTGTTAGTATATTTAATGACCCTGTAGTCGATATCATAAAAACCTACCAACTAACAGGTTGGTGCCTTCATGAGTAAGATATGTGTAAAACACTTTGCTATCTTTATTGAAGAGACGTAGCGCCTTCTCAGCAGCCTTCTTCAGTCGAAATACAGAGGAAACGGCAGATGCGTTTCAGATGTAGATACGATGTGGTCAGTCCATAAGCCTGGAGAAGTGTTCGGGTCTCTGTTTTTTAATAATGTAATAGTGTGCAGAGTAACCATGCCCAGTGAGAGGAAGGGGAGGGATAGCTTCAATTCCTGGGATCAAAAGCCCTTCAGCAGCATCAAGATACCTCCCCAGTTAAGTAAGACGAGGGTGTTAATCAGCAGAACTGTTGCTTGTGGTTTTATATTGGCAGGAGTTATGACAGCGGTAGCCGGATACTTAATAATGAAGGTTATTATCTTGTCATGAGTCTAATTACCTCGTTATAATAGTGTTTGTCGCCTCTATTATACTTTGTCTTGCACTCACTGCTTAACAATACCTGTGACCGATTACCTATTATCTGTTAGTGGATTATCTTTGCCAGGGCACGGTCTCAGACCAGGCCTCCTGCAGTTACAAAGGAGATATATCTTCCCAGGGCACGGTCTCAGACCAGGCCTCCTGCAGTTACAAAGGAGATATATCTTCCCAGGGCACGGTCTCAGACCAGGCCTCCTGCAGTTACAAAGGAGATATATCTTCCCAGGGCACGGTCTCAGACCAGGCCTCCTGCAGTTACAAAGGAGATATATCTTCCCAGGGCACGGTCTCAGACCAGGCCTCCTGCAGTTACAAAGGAAATATTACAGAATTAACAGCGATCAAGAAGCACATAGTCATGTATATACTGAGTTTAAAAGGAGTTTCTATTTTGAACAATTTCTGGATTTTTTTCTACTCTTTGAGCTCGGTCTGTGGCCAAGCTTTCCTTCTGATCGACTGATCAAACAAGCTGTTGCTGCAGGTATGGATGTAATGAAGGTAAATAGTATAATAAGCCGACATATTTCTCCCCCTCTCATCAAACACTCGAAGCTCACACCTCTGCAACACTATTGTCATCAAAGATTTGTTAAGTTATACCATGAATTAAGGAAAGATCCTGGACTTCACCTTACGAAACAGACAAAACAAATGCGATAATAATTATGGACAAGGTAGATTATAGTGGAAAAATGAACATGTTATTAGAAGACAGAGGGAACTTGCGTGGCTCTTACCTCCTTCCAGTGGTTAATGTAAAAAATACAGGGTTTTCGAAAAGATGGAGCCATGATATATGAAATTGGGTCCGTATTTATTTAAAATACCCTGTACTATGTCCGTTGAACAGGTCACTTCCAGATTAATCGAATAATACTTTCGGTTTGTGTTTTAGAGTGGTGGACGGGTGAATCATTGGAAGGCCTCGGTCAGATGACCAGAAGCTTCAGTGGCGGGTCATCATGTGACCAAAGACCAGTGTTAGGAAACACTTGTCCTGTTTCCTGGCCAGTCTTACCTAACTCTCACGGATCATCATAAAATACACTAAACCTGCGGGTACTGTAATGCTGAAGGAAAGAAACATCACTGAACATTTTTTTAAACGACGTTTCGCTCTGGATAGAGGTTTGTCATTATTATTGTGTCAATTAAAGCGGGGTTCTGTTAGTGTTTTCATACACTGAAGATAAATTAAATGCAGTGATGTTACATTTTCTGTTGAGACTGAAAGTTAATGGTTTTAACAACACCATCACTGTTTAACCTTGACGTTGAACTGCAAACACAACATTGTTACCAGCAGTGTGTAGTGTGTACACTAGTTACACTAACATTGTTAGCAGCAGCAGCAGTGTGTACACTAGTTACACTAACATTGTTAGCAGCAGCAGCAGTGTGTAGTGTGTACACTAGTTACACTAACATTGTTACCAGCAGCAGTGTGTACACTAGTTACACTAACATTGTTAGCAGCAGCAGCAGTGTGTAGTGTGTACACTAGTTACACTAACATTGTTACCAGCAGCAGTGTGTACACTAGTTACACTAACATTGTTACCAGCAGCAGTGTGTAGTGTGTACACTAGTTACACTAACATTGTTAGCAGCAGCAGCAGTGTGTAGTGTGTACACTAGTTACACTAACATTGTTACCAGCAGCAGTGTGTACACTAGTTACACTAACATTGTTACCAGCAGCAGCAGTGTGTAGTGTGTACACTAGTTACACTAACATTGTTAGCAGCAGCAGCAGTGTGTAGTGTGTACACTAGTTACACTAACATTGTTACCAGCAGCAGTGTGTACACTAGTTACACTAACATTGTTACCAGCAGCAGCAGTGTGTAGTGTGTACACTAGTTACACTAACATTGTTACCAGCAGCAGTGTGTACACTAGTTACACTAACATTGTTACCAGCAGCAGCAGTGTGTAGTGTGTACACTAGTTACACTAACATTGTTAGCAGCAGCAGCAGTGTGTAGTGTGTACACTAGTTACACTAACATTGTTACCAGCAGCAGTGTGTACACTAGTTACACTAACATTGTTACCAGCAGCAGTGTGTAGTGTGTACACTAGTTACACTAACATTGTTACCAGCAGCAGTGTGTAGTGTGTACACTAGTTACACTAACATTGTTACCAGCAGCAGCAGTGTGTAGTGTGTACATTAGTTACACTAACATTGTTACCAGCAGCAGCAGTGTGTAGTGTGTACACTAGTTGCACTAACATTGTTACCAGCAGCAGTGTGTAGTGTGTACACTAGTTACACTAACATTGTTACCAGCAGCAGTGTGTAGTGTGTACACTAGTTACACTAACATTGGTAGCAGCAGCAGCAGTGTGTAGTGTGTACACTAGTTACACTAACATTGTTACCAGCAGCAGTGTGTAGTGTGTACACTAGTTACACTAACATTGTTACCAGCAGCAGCAGTGTGTAGTGTGTACACTAGTTACACTAACATTGTTACCAGCAGCAGCAGTGTAGTGTGTACACTAGTTACACTAACATTGTTACCAGCAGCAGTGTGTAGTGTGTACACTAGTTACACTAACATTGTTACCAGCAGCAGCAGTGTGTAGTGTGTACACTAGTTACACTAACATTGTTACCAGCAGCAGCAGTGTGTAGTGTGTACACTAGTTACACTAACATTGTTACCAGCAGCAGCAGTGTGTAGTGTGTACACTAGTTACACTAACATTGTTACCAGCAGCAGTGTGTAGTGTGTACACTAGTTACACTAACATTGTTACCAGCAGCAGCAGTGTGTACACTAGTTACACTAACATTGTTACCAGCAGCAGTGTGTACACTAGTTACACTAACATTGTTACCAGCAGCAGTGTGTACACTAGTTACACTAACATTGTTACCAGCAGCAGCAGTGTGTAGTGTGTACACTAGTTACACTAACATTGTTACCAGCAGCAGTGTGTAGTGTGTACACTAGTTACACTAACATTGTTACCAGCAGCAGTGTGTAGTGTGTACACTAGTTACACTAACATTGTTACCAGCAGCAGTGTGTAGTGTGTACACTAGTTACACTAACATTGTTACCAGCAGCAGTGTGTAGTGTGTACACTAGTTACACTAACATTGTTACCAGCAGCAGCAGTGTGTAGTGTGTACACTACTTACACTAACATTGTTACCAGCAGCAGCAGTGTGTAGTGTGTACACTACTTACACTAACATTGTTACCAGCAGCAGCAGTGTGTAGTGTGTACACTAGTTACACTAACATTGTTACCAGCAGCAGCAGTGTGTAGTGTGTACACTAGTTACACTAACATTGTTAGCAGCAGCAGCAGTGTGTAGTGTGTACACTAGTTACACTAACATTGTTACCAGCAGCAGCAGTGTGTAGTGTGTACACTAGTTACACTAACATTGTTACCAGCAGCAGCAGTGTGTAGTGTGTACACTAGTTACACTAACATTGTTACCAGCAGCAGCAGTGTGTAGTGTGTACACTAGTTACACTAACATTGTTACCAGCAGCAGCAGTGTGTAGTGTGTACACTAGTTAAACTAACATTGTTAGCAGCAGCAGCAGTGTGTAGTGTGTACACTAGTTACACTAACATTGTTACCAGCAGCAGCAGTGTGTAGTGTGTACACTAGTTACACTAACATTGTTAGCAGCAGCAGCAGTGTGTAGTGTGTACACTAGTTACACTAACATTGTTACCAGCAGCAGCAGTGTGTAGTGTGTACACTAGTTACACTAACATTGTTACCAGCAGCAGCAGTGTGTAGTGTGTACACTAGTTACACTAACATTGTTACCAGCAGCAGTGTGTACACTAGTTACACTAACATTGTTAGCAGCAGCAGCAGTGTGTAGTGTGTACACTAGTTACACTAACATTGTTACCAGCAGCAGTGTGTACACTAGTTACACTAACATTGTTACCAGCAGCAGCAGTGTGTAGTGTGTACACTAGTTACACTAACATTGTTAGCAGCAGCAGCAGTGTGTAGTGTGTACACTAGTTACACTAACATTGTTACCAGCAGCAGTGTGTACACTAGTTACACTAACATTGTTACCAGCAGCAGCAGTGTGTAGTGTGTACACTAGTTACACTAACATTGTTAGCAGCAGCAGCAGTGTGTAGTGTGTACACTAGTTACACTAACATTGTTAGCAGCAGCAGCAGTGTGTAGTGTGTACACTAGTTACACTAACATTGTTACCAGCAGCAGCAGTGTGTAGTGTGTACACTAGTTACACTAACATTGTTACCAGCAGCAGCAGTGTGTAGTGTGTACACTAGTTACACTAACATTGTTACCAGCAGCAGCAGTGTGTAGTGTGTACACTAGTTACACTAACATTGTTACCAGCAGCAGCAGTGTGTAGTGTGTACACTAGTTACACTAACATTGTTACCAACAGCAGCAGTGTGTAGTGTGTACACTAGTTACACTAACATTGTTACCAGCAGCAGCAGTGTGTAGTGTGTACACTAGTTACACTAACATTGTTACCAACAGCAGCAGTGTGTAGTGTGTACACTAGTTACACTAACATTGTTACCAACAGCAGCAGTGTGTAGTATGTACACTAGTTACACTAACATTGTTACCAACAGCAGCAGTGTGTAGTGTGTACACTAGTTACACTAACATTGTTACCAGCAGCAGCAGTGTGTAGTGTGTACACTAGTTACACTAACATTGTTACCAACAGCAGCAGTGTGTAGTGTGTACACTAGTTACACTAACATTGTTACCAGCAGCAGCAGTGTGTAGTGTGTACACTAGTTACACTAACATTGTTACCAGCAGCAGCAGTGTGTAGTGTGTACACTAGTTACACTAACATTGTTACCAGCAGCAGCAGTGTGTAGTGTGTACACTAGTTACACTAACATTGTTACCAGCAGTGTTACCAGCAGCAGCAGTGTGTAGTGTGTACACTAGTTACACTAACATTGTTAGCAGCAGCAGCAGTGTGTAGTGTGTACACTAGTTACACTAACATTGTTACCAGCAGCAGCAGTGTGTAGTGTGTACACTAGTTACACTAACATTGTTACCAGCAGCAGCAGTGTGTAGTGTGTACACTAGTTACACTAACATTGTTACCAGCAGCAGTGTGTACACTAGTTACACTAACATTGTTACCAGCAGCAGCAGTGTGTAGTGTGTACACTAGTTACACTAACATTGTTACCAGCAGCAGCAGTGTGTAGTGTGTACACTAGTTACACTAACATTGTTACCAGCAGCAGCAGTGTGTAGTGTGTACACTAGTTACACTAACATTGTTACCAGCAGCAGCAGTGTGTAGTGTGTACACTAGTTACACTAACATTGTTACCAGCAGCAGCAGTGTGTAGTGTGTACACTAGTTACACTAACATTGTTACCAGCAGCAGCAGTGTGTAGTGTGTACACTAGTTACACTAACATTGTTAGCAGCAGCAGCAGTGTGTAGTGTGTACACTAGTTACACTAACATTGTTACCAGCAGCAGCAGTGTGTAGTGTGTACACTAGTTACACTAACATTGTTACCAGCAGCAGCAGTGTGTAGTGTGTACACTAGTTACACTAACATTGTTACCAGCAGCAGCAGTGTGTAGTGTGTACACTAGTTACACTAACATTGTTACCAGCAGCAGCAGTGTGTAGTGTGTACACTAGTTACACTAACATTGTTACCAGCAGCAGCAGTGTGTAGTGTGTACACTAGTTACACTAACATTGTTACCAGCAGCAGCAGTGTGTAGTGTGTACACTAGTTACACTAACATTGTTACCAGCAGCAGCAGTGTGTAGTGTGTACACTAGTTACACTAACATTGTTACCAGCAGCAGCAGTGTGTAGTGTGTACACTAGTTACACTAACATTGTTACCAGCAGCAGCAGTGTGTAGTGTGTACACTAGTTACACTAACATTGTTACCAGCAGCAGCAGTGTGTAGTGTGTACACTAGTTACACTAACATTGTTACCAGCAGCAGCAGTGTGTAGTGTGTACACTAGTTACACTAACATTGTTACCAGCAGCAGCAGTGTGTAGTGTGTACACTAGTTACACTAACATTGTTACCAGCAGCAGCAGTGTGTAGTGTGTACACTAGTTACACTAACATTGTTACCAGCAGCAGCAGTGTGTAGTGTGTACACTAGTTACACTAACATTGTTACCAGCAGCAGCAGTGTGTAGTGTGTACACTAGTTACACTAACATTGTTACCAGCAGCAGCAGTGTGTAGTGTGTACACTAGTTACACTAACATTGTTACCAGCAGCAGCAGTGTGTAGTGTGTACACTAGTTACACTAACATTGTTACCAGCAGCAGCAGTGTGTAGTGTGTACACTAGTTACACTAACATTGTTACCAGCAGCAGCAGTGTGTAGTGTGTACACTAGTTACACTAACATTGTTACCAGCAGCAGTGTGTAGTGTGTACACTAGTTACACTAACATTGTTACCAGCAGCAGCAGTGTGTAGTGTGTACACTAGTTACACTAACATTGTTACCAGCAGCAGCAGTGTGTAGTGTGTACACTAGTTACACTAACATTGTTACCAGCAGCAGCAGTGTGTAGTGTGTACACTAGTTACACTAACATTGTTACCAGCAGCAGCAGTGTGTAGTGTGTACACTAGTTACACTAACATTGTTACCAGCAGCAGCAGTGTGTAGTGTGTACACTAGTTACACTAACATTGTTACCAGCAGCAGCAGTGTGTAGTGTGTACACTAGTTACACTAACATTGTTACCAGCAGCAGCAGTGTGTAGTGTGTACACTAGTTACACTAACATTGTTACCAGCAGCAGCAGTGTGTAGTGTGTACACTAGTTACACTAACATTGTTACCAGCAGCAGCAGTGTGTAGTGTGTACACTAGTTACACTAACATTGTTACACTAACATTGTTACCAGCAGCAGCAGTGTGTAGTGTGTACACTAGTTACACTAACATTGTTACCAGCAGCAGCAGTGTGTAGTGTGTACACTAGTTACACTAACATTGTTACCAGCAGCAGCAGTGTGTAGTGTGTACACTAGTTACACTAACATTGTTACCAGCAGCAGCAGTGTGTAGTGTGTACACTAGTTACACTAACATTGTTACCAGCAGCAGCAGTGTGTAGTGTGTACACTAGTTACACTAACATTGTTACCAGCAGCAGCAGTGTGTAGTGTGTACACTAGTTACACTAACATTGTTACCAGCAGCAGCAGTGTGTAGTGTGTACACTAGTTACACTAACATTGTTACCAGCAGCAGCAGTGTGTAGTGTGTACACTAGTTACACTAACATTGTTACCAGCAGCAGCAGTGTGTAGTGTGTACACTAGTTACACTAACATTGTTACCAGCAGCAGCAGTGTGTAGTGTGTACACTAGTTACACTAACATTGTTACTAACAGCAGCAGCAGTGTGTAGTGTGTACACTAGTTACACTAACATTGTTACTAACAGCAGCAGCAGTGTGTAGTGTGTACACTAGTTACACTAACATTGTTACTAACATTGCAGCAGCAGTGTGTAGTGTGTACACTAGTTACACTAACATTGTTACCAGCAGCAGCAGTGTGTAGTGTGTACACTAGTTACACTAACATTGTTACTAACAGCAGCAGCAGTGTGTAGTGTGTACACTAGTTACACTAACATTGTTACCAGCAGCAGCAGTGTGTAGTGTGTACACTAGTTACACTAACATTGTTACCAGCAGCAGCAGTGTGTAGTGTGTACACTAGTTACACTAACATTGTTACCAGCAGCAGCAGTGTGTAGTGTGTACACTAGTTACACTAACATTGTTACCAGCAGCAGCAGTGTGTAGTGTGTACACTAGTTACACTAACATTGTTACCAGCAGCAGCAGTGTGTAGTGTGTACACTAGTTACACTAACATTGTTACCAGCAGCAGCAGTGTGTAGTGTGTACACTAGTTACACTAACATTGTTACCAGCAGCAGCAGTGTGTAGTGTGTACACTAGTTACACTAACATTGTTACCAGCAGCAGCAGTGTGTAGTGTGTACACTAGTTACACTAACATTGTTACCAGCAGCAGCAGTGTGTAGTGTGTACACTAGTTACACTAACATTGTTACCAGCAGCAGCAGTGTGTAGTGTGTACACTAGTTACACTAACATTGTTACCAGCAGCAGCAGTGTGTACACTAGTTACACTAACATTGTTAGTGTGCACACTAGTTACACTAACATTGTTACCAGCAGCAGCAGTGTGTAGTGTGTACACTAGTTACACTAACATTGTTACCAGCAGCAGCAGTGTGTAGTGTGTACACTAGTTACACTAACATTGTTACCAGCAGCAGCAGTGTGTAGTGTGTACACTAGTTACACTAACATTGTTACCAGCAGCAGCAGTGTGTAGTGTGTACACTAGTTACACTAACATTGTTACCAGCAGCAGCAGTGTGTAGTGTGTACACTAGTTACACTAACATTGTTACCAGCAGCAGCAGTGTGTAGTGTGTACACTAGTTACACTAGCACATTGTTACACTAACCAGCAGCAGCAGTGTGTAGTGTGTACACTAGTTACACTAACATTGTTACCAGCAGCAGCAGTGTGTAGTGTGTACACTAGTTACACTAACATTGTTACCAGCAGCAGCAGTGTGTAGTGTGTACACTAGTTACACTAACATTGTTACCAGCAGCAGCAGTGTGTAGTGTGTACACTAGTTACACTAACATTGTTACCAGCAGCAGCAGTGTGTAGTGTGTACACTAGTTACACTAACATTGTTACCAGCTAGTTACACTAACATTGTTACCAGCAGCAGCAGCAGTGTTGTAGTGTGTACACTAGTTACACTAACATTGTTACCAGCAGCAGCAGTGTGTAGTGTGTACACTAGTTACACTAACATTGTTACCAGCAGCAGCAGTGTGTAGTGTGTACACTAGTTACACTAACATTGTTACCAGCAGCAGCAGTGTGTAGTGTGTACACTAGTTACACTAACATTGTTACCAGCAGCAGCAGTGTGTAGTGTGTACACTAGTTACACTAACATTGTTACCAGCAGCAGCAGTGTGTAGTGTGTACACTAGTTACACTAACATTGTTACCAGCAGCAGCAGTGTGTAGTGTGTACACTAGTTACACTAACATTGTTACCAGCAGCAGCAGTGTGTAGTGTGTACACTAGTTACACTAACATTGTTACCAGCAGCAGCAGTGTGTAGTGTGTACACTAGTTACACTAACATTGTTACCAGCAGCAGCAGTGTGTAGTGTGTACACTAGTTACACTAACATTGTTACCAGCAGCAGCAGTGTGTAGTGTGTACACTAGTTACACTAACATTGTTACCAGCAGCAGCAGTGTGTAGTGTGTACACTAGTTACACTAACATTGTTACCAGCAGCAGCAGTGTGTAGTGTGTACACTAGTTACACTAACATTGTTACCAGCAGCAGCAGTGTGTAGTGTGTACACTAGTTACACTAACATTGTTACCAGCAGCAGCAGTGTGTAGTGTGTACACTAGTTACACTAACATTGTTACCAGCAGCAGCAGTGTGTAGTGTGTACACTAGTTACACTAACATTGTTTACCAGCAGCAGCAGTGTGTAGTGTGTACACTAGTTACACTAACATTGTTACCAGCAGCAGCAGTGTGTAGTGTGTACACTAGTTACACTAACATTGTTACCAGCAGCAGCAGTGTGTAGTGTGTACACTAGTTACACTAACATTGTTACCAGCAGCAGCAGTGTGTAGTGTGTACACTAGTTACACTAACATTGTTACCAGCAGCAGCAGTGTGTAGTGTGTACACTAGTTACACTAACATTGTTACCAGCAGCAGCAGTAGTGTAGTGTGTACACTAGTTACACTAACATTGTTACCAGCAGCAGCAGTGTGTAGTGTGTACACTAGTTACACTAACATTGTTACCAGCAGCAGCAGTGTGTAGTGTGTACACTAGTTACACTAACATTGTTACCAGCAGCAGCAGTGTGTAGTGTGTACACTAGTTACACTAACATTGTTACCAGCAGCAGCAGTGTGTAGTGTGTACACTAGTTACACTAACATTGTTACCAGCAGCAGCAGTGTGTAGTGTGTACACTAGTTACACTAACATTGTTACCAGCAGCAGCAGTGTGTAGTGTGTACACTAGTTACACTAACATTGTTACCAGCAGCAGCAGTGTGTAGTGTGTACACTAGTTACACTAACATTGTTACCAGCAGCAGCAGTGTGTAGTGTGTACACTAGTTACACTAACATTGTTACCAGCAGCAGCAGTGTGTAGTGTGTACACTAGTTACACTAACATTGTTACCAGCAGCAGCAGTGTGTAGTGTGTACACTAGTTACACTAACATTGTTACCAGCAGCAGCAGTGTGTAGTGTGTACACTAGTTACACTAACATTGTTACCAGCAGCAGCAGTGTGTAGTGTGTACACTAGTTACACTAACATTGTTACCAGCAGCAGCAGTGTGTAGTGTGTACACTAGTTACACTAACATTGTTACCAGCAGCAGCAGTGTGTAGTGTGTACACTAGTTACACTAACATTGTTACCAGCAGCAGCAGTGTGTAGTGTGTACACTAGTTACACTAACATTGTTACCAGCAGCAGCAGTGTGTAGTGTGTACACTAGTTACACTAACATTGTTACCAGCAGCAGCAGTGTGTAGTGTGTACACTAGTTACACTAACATTGTTACCAGCAGCAGCAGTGTGTAGTGTGTACACTAGTTACACTAACATTGTTACCAGCAGCAGCAGTGTGTAGTGTGTACACTAGTTACACTAACATTGTTACCAGCAGCAGCAGTGTGTAGTGTGTACACTAGTTACACTAACATTGTTACCAGCAGCAGCAGTGTGTAGTGTGTACACTAGTTACACTAACATTGTTACCAGCAGCAGCAGTGTGTAGTGTGTACACTAGTTACACTAACATTGTTACCAGCAGCAGCAGTGTGTAGTGTGTACACTAGTTACACTAACATTGTTACCAGCAGCAGCAGTGTGTAGTGTGTACACTAGTTACACTAACATTGTTACCAGCAGCAGCAGTGTGCTAGTTACACTAACATTGTTGTAGTGTGTACACTAGTTACACTAACATTGTTACCAGCAGCAGCAGTGTGTAGTGTGTACACTAGTTACACTAACATTGTTACCAGCAGCAGCAGTGTGTAGTGTGTACACTAGTTACACTAACATTGTTACTAACATTGCAGCAGCAGTGTGTAGTGTGTACACTAGTTACACTAACATTGTTACCAGCAGCAGCAGTGTGTAGTGTGTACACTAGTTACACTAACATTGTTACCAGCAGCAGCAGTGTGTAGTGTGTACACTAGTTACACTAACATTGTTAACATACACTAGTTACACTAACATTGTTACCAGCAGCAGTGTGTAGTGTGTACACTAGTTACACTTACATTGTTACCAGCAGCAGCAGTGTGTAGTGTGTACACTAGTTACACTAACATTGTTACCAGCAGCAGCTAGTGTGTAGTGTGTACACTAGTTACACTAACATTGTTACCAGCAGCAGCAGTGTGTAGTGTGTACACTAGTTACACTAACATTGTTACCAGCAGCAGCAGTGTGTAGTGTGTACACTAGTTACACTAACATTGTTACCAGCAGCAGCAGTGTGTAGTGTGTACACTAGTTACACTAACATTGTTACCAGCAGCAGCAGTGTGTAGTGTGTACACTAGTTACACTAACATTGTTACCAGCAGCAGCAGTGTGTAGTGTGTACACTAGTTACACTAACATTGTTACCAGCAGCAGCAGTGTGTAGTGTGTACACTAGTTACACTAACATTGTTACCAGCAGCAGCAGTGTGTAGTGTGTACACTAGTTACACTAACATTGTTACCAGCAGCAGCAGTGTGTACACTAGTTACACTAACATTGTTAGTGTGTACACTAGTTACACTAACATTGTTACCAGCAGCAGCAGTGTGTACACTAGTTACACTAACATTGTTACAGCTAACAGTGTGTACACTAGTTACACTAACATTGCAGCAGCAGTAGTGTGTACACTAGTTACACTAACATTGTTACCAGCAGCAGCAGTGTGTAGTGTGTACACTAGTTACACTAACATTGTTACCAGCAGCAGCAGTGTGTAGTGTGTACACTAGTTACACTAACATTGTTACCAGCAGCAGCAGTGTGTACACTAGTTACACTAACATTGTTAGTGTGTACACTAGTTACACTAACATTGTTACCAGCAGCAGTAGTGTGTACACTAGTTACACTAACATTGTTACCAGCAGCAGCAGTGTGTACACTAGTGTAGTGTGTACACTAGTTACACTAACATTGTTACCAGCAGCAGCAGTGTGTAGTGTGTACACTAGTTACACTAACATTGTTACCAGCAGCAGCAGTGTGTACACTAGTTACACTAACATTGTTACCAGCAGCACATTGTGTACACTAGTTACACTAACATTGTTACCAGCAGCAGTAGTGTGTACACTAGTTACACTAACATTGTTACCAGCAGCAGCAGTGTGTACACTAGTTACACTAACATTGTTACCAGCAGCAGCAGTAGTGTAGTGTGTACACTAGTTACACTAACATTGTTACCAGCAGCAGCAGTGTGTAGTGTGTACACTAGTTACACTAACATTGTTACCAGCAGCAGCAGTAGTGTGTACACTAGTTACACTAACATTGTTACCAGCAGCAGCAGTGTGTAGTGTGTACACTAGTTACACTAACATTGTTACCAGCAGCAGCAGTGTGTACACTAGTTACACTAACATTGTAGTGTGTACACTAGTTACACTAACATTGTTACCAGCAGCAGCAGTGTGTACACTAGTTACACTAACATTGTTAGTGTGTACACTAGTTACACTAACATTGTTACCAGCAGCAGGAGTGTGTAGTGTGTACACTAGTTACACTAACATTGTTACCAGCAGCAGCAGTGTGTACACTAGTTACACTAACATTGTTACCAGCAGCAGCAGTGTGTACACTAGTTACACTAACATTGTTACCAGCAGCAGCAGTGTGTAGTGTGTACACTTAGTTACACTAACATTGTTACCAGCAGCAGCAGTGTGTAGTGTGTACACTAGTTACACTAACATTGTTACCAGCAGCATGTGTAGTGTGTACACTAGTTACACTAACATTGTTACCAGCAGCAGCAGTGTGTACACTAGTTACACTAACATTGTTACCAGCAGCAGCATTGTGTACACTAGTTACACTAACATTGCAGCAGCAGTAGTGTGTACACTAGTTACACTAACATTGTTACCAGCAGCAGTAGTGTGTAGTGTGTACACTAGTTACACTAACATTGTTACCAGCAGCAGTAGTGTGTACACTAGTTACACTAACATTGTTACCAGCAGCAGTAGTGTGTACACTAGTTACACTAACATTGTTACCAGCAGCAGCAGTGTGTAGTGTGTACACTAGTTACACTAACATTGTTACCAGCAGCAGCAGTGTGTAGTGTGTACACTAGTTACACTAACATTGTTACAGCAGCAGCAGTAGTGTGTACACTAGTTACACTAACATTGTTACCAGCAGCAGCAGTGTGTAGTGTGTACACTAGTTACACTAACATTGTTACCAGCAGCAGCAGTGTGTAGTGTGTACACTAGTTACACTAACATTGTTACCAGCAGCAGCAGTGTGTAGTGTGTACACTAGTTACACTAACATTGTTACCAGCAGCAGCAGTGTGTAGTGTGTACACTAGTTACACTAACATTGTTACCAGCAGCAGCAGTGTGTAGTGTGTACACTAGTTACACTAACATTGTTACCAGCAGCAGCAGTGTGTAGTGTGTACACTAGTTACACTAACATTGTTACCAGCAGCAGCAGTGTGTAGTGTGTACACTAGTTACACTAACATTGTTACCAGCAGCAGCAGTGTGTACACTAGTTACACTAACATTGTTACCAGCAGCAGTGTGTAGTGTGTACACTAGTTACACTAACATTGTTACCAGCAGCAGCAGTGTGTAGTGTGTACACTAGTTACACTAACATTGTTACCAGCAGCAGCAGTAGTGTGTACACTAGTTACACTAACATTGTTACCAGCAGCAGCAGTGTGTAGTGTGTACACTAGTTACACTAACATTGTTACCAGCAGCAGCAGTGTGTAGTGTGTACACTAGTTACACTAACATTGTTACCAGCAGCAGCAGTGTGTAGTGTGTACACTAGTTACACTAACATTGTTACCAGCAGCAGCAGTGTGTACACTAGTTACACTAACATTGTTACCAGCAGCAGTAGTGTGTACACTAGTTACACTAACATTGTTACCAGCAGCAGCAGTGTGTAGTGTGTACACTAGTTACACTAACATTGTTACCAGCAGCAGCAGTGTGTAGTGTGTACACTAGTTACACTAACATTGTTACCAGCAGCAGCAGTAGTGTGTACACTAGTTACACTAACATTGTTACCAGCAGCAGTGTGTAGTGTGTACACTAGTTACACTAACATTGTTACCAGCAGCAGCAGTGTGTAGTGTGTACACTAGTTACACTAACATTGTTACCAGCAGCAGCAGTGTGTAGTGTGTACACTAGTTACACTAACATTGTTACCAGCAGCAGTGTGTAGTGTGTACACTAGTTACACTAACATTGTTACCAGCAGCAGCAGTGTGTAGTGTGTACACTAGTTACACTAACATTGTTACCAGCAGCAGCAGTGTGTAGTGTGTACACTAGTTACACTAACATTGTTACCAGCAGCAGCAGTGTGTAGTGTGTACACTAGTTACACTAACATTGTTACCAGCAGCAGCAGTGTGTAGTGTGTACACTAGTTACACTAACATTGTTACCAGCAGCAGCAGTGTGTAGTGTGTACACTAGTTACACTAACATTGTTACCAGCAGCAGCAGTGTGTAGTGTGTACACTAGTTACACTAACATTGTTACCAGCAGCAGCAGTGTGTAGTGTGTACACTAGTTACACTAACATTGTTACCAGCAGCAGTGTGTAGTGTGTACACTAGTTACACTAACATTGTTACCAGCAGCAGCTAGTGTGTAGTGTGTACACTAGTTACACTAACATTGTTACCAGCAGCAGCAGTGTGTAGTGTGTACACTAGATACACTAACATTGTTACCAGCAGCAGCAGTGTGTAGTGTGTACACTAGTTACACTAACATTGTTACTAACAGCAGCAGCAGTGTGTAGTGTGTACACTAGTTACACTAACATTGTTACCAGCAGCAGCAGTGTGTAGTGTGTACACTAGTTACACTAACATTGTTACCAGCAGCAGCAGTGTGTAGTGTGTACACTAGTTACACTAACATTGTTACCAGCAGCAGCAGTGTGTAGTGTGTACACTAGTTACACTAACATTGTTACCAGCAGCAGCAGTGTGTAGTGTGTACACTAGTTACACTAACATTGTTACCAGCAGCAGCAGTGTGTACACTAGTGTTAGTGTGTACACTAGTTACACTAACATTGTTACCAGCAGCAGCAGTGTGTAGTGTGTACACTAGTTACACTAACATTGTTACCAGCAGCAGCAGTGTGTAGTGTGTACACTAGTTACACTAACATTGTTACCAGCAGCAGCAGTGTGTAGTGTGTACACTAGTTACACTAACATTGTTACCAGCAGCAGCAGTGTGTAGTGTGTACACTAGTTACACTAACATTGTTACCAGCAGCAGCAGTGTGTAGTGTGTACACTAGTTACACTAACATTGTTACCAGCAGCAGCAGTGTGTAGTGTGTACACTAGTTACACTAACATTGTTACCAGCAGCAGTGTGTACACTAGTTACACTAACATTGTTGTAGTGAGTACACTAGTTACACTAACATTGTTACCAGCAGCAGCAGTGTGTAGTGTGTACACTAGTTACACTAACATTGTTACCAGCAGCAGCAGTGTGTAGTGTGTACACTAGTTACACTAACATTGTTACCAGCAGCAGCAGTGTGTAGTGTGTACACTAGTTACACTAACATTGTTACCAGCAGCAGCAGTGTGTAGTGTGTACACTAGTTACACTAACATTGTTACCAGCAGCAGCAGTGTGTAGTGTGTACACTAGTTACACTAACATTGTTACCAGCAGCAGCAGTGTGTAGTGTGTACACTAGTTACACTAACATTGTTACCAGCAGCAGCAGTGTGTAGTGTGTACACTAGTTACACTAACATTGTTACCAGCAGCAGCAGTGTGTAGTGTGTACACTAGTTACACTAACATTGTTACCAGCAGCAGTAGTGTGTAGTGTGTACACTAGTTACACTAACATTGTTACCAGCAGCAGTAGTGTGTACACTAGTTACACTAACATTGTTACCAGCAGCAGTAGTGTGTAGTGTGTACACTAGTTACACTAACATTGTTACCAGCAGCAGTAGTGTGTAGTGTGTACACTAGTTACACTAACATTGTTACCAGCAGCAGCAGTGTGTAGTGTGTACACTAGTTACACTAACATTGTTACCAGCAGCAGCAGTGTGTAGTGTGTACACTAGTTACACTAACATTGTTAGTGTGTACACTAGTTACACTAACATTGTTACCAGCAGCAGCTAGTGTGTAGTGTGTACACTAGTTACACTAACATTGTTACCAGCAGCAGCAGTGTGTAGTGTGTACACTAGTTACACTAACATTGTTACCAGCAGCAGCAGTGTGTAGTGTGTACACTAGTTACACTAACATTGTTACCAGCAGCAGCAGTGTGTAGTGTGTACACTAGTTACACTAACATTGTTACCAGCAGCAGCAGTGTGTAGTGTGTACACTAGTTACACTAACATTGTTACCAGCAGCAGCAGTGTGTAGTGTGTACACTAGTTACACTAACATTGTTACCAGCAGCAGCAGTGTGTAGTGTGTACACTAGTTACACTAACATTGTTACCAGCAGCAGCAGTGTGTAGTGTGTACACTAGTTACACTAACATTGTTACCAGCAGCAGCAGTGTGTAGTGTGTACACTAGTTACACTAACATTGTTACCAGCAGCAGCAGTGTGTAGTGTGTACACTAGTTACACTAACATTGTTACCAGCAGCAGCAGTGTGTAGTGTGTACACTAGTTACACTAACATTGTTACCAGCAGCAGCAGTGTGTAGTGTGTACACTAGTTACACTAACATTGTTACCAGCAGCAGCAGTGTGTAGTGTGTACACTAGTTACACTAACATTGTTACCAGCAGCAGCAGTGTGTAGTGTGTACACTAGTTACACTAACATTGTTACCAGCAGCAGTAGTGTGTAGTGTGTACACTAGTTACACTAACATTGTTACCAGCAGCAGCAGTGTGTACACTAGTTACACTAACATTGTTACCAGCAGCAGTAGTGTGTAGTGTGTACACTAGTTACACTAACATTGTTACCAGCAGCAGCAGTGTGTAGTGTGTACACTAGTTACACTAACATTGTTACCAGCAGCAGCAGTGTGTAGTGTGTACACTAGTTACACTAACATTGTTACCAGCAGCAGTAGTGTGTACACTAGTTACACTAACATTGTTACCAGCAGCAGCAGTGTGTACACTAGTTACACTAACATTGTTACCAGCAGCAGCAGTGTGTACACTAGTTACACTAACATTGTTACCAGCAGCAGCAGTACACTAGTTACACTAACATTGTTAGTGTGTACACTAGTTACACTAACATTGTTACCAGCAGCAGCAGTGTGTAGTGTGTACACTAGTTACACTAACATTGTTACCAGCAGCAGCAGTGTGTAGTGTGTACACTAGTTACACTAACATTGTTACCAGCAGCAGCAGTGTGTAGTGTGTACACTAGTTACACTAACATTGTTACCAGCAGCAGCAGTGTGTAGTGTGTACACTAGTTACACTAACATTGTTACCAGCAGCAGCAGTAGTGTGTACACTAGTTACACTAACATTGTTACCAGCAGCAGTAGTGTGTAGTGTGTACACTAGTTACACTAACATTGTTACCAGCAGCAGCAGTGTGTAGTGTGTACACTAGTTACACTAACATTGTTACCAGCAGCAGCAGTGTGTACACTAGTTACACTAACATTGTTACCAGCAGCAGCAGTGTGTACACTAGTTACACTAACATTGTTACCAGCAGCAGCAGTGTGTACACTAGTTACACTAACATTGTTACCAGCAGCAGTAGTGTGTACACTAGTTACACTAACATTGTTACCAGCAGCAGCAGTGTGTACACTAGTTACACTAACATTTTTACCAGCAGCAGCAGTGTGTAGTGTGTACACTAGTTACACTAACATTGTTAGCAGCAGCAGCAGTGTGTAGTGTGTACACTAGTTACACTAACATTGTTACCAGCAGCAGGAGTGTGTACACTAGTTACACTAACATTGTTACCAGCAGCAGCTAGTTACACTAACATTGTTGTAGTGTGTACACTAGTTACACTAACATTGTTACAGCAGCAGCAGTAGTGTGTACACTAGTTACACTAACATTGTTACCAGCAGCAGCTAGTTACACTAACATTGTTACCAGCAGCAGTAGTGTGTACACTAGTTACACTAACATTGTTACCAGCAGCAGCAGTGTGTACAGTGTTACACTAGTTACACTAACATTGTTACACTAGTTACACAGCAGCAGCAGCAGTAGTGTGTACACTAGTTACACTAACATTGTTACCAGCAGCAGTAGTGTGTACACTAGTTACACTAACATTGTTACCAGCAGCAGTTACACTAACATTGTTACCAGCAGCAGTGTGTAGTGTGTACACTAGTTACACTAACATTGTTACCAGCAGCAGCAGTGTGTACACTAGTTACACTAACATTGTTACCAGCAGCAGTAGTGTGTACACTAGTTACACTAACATTGTTACCAGCAGCAGCAGTGTGTACACTAGTTACACTAACATTGTTACCAGCAGCAGTAGTGTGTAGTGTGTACACTAGTTACACTAACATTGTTACCAGCAGCAGCAGTGTGTAGTGTGTACACTAGTTACACTAACATTGTTACCAGCAGCAGCAGTGTGTAGTTACACTAACATTGTAGTGTGTACACTAGTTACACTAACATTGTTACCAGCAGCAGCAGTGTGTACACTAGTTACACTAACATTGTTACCAGCAGCAGCAGTGTGTACACTAGTTACACTAACATTGTTACCAGCAGCAGCAGTGTGTACACTAGTTACACTAACATTGTTACCAGCAGCAGCAGTGTGTAGTGTGTACACTTAGTTACACTAACATTGTTACCAGCAGCAGTAGTGTGTACACTAGTTACACTAACATTGTTACCAGCAGCAGTGTGTACACTAGTTACACTAACATTGTTACAGCAGCAGCAGTAGTGTGTACACTAGTTACTCTAACATAGTTACCAGAATCAGCAGTGTGTAGTGTGTACACTAGTTACACTAACATTGTTACCAGCAGCAGCAGTGTGTACACTAGTTACACTAACATTGTTACCAGCAGCAGCAGTGTGTACACTAGTTACACTAACATTGTTACCAGCAGCAGCAGTGTGTAGTGTGTACACTAGTTACACTAACATTGTTACCAGCAGCAGCAGTGTGTAGTGTGTACACTAGTTACACTAACATTGTTACCAGCAGCAGCAGTGTGTAGTGTGTACACTAGTTACACTAACATTGTTACCAGCAGCAGCAGTGTGTAGTGTGTACACTAGTTACACTAACATTGTTACCAGCAGCAGCAGTGTGTAGTGTGTACACTAGTTACACTAACATTGTTACCAGCAGCAGCAGTGTGTAGTGTGTACACTAGTTACACTAACATTGTTACCAGCAGCAGCAGTGTGTAGTGTGTACACTAGTTACACTAACATTGTTACCAGCAGCAGCAGTGTGTAGTGTGTACACTAGTTACACTAACATTGTTACCAGCAGCAGCAGTGTGTAGTGTGTACACTAGTTACACTAACATTGTTACCAGCAGCAGCAGTGTGTAGTGTGTACACTAGTTACACTAACATTGTTACCAGCAGCAGCAGTGTGTAGTGTGTACACTAGTTACACTAACATTGTTACCAGCAGCAGCAGTGTGTAGTGTGTACACTAGTTACACTAACATTGTTACCAGCAGCAGTAGTGTGTAGTGTGTACACTAGTTACACTAACATTGTTACCAGCAGCAGCAGTGTGTAGTGTGTACACTAGTTACACTAACATTGTTACCAGCAGCAGCAGTGTGTAGTGTGTACACTAGTTACACTAACATTGTTACCAGCAGCAGCAGTGTGTAGTGTGTACACTAGTTACACTAACATTGTTACCAGCAGCAGTAGTGTGTACACTAGTTACACTAACATTGTTACCAGCAGCAGCAGTGTGTAGTGTGTACACTAGTTACACTAACATTGTTACCAGCAGCAGCAGTGTGTAGTGTGTACACTAGTTACACTAACATTGTTACCAGCAGCAGCAGTGTGTAGTGTGTACACTAGTTACACTAACATTGTTACCAGCAGCAGCAGTGTGTAGTGTGTACACTAGTTACACTAACATTGTTACCAGCAGCAGTAGTGTGTAGTGTGTACACTAGTTACACTAACATTGTTACCAGCAGCAGCAGTGTGTAGTGTGTACACTAGTTACACTAACATTGTTACCAGCAGCAGTGTGTAGTGTGTACACTAGTTACACTAACATTGTTACCAGCAGCAGTAGTGTGTAGTGTGTACACTAGTTACACTAACATTGTTACCAGCAGCAGCAGTGTGTAGTGTGTACACTAGTTACACTAACATTGTTACCAGCAGCAGTAGTGTGTAGTGTGTACACTAGTTACACTAACATTGTTACCAGCAGCAGCAGTGTGTAGTGTGTACACTAGTTACACTAACATTGTTACCAGCAGCAGCAGTGTGTAGTGTGTACACTAGTTACACTAACATTGTTACCAGCAGCAGTAGTGTGTAGTGTGTACACTAGTTACACTAACATTGTTACCAGCAGCAGTAGTGTGTAGTGTGTACACTAGTTACACTAACATTGTTACCAGCAGCAGCAGTGTGTAGTGTGTACACTAGTTACACTAACATTGTTACCAGCAGCAGTAGTGTGTAGTGTGTACACTAGTTACACTAACATTGTTACCAGCAGCAGCAGTGTGTAGTGTGTACACTAGTTACACTAACATTGTTACCAGCAGCAGCAGTGTGTAGTGTGTACACTAGTTACACTAACATTGTTACCAGCAGCAGTACACTAGTTACACTAACATTGTTACCAGCAGCAGTAGTGTGTACACTAGTTACACTAACATTGTTACCAGCAGCAGTAGTGTGTAGTGTGTACACTAGTTACACTAACATTGTTACCAGCAGCAGTAGTGTGTAGTGTGTACACTAGTTACACTAACATTGTTACCAGCAGCAGTAGTGTGTACACTAGTTACACTAACATTGTTACCAGCAGCAGCAGTGTGTAGTGTGTACACTAGTTACACTAACATTGTTACCAGCAGCAGTAGTGTGTAGTGTGTACACTAGTTACACTAACATTGTTACCAGCAGCAGTAGTGTGTACACTAGTTACACTAACATTGTTACCAGCAGCAGTAGTGTGTACACTAGTTACACTAACATTGTTACCAGCAGCAGCAGTGTGTACACTAGTTACACTAACATTGTTACCAGCAGCAGCAGTGTGTAGTGTGTACACTAGTTACACTAACATTGTTACCAGCAGCAGCAGTGTGTACACTAGTTACACTAACATTGTTACCAGCAGCAGTAGTGTGTACACTAGTTACACTAACATTGTTACCAGCAGCAGTAGTGTGTACACTAGTTACACTAACATTGTTACCAGCAGCAGTAGTGTGTACACTAGTTACACTAACATTGTTACCAGCAGCAGTAGTGTGTACACTAGTTACACTAACATTGTTACCAGCAGCAGTAGTGTGTACACTAGTTACACTAACATTGTTACCAGCAGCAGTAGTGTGTACACTAGTTACACTAACATTGTTACCAGCAGCAGTAGTGTGTACACTAGTTACACTAACATTGTTACCAGCAGCAGCAGTGTGTACACTAGTTACACTAACATTGTTACCAGCAGCAGTAGTGTGTACACTAGTTACACTAACATTGTTACCAGCAGCAGCAGTGTGTAGTGTGTACACTAGTTACACTAACATTGTTACCAGCAGCAGCAGTGTGTAGTGTGTACACTAGTTACACTAACATTGTTAGCAGCAGCAGCAGTGTGTAGTGTGTACACTAGTTACACTAACATTGTTACCAGCAGCAGCAGTGTGTAGTGTGTACACTAGTTACACTAACATTGTTACCAGCAGCAGCAGCAGTGTGTAGTGTGTACACTAGTTACACTAACATTGTTACCAGCAGCAGCAGTGTGTACACTAGTTACACTAACATTGTTACCAGCAGCAGTAGTGTGTACACTAGTTACACTAACATTGTTACCAGCAGCAGTAGTGTGTACACTAGTTACACTAACATTGTTACCAGCAGCAGTAGTGTGTACACTAGTTACACTAACATTGTTACCAGCAGCAGTAGTGTGTACACTAGTTACACTAACATTGTTACCAGCAGCAGTGTGTAGTGTGTACACTAGTTACACTAACATTGTTACCAGCAGCAGTAGTGTGTACACTAGTTACACTAACATTGTTACCAGCAGCAGCAGTGTGTACACTAGTTACACTAACATTGTTACCAGCAGCAGTAGTGTGTACACTAGTTACACTAACATTGTTACCAGCAGCAGCAGCAGTGTGTACACTAGTTACACTAACATTGTTACCAGCAGCAGCAGTGTGTACACTAGTTACACTAACATTGTTACCAGCAGCAGTAGTGTGTACACTAGTTACACTAACATTGTTACCAGCAGCAGCAGTGTGTACACTAGTTACACTAACATTGTTACCAGCAGCAGCAGTGTGTACACTAGTTACACTAACATTGTTACCAGCAGCAGTGTGTACACTAGTTACACTAACATTGTTACCAGCAGCAGCAGTGTGTACACTAGTTACACTAACATTGTTACCAGCAGCAGCAGCAGTGTGTACACTAGTTACACTAACATTGTTACCAGCAGCAGTAGTGTGTACACTAGTTACACTAACATTGTTACCAGCAGCAGCAGTGTGTACACTAGTTACACTAACATTGTTACCAGCAGCAGCAGTGTGTACACTAGTTACACTAACATTGTTACCAGCAGCAGCAGTGTGTACACTAGTTACACTAACATTGTTACCAGCAGCAGCAGTGTGTACACTAGTTACACTAACATTGTTACCAGCAGCAGCAGTGTGTACACTAGTTACACTAACATTGTTACCAGCAGCAGCAGCAGTGTGTACACTAGTTACACTAACATTGTTACCAGCAGCAGTAGTGTGTACACTAGTTACACTAACATTGTTACCAGCAGCAGTAGTGTGTACACTAGTTACACTAACATTGTTACCAGCAGAAGTAGTGTGTACACTAGTTACACTAACATTGTTACCAGCAGCAGTAGTGTGTACACTAGTTACACTAACATTGTTACCAGCAGCAGTAGTGTGTACACTAGTTACACTAACATTGTTACCAGCAGCAGTGTGTAGTGTGTACACTAGTTACACTAACATTGTTACCAGCAGCAGTAGTGTGTACACTAGTTACACTAACATTGTTACCAGCAGCAGCAGTGTGTACACTAGTTACACTAACATTGTTACCAGCAGCAGTAGTGTGTACACTAGTTACACTAACATTGTTACCAGCAGCAGCAGCAGTGTGTACACTAGTTACACTAACATTGTTACCAGCAGCAGCAGTGTGTACACTAGTTACACTAACATTGTTACCAGCAACAGTAGTGTGTACACTAGTTACACTAAAATTGTTACCAGCAGCAGCAGTGTGTAGTGTGTACACTAGTTACACTAACATTGTTACCAGCAGCAGCAGTGTGTACACTAGTTACACTAACATTGTTACCAGCAGCAGCAGTGTGTACACTAGTTACACTAACATTGTTACCAGCAGCAACAGTGTGTACACTAGTTACACTAACATTGTTACCAGCAGCAGCAGCAGTGTGTACACTAGTTACACTAACATTGTTACCAGCAGCAGTAGTGTGTACACTAGTTACACTAACATTGTTACCAGCAGCAGCAGTGTGTACACTAGTTACACTAACATTGTTACCAGCAGCAGCAGTGTGTACACTAGTTACACTAACATTGTTACCAGCAGCAGCAGTGTGTACACTAGTTACACTAACATTGTTACCAGCAGCAGCAGTGTGTACACTAGTTACACTAACATTGTTACCAGCAGCAGCAGTGTGTACACTAGTTACACTAACATTGTTACCAGCAGCAGCAGCAGTGTGTACACTAGTTACACTAACATTGTTACCAGCAGCAGTAGTGTGTACACTAGTTACACTAACATTGTTACCAGCAGCAGTAGTGTGTACACTAGTTACACTAACATTGTTACCAGCAGCAGTAGTGTGTACACTAGTTACACTAACATTGTTACCAGCAGCAGTAGTGTGTACACTAGTTACACTAACATTGTTACCAGCAGCAGTAGTGTGTACACTAGTTACACTAACATTGTTACCAGCAGCAGTAGTGTGTACACTAGTTACACTAACATTGTTACCAGCAGCAGTAGTGTGTAGTGTGTACACTAGTTACACTAACATTGTTACCAGCAGCAGCAGTGTGTAGTGTGTACACTAGTTACACTAACATTGTTACCAGCAGCAGCAGTGTGTAGTGTGTACACTAGTTACACTAACATTGTTACCAGCAGCAGCAGTGTGTAGTGTGTACACTAGTTACACTAACATTGTTACCAGCAGCAGCAGTGTGTACACTAGTTACACTAACATTGTTACCAGCAGCAGTAGTGTGTACACTAGTTACACTAACATTGTTACCAGCAGCAGTAGTGTGTACACTAGTTACACTAACATTGTTACCAGCAGCAGTAGTGTGTACACTAGTTACACTAACATTGTTACCAGCAGCAGCAGTGTGTACACTAGTTACACTAACATTGTTACCAGCAGCAGCAGTGTGTACACTAGTTACACTAACATTGTTACCAGCAGCAGCAGTGTGTACACTAGTTACACTAACATTGTTACCAGCAGCAGTAGTGTGTACACTAGTTACACTAACATTGTTACCAGCAGCAGCAGTGTGTACACTAGTTACACTAACATTGTTACCAGCAGCAGTAGTGTGTACACTAGTTACACTAACATTGTTACCAGCAGCAGTAGTGTGTACACTAGTTACACTAACATTGTTACCAGCAGCAGCAGTGTGTAGTGTGTACACTAGTTACACTAACATTGTTACCAGCAGCAGCAGTGTGTAGTGTGTACACTAGTTACACTAACATTGTTACCAGCAGCAGCAGTGTGTAGTGTGTACACTAGTTACACTAACATTGTTACCAGCAGCAGCAGTGTGTAGTGTGTACACTAGTTACACTAACATTGTTACCAGCAGCAGCAGCAGTGTGTAGTGTGTACACTAGTTACACTAACATTGTTACCAGCAGCAGTAGTGTGTAGTGTGTACACTAGTTACACTAACATTGTTACCAGCAGCAGCAGTGTGTAGTGTGTACACTAGTTACACTGACATTGTTACCAGCAGCAGTAGTGTGTACACTAGTTACACTAACATTGTTACCAGCAGCAGCAGTGTGTAGTGTGTACACTAGTTACACTAACATTGTTACCAGCAGCAGCAGTAGTGTGTACACTAGTTACACTAACATTGTTACCAGCAGCAGCAGTGTGTAGTGTGTACACTAGTTACACTAACATTGTTACCAGCAGCAGCAGTGTGTAGTGTGTACACTAGTTACACTAACATTGTTACCAGCAGCAGCAGCAGTGTGTAGTGTGTACACTAGTTACACTAACATTGTTACCAGCAGCAGCAGTGTGTAGTGTGTACACTAGTTACACTAACATTGTTACCAGCAGCAGCAGTAGTGTGTACACTAGTTACACTAACATTGTTACCAGCAGCAGCAGTAGTGTGTACACTAGTTACACTAACATTGTTACCAGCAGCAGCAGTAGTGTGTACACTAGTTACACTAACATTGTTACCAGCAGCAGCAGTAGTGTGTACACTAGTTACACTAACATTGTTACCAGCAGCAGCAGTAGTGTGTACACTAGTTACACTAACATTGTTACCAGCAGCAGTAGTGTGTACACTAGTTACACTAACATTGTTACCAGCAGCAGCAGTGTGTAGTGTGTACACTAGTTACACTAACATTGTTACCAGCAGCAGCAGTAGTGTGTACACTAGTTACACTAACATTGTTACCAGCAGCAGCAGTGTGTAGTGTGTACACTAGTTACACTAACATTGTTACCAGCAGCAGCAGTGTGTAGTGTGTACACTAGTTACACTAACATTGTTACCAGCAGCAGCAGTGTGTAGTGTGTACACTAGTTACACTAACATTGTTACCAGCAGCAGCAGTGTGTAGTGTGTACACTAGTTACACTAACATTGTTACCAGCAGCAGCAGTGTGTAGTGTGTACACTAGTTACACTAACATTGTTACCAGCAGCAGCAGTAGTGTGTACACTAGTTACACTAACATTGTTACCAGCAGCAGCAGTAGTGTGTACACTAGTTACACTAACATTGTTACCAGCAGCAGCAGTAGTGTGTACACTAGTTACACTAACATTGTTACCAGCAGCAGCAGTAGTGTGTACACTAGTTACACTAACATTGTTACCAGCAGCAGCAGTAGTGTGTACACTAGTAGTGTGTACACTAGTTACACTAACATTGTTACCAGCAGCAGCAGTAGTGTGTACACTAGTTACACTAACATTGTTACCAGCAGCAGCAGTAGTGTGTACACTAGTTACACTAACATTGTTACCAGCAGCAGCAGTAGTGTGTACACTAGTTACACTAACATTGTTACCAGCAGCAGCAGTAGTGTGTACACTAGTTACACTAACATTGTTACCAGCAGCAGCAGTGTGTACACTAGTTACACTAACATTGTTACCAGAAGCAGCAGCAGTGTGTACACTAGTTACACTAACATTGTTACCAGCAGCAGTAGTGTGTACACTAGTTACACTAACATTGTTACCAGCAGCAGCAGTAGTGTGTACACTAGTTACACTAACATTGTTACCAGCAGCAGCAGTGTGTACACTAGTTACACTAACATTGTTACCAGCAGCAGCAGCAGTGTGTACACTAGTTACACTAACATTGTTACCAGCAGCAGTAGTGTGTACACTAGTTACACTAACATTGTTACCAGCAGCAGCAGTGTGTACACTAGTTACACTAACATTGTTACCAGCAGCAGCAGCAGTGTGTACACTAGTTACACTAACATTGTTACCAGCAGCAGCAGTAGTGTGTACACTAGTTACACTAACATTGTTACCAGCAGCAGCAGTAGTGTGTACACTAGTTACACTAACATTGTTACCAGCAGCAGCAGTGTGTACACTAGTTACACTAACATTGTTACCAGCAGCAGCAGTGTGTACACTAGTTACACTAACATTGTTACCAGCAGCAGTAGTGTGTACACTAGTTACACTAACATTGTTACCAGCAGCAGCAGTGTGTACACTAGTTACACTAACATTGTTACCAGCAGCAGCAGTGTGTACACTAGTTACACTAACATTGTTACCAGCAGCAGTAGTGTGTACACTAGTTACACTAACATTGTTACCAGCAGCAGTAGTGTGTACACTAGTTACACTAACATTGTTACCAGCAGCAGCAGTGTGTACACTAGTTACACTAACATTGTTACCAGCAGCAGCAGTAGTGTGTACACTAGTTACACTAACATTGTTACCAGCAGCAGTAGTGTGTACACTAGTTACACTAACATTGTTACCAGCAGCAGCAGTGTGTACACTAGTTACACTAACATTGTTACCAGCAGCAGCAGTAGTGTGTACACTAGTTACACTAACATTGTTACCAGCAGCAGCAGTGTGTACACTAGTTACACTAACATTGTTACCAGCAGCAGCAGTGTGTACACTAGTTACACTAACATTGTTACCAGCAGCAGTAGTGTGTACACTAGTTACACTAACATTGTTACCAGCAGCAGCAGTAGTGTGTACACTAGTTACACTAACATTGTTACCAGCAGCAGCAGTGTGTACACTAGTTACACTAACATTGTTACCAGCAGCAGCAGTGTGTACACTAGTTACACTAACATTGTTACCAGCAGCAGCAGTAGTGTGTACACTAGTTACACTAACATTGTTACCAGCAGCAGCAGTGTGTACACTAGTTACACTAACATTGTTACCAGCAGCAGCAGTAGTGTGTACACTAGTTACACTAACATTGTTACCAGCAGCAGCAGTAGTGTGTACACTAGTTACACTAACATTGTTACCAGCAGCAGTAGTGTGTACACTAGTTACACTAACATTGTTACCAGCAGCAGCAGTAGTGTGTACACTAGTTACACTAACATTGTTACCAGCAGCAGCAGTGTGTACACTAGTTACACTAACATTGTTACCAGCAGCAGCAGTAGTGTGTACACTAGTTACACTAACATTGTTACCAGCAGCAGCAGTAGTGTGTACACTAGTTACACTAACATTGTTACCAGCAGCAGTAGTGTGTACACTAGTTACACTAACATTGTTACCAGCAGCAGCAGCAGTAGTGTGTACACTAGTTACACTAACATTGTTACCAGCAGCAGCAGTGTGTACACTAGTTACACTAACATTGTTACCAGCAGCAGCAGTGTGTACACTAGTTACACTAACATTGTTACCAGCAGCAGTAGTGTGTACACTAGTTACACTAACATTGTTACCAGCAGCAGCAGTGTGTACACT
Organism: Cherax quadricarinatus; assembly: GCF_038502225.1. Taxonomy (NCBI): domain Eukaryota; kingdom Metazoa; phylum Arthropoda; class Malacostraca; order Decapoda; family Parastacidae; genus Cherax; species Cherax quadricarinatus. Next base: position 7,690,369 of record NC_091379.1, read on the forward strand.
AGTTACACTAACATTGTTACCAGCAGCAGTAGTGTGTACACTACTTACACTAACATTGTTACCAGCAGCAGTAGTGTGTACACTACTTACACTAACATTGTTACCAGCAGCAGTAGTGTGTACACTAGTTACACTAACATTGTTACCAGCAGCAGCAGTGTGTACACTAGTTACACTAACATTGTTACCAGCAGCAGTAGTGTGTACACTACTTACACTAACATTGTTACCAGCAGCAGCAGTGTGTACACTAGTTACACTAACATTGTTACCAGCAGCAGTGTGTAGTGTGTACACTAGTTACACTAACATTGTTACCAGCAGCAGTGTGTAGTGTGTACACTAGTTACACTAACATTGTTACCAGCAGCAGTGTGTAGTGTGTACACTAGTTACACTAACAAGTCGTCATTTGCAACTTGTTTGCAAAATATTTTCTCAGTAACATAATCTTATCATTGTAAACTAGTATTTGTTTTAACTTCTAGATTGTGTGTTTGTGTTGTTTGTGTGTATTGTATTTGTGAGCATTGTAATGTGTTGTGTGTGCCGAGGTGGTACAATAGTGGTTTTAGCGAGGTGTTAAGTGTGTACCAATAGTGTCTTACACAGGAAGGTGTGTGTGTGTGTGTGTGTGTGTGTGTGTGTGTGTGTGTGTGTGTGTGTGTGTGTGTGTGTGTGTGTGTGTGTGTGTGTGTGTGTGTACACACCCAATTGTGGTTGCAGGGGTCGAGACTCAGCTCCTAGTGTGTGTGTGTGGGGGGGATATTTGAAAGTGATATATCTGGCTACACTCGCCCCCTCCTTTTTTTTTTTATTTTCACTCCCTATTTTCTCTTCCCTTTTTTACTTCATCTCTTGTTTTCTTGACCGTCTTTACCTTCCTCACTGGCCCCGTGTCTCTGCCTGTCTCTCTCCCTACCTTCTCTCTCTTCCTCCCCCGTCCCTCTACTCACAGCGTTGTTCAATATCTGGTTTTTAATACATGACCTTGGGAGCAGCGGTAAGTCCACCTACAGTCAGTGACCTGTCCTCTGTACGCTCTGTCTTCTGTCCGCTCCACCTGTCCTGTCTAATCTACTTTGTTTACCACCGTTTCGTACAATTTTTGTCCCTATTCTTGTCTCCCATTCCGCTCCCATCTTCCCATTGTGTTTCTTCCTTCGTTTGTCGTTGAGTTAAGAAATAATGAGTGACGAAGGTAAACTTTTGAGAAAGTGTTACCCAGTTAAGTGTTGTTGGTGTGTATTTGTAACAGTGTTCTTTGTGTGAGTAACGATGTTATTTGTGTGTTTGTAACAATGTTCTTTGTGTGAGTAACGATGTTATTTGTGTGTCTGTAACAATGTTCTTTGTCTGAGTAACGATGTTATTTGTGTTTGTAACAATGTCAGTGTGTAACAACGCTGTAAGTTTGTGTGTAGCGATGTTGTTAGTGTGTAACAGTGTTCTTAGTGTGAGTAACGATGTTATTTGTGTGTTTGTAACAATGTTAGTGTGCAACAGTGCTGTTAGTTTGTGTGTAACAATGTTAGTGTGTTTGTAACAGTGTTCTTAGTGTGAGTAACGATGCTGTTAGTTTGTGTGTAACAGCCTTGTTAGTGTGTTTGTAACAATGTTCTTGATG
>NC_091379.1:7696995-7766995 GCF_038502225.1 Cherax quadricarinatus
TGCTCTGTTGAACCTTCTGAGTACTTTGTATGTCGTTATTGTGTCTTACATTGTCTGCCCTAGCTGCTCTGTTGAACCTTCTGAGTACTTTGTATGTCGTTATCGTGTCTTACATTGTCTGCCCTAGCTGCTCTGTTGAACCTTCTGAGTACTTTGTATGTCGTTATCGTGTCTTACATTGTCTGCCCTAGCTGCTCTGTTGAACCTTCTGAGTACTTTGTATGTCGTTATCGTGTCTTACATTGTCTGCCCTAGCTGCTCTGTTGAACCTTCTGAGTACTTTGTATGTCGTTATCGTGTCTTACATTGTCTGCCCTAGCTGCTCTGTTGAACCTTCTGAGTACTTTGTATGTCGTTATCGTGTCTTACATTGTCCCTAGCTGCTCTGTTGAACCTTCTGAGTACTTTGTATGTCGTTATCGTGTCTTACATTGTCCCTAGCTGCTCTGTTGAACCTTCTGAGTACTTTGTATGTCGTTATCGTGTCTTACATTGTCTGCCCTAGCTGCTCTGTTGAACCTTCTGAGTACTTTGTATGTCGTTATCGTGTCTTACATTGTCTGCCCTAGCTGCTCTGTTGAACCTTCTGAGTACTTTGTATGTCGTTATCGTGTCTTACATTGTCTGCCCTAGCTGCTCTGTTGAACCTTCTGAGTACTTTGTATGTCGTTATCGTGTCTTACATTGTCTGCCCTAGCTGCTCTGTTGAACCTTCTGAGTACTTTGTATGTCGTTATCGTGTCTTACATTGTCTGCCCTAGCTGCTCTGTTGAACCTTCTGAGTACTTTGTATGTCGTTATCGTGTCTTACATTGTCTGCCCTAGCTGCTCTGTTGAACCTTCTGAGTACTTTGTATGTCGTTATCGTGTCTTACATTGTCTGCCCTAGCTGCTCTGTTGAACCTTCTGAGTACTTTGTATGTCGTTATCGTGTCTTACATTGTCTGCCCTAGCTGCTCTGTTGAACCTTCTGAGTACTTTGTATGTCGTTATCGTGTCTTACATTGTCTGCCCTAGCTGCTCTGTTGAACCTTCTGAGTACTTTGTATGTCGTTATCGTGTCTTACATTGTCTGCCCTAGCTGCTCTGTTGAACCTTCTGAGTACTTTGTATGTCGTTATCGTGTCTTACATTGTCTGCCCTAGCTGCTCTGTTGAACCTTCTGAGTACTTTGTATGTCGTTATCGTGTCTTACATTGTCTGCCCTAGCTGCTCTGTTGAACCTTCTGAGTACTTTGTATGTCGTTATCGTGTCTTACATTGTCTGCCCTAGCTGCTCTGTTGAACCTTCTGAGTACTTTGTATGTCGTTATCGTGTCTTACATTGTCTGCCCTAGCTGCTCTGTTGAACCTTCTGAGTACTTTGTATGTCGTTATCGTGTCTTACATTGTCCCTAGCTGCTCTGTTGAACCTTCTGAGTACTTTGTATGTCGTTATCGTGTCTTACATTGTCCCTAGCTGCTCTGTTGAACCTTCTGAGTACTTTGTATGTCGTTATCGTGTCTTACATTGTCTGCCCTAGCTGCTCTGTTGAACCTTCTGAGTACTTTGTATGTCGTTATCGTGTCTTACATTGTCCCTAGCTGCTCTGTTGAACCTTCTGAGTACTTTGTATGTCGTTATCGTGTCTTACATTGTCCCTAGCTGCTCTGTTGAACCTTCTGAGTACTTTGTATGTCGTTATCGTGTCTTACATTGTCCCTAGCTGCTCTGTTGAACCTTCTGAGTACTTTGTATGTCGTTATCGTGTCTTACATTGTCTGCCCTAGCTGCTCTGTTGAACCTTCTGAGTACTTTGTATGTCGTTATCATGTCTTACATTGTCCCTAGCTGCTCTGTTGAACCTTCTGAGTACTTTGTATGTCGTTATCGTGTCTTACATTGTCCCTAGCTGCTCTGTTGAACCTGAGTACTTTGTATGTCGTTATCGTGTCTTACATTGCCCCTAGCTGCTCTGTTGAACCTTCTGAGTACTTTGTATGTCGTTATCGTGTCTTACATTGTCCCTAGCTGCTCTGTTGAACCTTCTGAGTACTTTGTATGTCGTTATCGTGTCTTACATTGTCCCTAGCTGCTCTGTTGAACCTTCTGAGTACTTTGTATGTCGTTATCGTGTCTTACATTGTCTGCCCTAGCTGCTCTGTTGAACCTTCTGAGTACTTTGTATGTCGTTATCGTGTCTTACATTGTCTGCCCTAGCTGCTCTGTTGAACCTTCTGAGTACTTTGTATGTCGTTATCGTGTCTTACATTGTCCCTAGCTGCTCTGTTGAACCTTCTGAGTACTTTGTATGTCGTTATCGTGTCTTACATTGTCCCTAGCTGCTCTGTTGAACCTTCTGAGTACTTTGTATGTCGTTATCGTGTCTTACATTGTCCCTAGCTGCTCCGTTGAACCTTCTGAGTACTTTGTATGTCTCTATCGTGCCTCTCCATGATATGTCCGTTCAAGATATATGTTAATAGCTTTGAAGAGACCGGAGCTAGAGCTTGCCACAATTGTGAGGTTCGTTTGTAAGAAGGTGCACTTTGGTCACACTGAGACTCGGGCTAACCTTCCTAGTGCACAGGAATACATCTAGGGCACTAGTCTGCTAGTTGTAACATTGTTGAGCCAGGGGTTCACACCAGCCCTTCAGTGAGTTGACAGATACTGAACATGACGAGGAGACAGTACTTGCTCAGGTAAGATATACTGAATGTATTCTGTGATAGTACTCGTTCAGTTAGTTGACAGTGAACGTATCCTGAGGAGACAGTACTCGTTCAGTTAGTTGACAGTGAACATATCCTGAGGAGACAGTACTCGTTTAGTTAGTTGACAGTGAACGTATCCTGAGGAGACAGTACTCGTGCAGTTAGTTGACAGTGAACGTATCCTGAGGAGACAGTACTCGTGCAGTTAGTTGACAGTGAACGTATCCTGAGGAGACAGTACTCGTGCAGTTAGTTGACAGTGAACGTATCCTGAGGAGACAGTACTCGTTCAGTTAGTTGACATATAGTGAACAGGAGACAGCACTGGAGACAGCGGGGATGTGGCAACAATGTTCACACGGAGTGCAGCCTTGAATAACCCTCGCGGGTTTAACGCTTTTTTCCTGAATATTATTATTGTTATTATTGTGGGAGCGTCCTCAGGGTGGAGCAACCAGTGGTTTATTGTGAAGCATGTTGATCTATGTTGATGTGTTGATCTATGTTGATCTGTGTTGATGTATTGATCTATGTTGATCTATGTTGATCTGTGTTGATATATGTTATCTATGTTGATCTCAGTGTGTGTATCTATGTTGATCTCAATGTTGTGCAGCATGTTGATCTGTGTTAATCTATGTTGATAGATGTTATCTACGTATGTTGATCTCAGTGTTGTGAAGCATGATCTGTGTTGATCTTAGTGTTGTGAAGCATGATCTGTGTTGATCTTAGTGTTGTGAAGCATGATCTGTGTTGATCTCAGTGTTGTGAAGCATGATCCGTGTTGATCTCAGTGTTGTGAAGCTTGATCTGTGTTGATCTTAGTGTTGTGAAGCATGATCTGTGTTGATCCCAGTGTTGTGAAGCTTGATCTGTGTTGATCTCAGTGTTGTGAAGCTTGATCTGTGTTGATCTCAGTGTTGTGAAGCATGATCTGTGTTGATCTCAGTGTTGTGAAGCATGATCTGTGTTGATCCCAGTGTTGTGAAGCTTGATCTGTGTTGATCTTAGTGTTGTGAAGCTTGATCTGTGTTGATCTCAGTGTTGTGAAGCATGATCTGTGTTGATCTCAGTGTTGTGAAGCTTGATCTGTGTTGATCTTAGTGTTGTGAAGCATGATCTGTGTTGATCTCAGTGTTGTGAAGCTTGATCTGTGTTGATCTTAGTGTTGTGAAGCATGATCTGTGTTGATCCCAGTGTTGTGAAGCTTGATCTGTGTTGATCTCAGTGTTGTGAAGCTTGATCTGTGTTGATCTCAGTGTTGTGAAGCTTGATCTGTGTTGATCTCAGTGTTGTGAAGCATGATCTGTGTTGATCTCAGTGTTGTGAAGCATGATCTGTGTTGATCCCAGTGTTGTGAAGCATGATCTGTGTTGATCCCAGTGTTGTGAAGCTTGATCTGTGTTGATCTCAGTGTTGTGAAGCATGACCTGTGTTGATCTCAGTGTTGTGAAGCATGACCTGTGTTGATCTCAGTGTTGTGAAGCATGACCTGTGTTGATCTCAGTGTTGTGAAGCATGACCTGTGTTGATCTCAGTGTTGTGAAGCATGATCTGTGTTGATCTCAGTGTTGTGAAGCATGATCTGTGTTGATCTCAGTGTTGTGAAGCATGATCTGTGTTGATCCCAGTGTTGTGAAGCATGATCTGTGTTGATCCCAGTGTTGTGAAGCATGATCTGTGTTGATCTCAGTGTTGTGAAGCATGATCCGTGTTGATCCCAGTGTTGTGAAGCATGATCTGTGTTGATCTCAGTGTTGTGAAGCATGATCTGTGTTGATCCCAGTGTTGTGAAGCTTGATCTGTGTTGATCCCAGTGTTGTGAAGCATGATCTGTGTTGATCCCAGTGTTGTGAAGCATGACCTGTGTTGATCTCAGTGTTGTGAAGCATGATCTGTGTTGATCCCAGTGTTGTGAAGCATGATCTGTGTTGATCTTAGTGTTGTGAAGCATGACCTGTGTTGATCTCAGTGTTGTGAAGCATGATCTGTGTTGATCTCAGTGTTGTGAAGGATCTGTGTTGATCTCACTTTTCAGTATTGCTGTCTATCTTGTAATTTGGTTAACAGTCTTACTTAGGTTTATATTTAATTCTTGTAGCCAAGACGCTAAGTGATCCCTGATTTCAGCTTCTTGTGTTTTGTAACTTTGTAATAAACTAAGTCTGCATTATTGAGTACAGTGCCAGCTGGCACTGAGGGGATGTTACAGTTCTGAGGGTCATCTGAACAGTGATGTCAACACACTTCTGACTAGACAGTGACTAAATGATGGTGATTGTCTTTCCTCTATCTTTGAGTCACCCTACCTCGGTGGGAGACTGCAGGTGTGTTAAAAGAAATATATATTTAACAGGTTATTTAGAGGTATCTGAAATGGCAGTCAGATAAGAATTAAGCAATGCAGTTATGGTGTGTTTTGATGACTTAGTTGTGTACCCGAGAATCTAAAAATGTCTAAATTCAGATTCAGAAAGTTTTAACCTGCAGCCAAAATTTTAGTGTTATTTGAAAGACAGTACTTGTACTAATATTTGTGTTACAGTAGTTAAATTGTTTATAATTATTTTTGTAAATATAACTATAAAATATTAGAGGTTATGAATAATGTAAGAGACCTGGGAATAACCACATCGGAAGATCTTGTGTTTAAGGCGCACAATAAAGTTACTGTCATAACTTCAAGGAAAATGATAATTTAAATAACAAGAATCTTCATAACAAAGAGATGTCAGGTTACTGAGGATACGCTTCAAGGCACTTATACTCTTAAACTGGAATATTGTTGTACACTAATAGCCACTTTTAAGACTGAAAAATGTAGCTCTTTACATTATGCAGAAACTCAGTATTTATTCATAGTGAAACTCCTAAAATACCTAAATTATTAAGAATGATTAACATTCCCTGAACTCACATCTTGGAGAACAAAATACTGTAGATAAGTGAGACACCTGTGTAACATATGGGTATCATTATTCTGGACGCGTTTCACCAGCCAGTGGCCTCCTCAGTTCAGTTCTGGGAAAGGTGGAAGATGAGGAATTTAAGGTAATCAGTCCCTCAGCTTGGAGTCGATGTGTTCAGTCCATCAGTCTTGATAAAAGTCGGTTTTCTAAACCATTTGTTTAAACACAATATACATTGTTCATCTGGGAAATATTGGAAGACTTTGTTCAAAGTTTGTGCACAGAAATAACGTCTTAACTAAGAGTGCAGAAGGCACGATAAATTGTGTAAAAATAACTGTACACTGATAACTTATATATTAGGTGATTATTAACAGATATGAAATTGTCTTCAAGGAGGAAATTGACAACTTTGTAATAACCTTGGCTGTGGTGACTGCTGAGCAAGCACTAGAGGCCGTCACACAGGATGCCTGGCCTCATACCAGCTTCTTGGAGTGTTGCTGTGGTGACTGCTGAGCAAGCACTAGAGGCCGCCACACAGGATGCTTGGCCTCATACCAGCTTCTTGGAGTGTTGTTGTGGTGACTGCTGAGCAAGCACTAGAGGCCGCCACACAGGATGCCTGGCCTCATACCAGCTTCTTGGAGTGTTGTTGTGGTGACTGCTGAGCAAGCACTAGAGGCCGTCACACAGGATGCTTGGCCTCATACCAGCTTCTTGGAGTGTTGCTGTGGTGACTGCTGAGCAAGCACTAGAGGCCGTCACACAGGATGCCTGGCCTCATACCAGCTTCTTGGAGTGTTGTTGTGGTGACTGCTGAGCAAGCACTAGAGGCCGTCACACAGGATGCCTGGCCTCATACCAGCTTCTTGGAGTGTTGTTGTGGTGACTGCCGAGCAAGCACTAGAGGCCGTCACACAGGATGCCTGGCCTCATACCAGCTTCTTGGAGTGTTGTTGTGGTGACTGCTGAGCAAGCACTAGAGGCCGTCACACAGGATGCCTGGCCTCATACCAGCTTCTTGGAGTGTTGTTGTGGTGACTGCTGAGCAAGCACTAGAGGCCGTCACACAGGATGCCTGGCCTCATACCAGCTTCTTGGAGTGTTGTTGTGGTGACTGCTGAGCAAGCACTAGAGGCCGTCACACAGGATGCCTGGCCTCATACCAGCTTCTTGGAGTGTTGCTGTGGTGACTGCTGAGCAAGCACTAGAGGCCGTCACACAGGATGCCTGGCCTCATACCAGCTTCTTGGAGTGTTGTTGTGGTGACTGCTGAGCAAGCACTAGAGGCCGTCACACAGGATGCCTGGCCTCATACCAGCTTCTTGGAGTGTTGTTGTGGTGACTGCTGAGCAAGCACTAGAGGCCGTCACACAGGATGCCTGGCCTCATACCAGCTTCTTGGAGTGTTGCTGTGGTGACTGCTGAGCAAGCACTAGAGGCCGTCACACAGGATGCCTGGCCTCATACCAGCTTCTTGGAGTGTTGTTGTGGTGACTGCTGAGCAAGCACTAGAGGCCGTCACACAGGATGCCTGGCCTCATACCAGCTTCTTGGAGTGTTGCTGTGGTGACTGCTGAGCAAGCACTAGAGGCCGCCACACAGGATGCCTGGCCTCATACCAGCTTCTTGGAGTGTTGTTGTGGTGACTGCTGAGCAAGCACTAGAGGCCGTCACACAGGATGCCTGGCCTCATACCAGCTTCTTGGAGTGTTGTTGTGGTGACTGCTGAGCAAGCACTAGAGGCCGTCACACAGGATGCCTGGCCTCATACCAGCTTCTTGGAGTGTTGCTGTGGTGACTGCTGAGCAAGCACTAGAGGCCGCCACACAGGATGCCTGGCCTCATACCAGCTTCTTGGAGTGTTGTTGTGGTGACTGCTGAGCAAGCACTAGAGGCCGTCACACAGGATGCCTGGCCTCATACCAGCTTCTTGGAGTGTTGTTGTGGTGACTGCTGAGCAAGCACTAGAGGCCGCCACACAGGATGCCTGGCCTCATACCAGCTTCTTGGAGTGTTGTTGTGGTGACTGCTGAGCAAGCACTAGAGGCCGCCACACAGGATGCCTGGCCTCATACCAGCTTCTTGGAGTGTTGTTGTGGTGACTGCTGAGCAAGCACTAGAGGCCGCCACACAGGATGCTTGGCCTCATACCAGCTTCTTGGAGTGTTGTTGTGGTGACTGCTGAGCAAGCACTAGAGGCCGTCACACAGGATGCCTGGCCTCATACCAGCTTCTTGGAGTGTTGTTGTGGTGACTGCTGAGCAAGCACTAGAGGCCGCCACACAGGATGCTTGGCCTCATACCAGCTTCTTGGAGTGTTGTTGTGGTGACTGCTGAGCAAGCACTAGAGGCCGTCACACAGGATGCCTGGCCTCATACCAGCTTCTTGGAGTGTTGTTGATATTCCAGAGAAGACATTCCCATAGTCACCCTCTCAGGGAACTAGCTCTCCTAGCTTAGCCTGACTTCATTACGTCAATTATGAAATCCTGTCTGTGGTATGGAACATGACAAGGGAACATAGCCTTTGATACCTAGGTATTAGCACATGTGTCTTACGTCGATGCGCTTAGGTATCGACACTAAGGTACATAAGTATAGCACGTGTCTTGTCTGTTTGTCAGTATTTTATACCTTTTGTAATATAGTAGCGAGCTCTTGTTCCCACTGTGTAACTTAACTACTGTTGTGCACAGTTTTCATTAGTTAGAAAGCCAAGATGATAAGCAGATGCTGTACTTAAAAAAAAATGGAATTTTGCTGAGTTTGGTGTGATGTTGTTAATGTTGGTGTCTGTGGTGGTATTAGTGAAGAAAGTCTTCCAGCAGAGTGGTCAACGTCTGATTGTTGGGAGAGGAGGGAAAATGGAAAGAGAGAGAGAGAGAGAGAGAGAGAGAGAGAGAGAGAGAGAGAGAGAGAGAGAGAGAGAGAGAGAGAGAGAGAGAGAGAGAGAAGGGAAGATGAGAAGAGGGTGAGTGAACGGTGGAAGGCGTGTGGAGAATGGATGAATCGGTGTCACTGGATGCATCCACGATCAGTTGTGTTGCAGCACTGGCTGTTACTGGTTTCTTTGAAGGGGTAACACGATAGCACTGCCCTCTGGCAAAGTTACTTCTTACATGCACTGCCAATCTTTGCCACCATTGTTCACCTCCGCAGTACAATGCCTACCTTAATCTCAGACTATATTTTTTAATAGTTAGAAATGCACTCAGTGCTAACGTACACCGGAGTTTGCTTGTGCTCCTGGTGTGGGGAAAACACAACGTTTTGACAACATTTCGCTCAAAATACAAGCTTGTTCTTCAAGATGTCTTTTGTCAGTATTTGTCAGCAGTATGGCATTTAGAGCCAGTTTGTTCTCTTGTTAAACAGGACTGCTACAAGGATTTAACTAATCTTCACTCTGTTTTTATTTGTACCAAAAAAAAAAAGAGGGTGTCAACAACCCTGAATTTCATCCATCTTGTGACTAGTCTGCCTGAGGCAGGTAAAGAGAGTATACCTGCCGTATTTTAAAACAAACCACTGACGAGAAATCTACTTATTCCAGTGACCTGTCAACATTTTTGTCGCCACGTAAACACCAATGATAGAATTAATATCATTAATATCACCGGGCAACCTGCTAACGTCTTTTTTTAGTCTGGCAGGAGTACTGATCTCTTCCTGTTTCATGAACACATAAGATGACAGGTAAATGTTACGAACTTCTGCTACGTTCAGTATGCACATATTTACTTACCTGTGTACTTCTTAATAATTACTGTTTCATCAATATTTATTTTTCAACCTAGAAGGCCAGGTCTGAGACCGAGTCCTGGGAAAATAATTCCCAGGACCACCTAACAGATAACAAGACTTGTTTTTAACTTACCCTAATTAAGCAAAGTCACCTCTCTATATTCCTCTACTCAAGTAGCACGTCACAGGTCTTCACTTTTATATATATTATCTAAGTTTCTCCATAAGGTTTTCCTTAGTCTCCCCCCCCCCGGTTAGTAGTCGTGCAGTGTGCCCCTGCATACTAGCTAGCCCCTGGATAGGCCTGGAGGCGTGATTGGTGCAATTAAGGTAACAGATGGTGAGTGGACATAACTCGCTCATGGGACGAGTGTTCTTCCCTCAGTACTAATTCGCTACTGCTGTTGCTTTTGCTGCTGCTACCGTTTGCTGTTTTTTTTTTTTGCTGCTAGTATCCACACTTGCTGCTGCTGCTGCTGCTACTAGTATCTACACTTGCTGCTGCTACACCTGTGTTTACTGCTGCTTTTGATGCTGGTGTATGCAGTTGCTGTTACTCTTACTACTGTGTCTGCTATTGCTATGTCTCTTGTTATTGCTCTTGTTGCTGTGTTTCTTGCTCTTGCTCCATTTTGCTGCTGTGTCTGCTGTTTCAGCTGTTGTCTCTGTTGTCTGGTGCTGCTGCTCTTCCAGCTACCTTTCATGCTGTTACTTCCTATCAGCCTACCTGGTGATAGTTCCAGAGATCATGATTACCGCAAATCGGTCTCAGACCAGTCCTCCAAAGGTAAATGTATCCAGGTTGATAACCTCATCCATCAGGCTGTTGGTCAGGCGTAGGCACCAACAGCTCGATTGATCAGCGGTTTAGAGCGATTTGTCAGGCTTTCTATTGAAGGCAGTTACGGTCCGTTGGTTTTACCCTTCCCCTTCCTTGGATCAACCCTGATTACTTTTCATTCCCCAGGCGCTGTAAGACCCCCTGTGGGGGGTGTTCCTTCTACTAGTATTACAAATCACGCAGTAACTACTCCAGGTAGGCAGTATTATGTATTGTGTTCCTGGTTGTGTTCACACAGTTGTTTATAGTAATGAAGAGGAGGAGGAAGATGGAGAGAAAGAGGAGGAGGAGGATGAAGAGGAGAGGGTTGTAAGTTATTGATTATATTCTGGAATAAAACCTGGTTGACCTGGTATGCACCAGACAAGCCTGATCTAAGGCCGGGCTACGTCAGTAGAAAACTATCGAAACCCATCAAAGAGCAAAGAACTAACAAACCCTTTTAAGGCAGGCGAAATTTTTGTAGCAAGAACTGTGTGTAATGTGTCAGATCAGAGCTCTCTGAGTCTTACTGCTTGCTTCCCTCTTGTACACTCACCAAGGTAGTTACTATTTGGTTCCCTCTTGTACACTCACCAAGGTAGTTACTATTTGGTTCCAAGTCTTACTGCTTGCTACCCTCTTGTACACTCACCAAGGTAGTTACTATTTGGTTCCAAGTCTTACTGCTTGCTACCCTCTTGTACACTCACCAAGGTAGTTACTATTTGGTTCCAAGTCTTACTGCTTGCTTCCCTCTTGTACACTCACCAAGGTAGTTACTATTTGGTTCCAAGTCTTACTGCTTGCTACCCTCTTGTACACTCACCAAGGTAGTTACTATTTGGTTCCAAGTCTTACTGCTTGCTACCCTCTTGTACACTCACCAAGGTAGTTACTATTTGGTTCCAAGTCTTACTGCTTGCTTCCCTCTTGTACACTCACCAAGGTAGTTACTATTTGGTTCCAAGTCTTACTGCTTGCTACCCTCTTGTACACTCACCAAGGTAGTTACTATTTGGTTCCAAGTCTTACTGCTTGCTACCCTCTTGTACACTCACCAAGGTAGTTACTATTTTGTTCCAAGTCTTACTGCTTGCTTCCCTCTTGTACACTCACCAAGGTAGTTACTATTTGGTTCCAAGTCTTACTGCTTGCTACCCTCTTGTACACTCACCAGGGTAGTTAACCTGTGGTTGCAAGTGATACTGCTTGATGTGTGGTGTCGTGGTCGTTGTCTGGTGTGGTGGTGTTGCGTCAAGCATGGCTATACGTGGCTGTGGTTGGGAAAGGTGTGGCCTGCCTCGCCCCTCCCATATACAGTTGATGAAGGCACAATTTAATGGAAGATAGATGAAGTGTGTTGTGCCAAGCACTCGTCTTGGTTCACTGCTAGTCTGAGTGCAGATCTTTACCCCGTTTTTCTAGTTTCTAGTCCAGTTCTAGTATGGTCTCTAAAGTGTTCCTTGTAAGCTTGCAACCATAGCGTAAAATAAGTGATTTATGATTTTGTGTTAATTCAGGGTTGGGTATTGTGGCGCTACATACTGTGATGATAAGCCTGGCCTATGGCCGGGCTCCGGGAGTAGAAAAACTCTCGAAACTCATCAAACGTATATCACAGGTAAAGGTGTCTTCATTTTACTGCCTTACTTTTGTCACTTTCTGAAAGAACAAATAAAATCTTATATTTTGTAAGTTCGTCAATATTATAGGCAGATTAAAAAATATTGTCCATAATATTCGCAAATAAAAAAAAAATGCCATCAAGCGTTGCATTATGCACGTATATCACTGGTAAGGTGAGGCAGGATTTTTTTGTGTTTACTCGCCTAATTGTGGTTGCAGGGGTCGATTCATTGCTCCTGTCCTCGCCACTTCATTAGTCGCTACTAGGTCACACTCTCCCTGCTCCACGAGGGAGGTGTGTGTACTAACCTAGTTGTAGTTGCGGGGGTCGATTCACAGCTCCTGGCTGTGTATATATATATATATATATATATATATATATATATATATATATATATATATATATATATATATATATATATATATATATATAGTGAGGGCTGACACTGTCTGTATGAAGGAAGTTCGTGGGTAGCATTGGCTGGGTGTGGTTTTTATGGTTGTCTCATTACTGTGGACACTCAACCAGTCAAGGCGTTTAAGCCAGCCAGTCAAGGCAGTCAAACTAACTAGCCATCCAGTCCATCCCAAGCAGTCAACCCAACCAGTTAACCAAAGAGAGAGAGAATACGAGTAAATGCCCACCAAGAATGGATTATTACTACCTCTCCCTTGGCTCGGTCTTTGAGCTGACCTCCTAGCTACAGGATCAACCATTCAGTGCTTGCACCTCGGCAGATTACTGTAGTTATAGCAGGCACTCAAGCAGTCAACCACCACACATGAAGACCCGGATCTTTCTTGGTGTGCATGGGAGTAAAATGGTAGTGCATCCCATATTATACTTTGAACAACGTGTGTGGACACCATCCTTCTCTCATATATATACTGGCTCCCTTACCTTCGTGTGTTAGTGTGTGGCTAGTTAATGGTCCAGGCCGGACTGACAACGTCGTTATAAATTTCTTTCTCCTATGCATTGGGGATATTTGTGTATTATTATTATTATTATTATTATTATTATTATTATTATTATTATTATTATTATTATTATTGTTGTTATTATTTACAAGAAAGTGGTAAGTAGGTAACTTACAGATCATACTACGTTTAGGGAATAGGAGGTAATCAGGTTTGACTTAGGGAAAGGGGATGGCAGTTCAGATTGCTTGGTTTCAAGAGTTCTTCAACGACATCAGGGCATGGCCTGCTGTCCTGGGCATGGTGAGACGTATACCGGGGCATGTCTCTCACACCCCCCTGCCTCTGTTGACTGTTGTGGGTCGCATTCTGGGCAGGGTGAGACGTATATTAGGGAGCTCATGTTGTGGGTCGCATCCCGGGCAGTGTGAGACGTATATTAGGGAGCTCATGTTGTGGGTCGCATCCTGGGCAGTGTGAGACGTATATTAGGGAGCTCATGTTGTGGGTCGCATCCTGGGCAGTGTGAGACGTATATTAGGGAGCTCATGTGTGGGTCGCATCCTGGGCAGTGTGAGACGTATATTAGGGAGCTCATGTTGTGGGTCGCATCCTGGGCAGTGTGAGACGTATATTAGGGAGCTCATGTTGTGGGTCGCATCCTGGGCAGTGTGAGACGTATATTAGGGAGCTCATGTTGTGGGTCGCATCCTGGGCAGTGTGAGACGTATATTAGGGAGCTCATGTTGTGGGTCGCATCCTGGGCAGGGTGAGACGTATATTAGGGAGCTCATGTTGTGGGTCGCATCCTGGGCAGTGTGAGACGTATATTAGGGAGCTCATGTTGTGGGTCGCATCCTGGGCAGTGTGAGACGTATATTAGGGAGCTCATGTTGTGGGTCGCATCCTGGGCAGGGTGAGACGTATATTAGGGAGCTCATGTTGTGGGTCGCATCCTGGGCAGTGTGAGACATATTAGGGAGCTCATGTTGTGGGTCGCATCCTGGGCAGTGTGAGACGTATATTAGGGAGCTCATGTTGTGGGTCGCATCCTGGGCAGTGTGAGACGTATATTAGGGATCTCATGTTGTGGGTCGCATCCTGGGCAGTGTGAGACGTATATTAGGGAGCTCATGTTGTGGGTCGCATCCTGGGCAGTGTGAGACGTATATTAGGGAGCTCATGTTGTGGGTCGCATCCTGGGCAGTGTGAGACGTATATTAGGGAGCTCATGTTGTGGGTCGCATCCTGGGCAGTGTGAGACGTATATTAGGGAGCTCATGTTGTGGGTCGCATCCTGGGCAGGGTGAGACGTATATTAGGGAGCTCATGTTGTGGGTCGCATCCTGGGCAGTGTGAGACGTATATTAGGGAGCTCATGTTGTGGGTCGCATCCTGGGCAGTGTGAGACGTATATTAGGGAGCTCATGTTGTGGGTCGCATCCTGGGCAGTGTGAGACGTATATTAGGGAGCTCATGTTGTGGGTCGCATCCTGGGCAGTGTGAGACGTATATTAGGGAGCTCATGTTGTGGGTCGCATCCTGGGCAGTGTGAGACGTATATTAGGGAGCTCATGTTGTGGGTCGCATCCTGGGCAGTGTGAGACGTATATTAGGGAGCTCATGTTGTGGGTCGCATCCTGGGCAGGGTGAGACGTATATTATGGAGTTCATGTTGTGGGTCGCATCCTGGGCAGTGTGAGACGTATATTAGGGAGCTCATGTTGTGGGTCGCATCCTGGGCAGTGTGAGACGTATATTAGGGAGCTCATGTTGTGGGTCGCATCCTGGGCAGTGTGAGACGTATATTAGGGAGCTCATGTTGTGGGTCGCATCCTGGGCAGTGTGAGACGTATATTAGGGAGCTCATGTTGTGGGTCGCATCCTGGGCAGGGTGAGACGTATATTAGGGAGCTCATGTTGTGGGTCGCATCCTGGGCAGTGTGAGACGTATATTAGGGAGCTCATGTTGTGGGTCGCATCCTGGGAAACGTGTGAAGAATGACAAACTGTAAAACAACTCAAGACGTGTTGGTATGATTTAGTCCTGGGTAGAAAGTTATCCATATATTGTGTATCTATATACATGAAATTTTAGTTACAGTATGTATGTGAATGAAGAAAATATTACAGACTGTAGTAATTTTAGACCAGATTTTCTTAACTCGTTTTTAATTGGAAAATGAGCAAAATTAATACAATAAAGACATTGATATAAAAAGATATCTCGATATTGTGTATTTAATGTTGGGGATAAAGCTAATTTTCTTTCCACGTGGTGTTGATGATGGTGTTGCTACTGCAGTGTTGGTGCTGATGGTGTTTCTGCTGCAGTGTTGATGTTGGTGGTGTTGATGCTGGTGGTGTTGATGCTGGTGGTGTTGCTATTGCAGCATTACTACTGGTGTTTCTGCTAGTGCTGTTGCAGTATTGCTGATGATGCCTCCGCAGTATTGCTGCTGCTGGTCTTTCTACTGTTGTATTGTTACTTTTATTGTTGTTTCTGTTGTTGTACTACTGTTGTAGGTTTATCTGCTCTGCTGCGGCTGCTGTTGTTGGTGTGGGTGAATGAATGGAGGGGAGAATGAGCCAGGGAGGGAGGCAGGCAGTGAGTGCGTTTGAGCGTGGCCAATTTTAGATGGATGAGTGGGTGCGTTCAAGTGTGGTGCTGCCCGGGGTGCTGCTGGAGTGCGTTCATCAATGGTCTCAGAAGACTTGGTGGTACTGGCCCTAAACCAGGCCTCCGGGTGGATCAAGACTTGATCTACCAGGCTGTTACTGCTGGTCGCACTCGGTCCAACGTTCTAACTACAGCCCGGCTTCTCAGGGATTGACTAGAGAACCTTACAGCGTTTTTTGGCTCTACGTCCCACTCAGTAGAGTTTTTCTGCCTGTTGTGTCTTTATTCCTTGAAAGTATTATAATTTTCCGTGTATGTGTGATTTTAATTCTAGTTGGTTGCTGGGACGTAAGGCCTTCCAAGGATGGCATCCCAGGTCACTTATATTCGTCTTCCTTTCTGTTGGTTGGTGTCAGTGAATGCCACTCGTGCAGTGTCTTGTATTATCTATGATTTTTCTTTACGTCACCCATTACAATGACAGTTTGGACATGTTAAGGAACAGACCTTCAGGCGGTGGCGTCCCTGATGGTCTACCACTTCTTGGATCTTTTAAGTATTTATGCTCAGCTTTTTTCTCTACTAATACCTCGCTATGATACTTCGATGAGTATTATGCAGAACCTGTTTGTTAAGTAGGTATTCTGATTGTCTTCTAAATACACTACTGTCTCGCTTCATTCCTCTTTCTCTCTACCATCACTCCTCCCCTACTTACTACTACTTACACTACTCAACATTACCTCTACCACTACTTATCCACTTTCTTTCTTCCTGTCCCGGCCTTACCCCCCCCCCCTCCTTATATGTACACTGGCTCCCTCATCTTCGTGTGTTAGACTTGTAAATGGTCCAAGTCGGACCGAAACGTCGTCATAAGCTTCTCTCTCTCTCTCCGATGTGCAGGTTATTTGTGTATTGTTCCATTTACGGTATTGTGCATTTTTGTTTCTTATTGTCTTCTAAAGTATGGGAAAGCATGTCAGTGGTGTAAGAGGGAGGAACAACCCTCACTAAATCTACGTTGCGCCACACTTTTCAAGATTTTGATCACATGTAGTCACCTACTCGTGGTTGCCCACTTCTGATTACTTTTAACAGCTAGTGGGATAACACCTGTATAGGTGTGGGTACGGGTTCTTGACACTGTATTGATGGTTTAGTGTGTGGTGTTCCATTCATTAGTGTAAGGGACCCCTCTAGGCTCCCTCCCTTGATGTGAAGGACCCCTCTAGGCTCCCTCCCTTGATGTGAAGGACCCCTCTAGGCTCCCTCCCTTGATGTGAAGGACCCCTCTAGGCTCCCTCCCTTGATGTGAAGGACCCCTCTAGGCTCCCTCCCTTGGTGTGAAGGACCCCTCTAGGCTCCCTCCCTTGGTGTGAAGGACCCCTCTAGGCTCCCTCCCTTGGTGTGAAGGACCCCTCTAGGCTCCCTCCCTTGATGTGAAGGACCCCTCTAGGCTCCCTCCCTTGATGTGAAGGACCCCTCTAGGCTCCCTCCCTTGGTGTGAAGGACCCCTCTAGGCTCCCTCCCTTGATGTGAAGGACCCCTCTAGGCTCCCTCCCTTGATGTGAAGGACCCCTCTAGGCTCCCTCCCTTGGTGTGAAGGACCCCTCTAGGCTCCCTCCCTTGGTGTGAAGGACCCCTCTAGGCTCCCTCCCTTGGTGTGAAGGACCCCTCTAGGCTCCCTCCCTTGATGTGAAGGACCCCTCTAGGCTCCCTCCCTTGATGTGAAGGACCCCTCTAGGCTCCCTCCCTTGGTGTGAAGGACCCCTCTAGGCTCCCTCCCTTGGTGTGAAGGACCCCTCTAGGCTCCCTCCCTTGGTGTGAAGGACCCCTCTAGGCTCCCTCCCTTGATGTGAAGGACCCCTCTAGGCTCCCTCCCTTGGTGTGAAGGACCCCTCTAGGCTCCCTCCCTTGGTGTGAAGGACCCATCCAGGCTTCGTCCCTTGGTGTGAAGGACCTATCCAGGCTCCCTCCCTTGGTGTGAAGGACCTATCCAGGCTCCCTCCCTTGGTGTGAAGGACCCATGCAGGCTTCGTCCCTTGGTGTGAAGGACCCATCCAGGCTCCCTCCCTTGGTGTGAAGGACCCATCCAGGCTCCCTCCCTTGGTGTGAAGGACCCATCCAGGCTCCCTCCCTTGGTGTGAAGGACCCTTCCAGGCTCCCTCCCTTGGTGTGAAGGACCCATCCAGGCTCCCTCCCTTGGTGTGAAGGACCCATCCAGGCTCCCTCCCTTGGTGTGAAGGACCCATCCAGGCTCCCTCCCTTGGTGTGAAGGACACATCCAGGCTCCCTCCCTTGGTGTGAAGGACCCATCCAGGCTCCCTCCCTTGGTGTGAAGGACCCATCCAGACTCCCTCCCTTGGTGTGAAGGACCCATCCAGGCTCCCTCCCTTGGTGTGAAGGACCCATCCAGGCTCCCTCCCTTGGTGTGAAGGACCCATCCAGGCTCTCTCCCTTGGTGTGAAGGACCCATCCAGGCTCCCTCCCTTGGTGTGAAGGACCCATCCAGGCTCCCTTGGTGTGAAGGACCCATCCAGGGTCCCTCCCTTGGTGTGAAGGACCCATCCAGGCTCTCTCCCTTGGTTTGAAGAACCCATCCAGGCTCCCTCCCTTGGTGTGAAGGACCCATCCAGGCTCCCTCCCTTGGTGTGAAGGACCCATCCAGGCTCCCTCCCTTGGTGTGAAGGACCCATCCAGGCTCCCTCCCTTGGTGTGAAGAACCCATCCAGGCTCCCTCCCTTGGTGTGAAGGACCCATCCAGGCTCCCTTCCTTGGTGTGAAGGACCCATCCAGGCTCCCTCCCTTGGTGTGAAGGACCCATCCAGGCTCCCTCCCTTGGTGTGAAGGACCCATCCAGGCTCCCTCCCTTGGTGTGAAGGACCCATCCAGGCTCCCTCCCTTGGTGTGAAGGACCCATCCAGGCTCCCTCCCTTGGTGTGAAGGACCCATCCAGGCTCCCTCCCTTGGTGTGAAGGACCCATCCAGGCTCCCTCCCTTGGTGTGAAGGACCCATCCAGGCTCCCTCCCTTGGTGTGAAGGACCCATCCAGGCTCCCTCCCTTGGTGTGAAGGACCCATCCAGGCTCCCTCCCTTGGTGTGAAGGACCCATCCAGGCTCCCTCCCTTGGTGTGAAGGACCCATCCAGGCTCCCTCCCTTGGTGTGAAGGACCCATCCAGGCTCCCTCCCTTGGTGTGAAGGACCCATCCAGGCTCCCTCCCTTGGTGTGAAGGACCCATACAGGCTCCCTCCCTTGGTGTAAAGGACCCATCTAGGCTCCCTCCCTTGGTGTGAAGGACCCATCCAGGCTCCCTCCCTTGGTGTGAAGGACCCATCCAGGCTCCCTCCCTTGGTGTGAAGGACCCATCCAGGCTCCCTCCCTTGGTGTGAAGGACCCATCCAGGCTCCCTCCCTTGGTGTGAAGGACCCATCCAGGCTCCCTCCCTTGGTGTGAAGGACCCATCCAGGCTCCCTCCCTTGGTGTGAAGGACCCATCCAGGCTCCCTCCCTTGGTGTGAAGGACCCATCCAGGCTCCCTCCCTTGGTGTGAAGGACCCATCCAGGCTCCCTCCCTTGGTGTGAAGGACCCATCCAGGCTCCCTCCCTTGGTGTGAAGGACCCATCCAGGCTCCCTCCCTTGGTGTGAAGGACCCATTCAGGCTCCCTCCCTTGGTGTGAAGGACCCATCCAGGCTCCCTTCCTTCCTTGGTGTGAAGGACCCATCCAGGCTCCCTCCTTTGGTGTGAAGGACCCATCCAGGCTCCCTCCCTTGGTGTGAAGGACCCATCCAGGCTCCCTCCCTTGGTGTGAAGGACCCATCTAGGCTCCTTCCCTTGGTGTGAAGGACCCATCCAGGCTCCCTCCCTTTGTGTGAAGGACCCATCCAGGCTCCCTCCCTTTGTGTGAAGGACCCATCCAGGCTCCCTCCCTTGGTGTGAAGGACCCATCCAGGCTCCCTCCCTTGGTGTGAAGGACCCATCCAGGCTCCCTCCCTTGGTGTGAAGGACCCATCCAGGCTCCCTCCCTTGGTGTGAAGGACCCATCCAGGCTCCCTCCCTTGGTGTGAAAGACCCATCCAGGCTCCCTCCCTTGGTGTGAAGGACCCATCCAGGCTCCCTCCCTTGGTGTGAAGGACCCATCCAGGCTCCCTCCCTTGGTGTGAAGGACCCATCCAGACTCCCTCCCTTGGTGTGAAGGACCCATCCTGGCTCCCTCCCTTGGTGTGAAGGACCCATCCAGGCTCCCTCCCTTGGTGTGAAGGACCCATCCAGGCTCCCTCCCTTGGTGTGAATGACCCATCCAGGCTCCCTCCCTTGGTGTGAAGGACCCATCCAGGCTCCCTCCCTTGGTGTGAAGGACCCATCCAGGCTCCCTCCCTTGGTGTGAAGGACCCATCCAGGCTCCCTCCCTTGGTGTGAAGGACCCATCCAGGCTCCCTCCCTTGGTGTGAAGGACCCATCCAGGCTCCCTCCCTTGGTGTGAAGGACCCATTCAGGCTCCCTCCCTTGGTGTGAAGGACCCATCCAGGCTCCCTTCCTTGGTGTGAAGGACCCATCCAGGCTCCCTCTGGTGTGAAGGACCCATCCAGGCTCCCTCCCTTGGTGTGAAGGACCCATCCAGGCTCCCTTGGTGTGAAGGACCCATCCAGGCTCCCTCCCTTGGTGTGAAGGACCCATCCAGGCTCCCTCCCTTGGTGTGAAGGACCCATCCAGGCTCCCTCCCTTGGTGTGAAGGACCCATCCAGGCCCCCTTGGTGTGAAGGACCCATCCAGGCTCCCTTGATGTGAAGGACCTATCCAGGCTCCCTCCCTTGGTGTGAAGGACCCATCCAGGCTCCCTCCCTTGGTGTGAAGGACCCATCCAGGCTCCCTCCCTTGGTGTGAAGGACCCATCCAGGCTCCCTCCCTTGGTGTGAAGGACCCATCCAGGCTCCCTCCCTTGGTGTGAAGGACCCATCCAGGCTCCCTCCTTTGGTGTGAAGGACCCATCCAGGCTCCCTCCCTTGGTGTGAAGGACCCATACAGGCTCCCTCCCTTGGTGTGAAGGACCCAGGACCCATCCAGGCTCCCTCCCTTGGTGTGAAGGACCCACAGGCTCCCTCCCTTGGTGTGAAGGACCCATCCAGGCTCCCTCCCTTGGTGTGAAGGACCCATCCAGGCTCCCTCCCTTGGTGTGAAGGACCCATCCAGGCTCCCTCCCTTGGTGTGAAGGACCCATCCAGGCTCCCTCCCTTGGTGTGAAGGACCCATTCAGGCTCCCTCCCTTGGTGTGAAGGACCCATCCAGGCTCCCTTCCTTGGTGTGAAGGACCCATCCAGGCTCCCTCCCTTGGTGTGAAGGACCCATACAGGCTCCCTGCCCTGGTGTGAAGGACCCATCCAGGCTCCCTCCCTTGGTGTGAAGGACCCATCCAGGCTCCCTTCCTTGGTGTGAAGGACCCATCCAGGCTCCCTCCCTTGGTGTGAAGGACCCATCTAGGCTCCTTCCCTTGGTGTGAAGGACCCATCCAGGCTCCCTCCCTTTGTGTGAAGGACCCATCCAGGCTCCCTCCCTTGGTGTGAAGGACCCATCCAGGCTCCCTCCCTTGGTGTGAAGGACCCATCCAGGCTCCCTCCCTTGGTGTGAAGGACCCATCCAGGCTCCCTCCCTTGGTGTGAAGGACCCATCCAGGCTCCCTCCCTTGGTGTGAAGGACCCATCCAGGCTCCCTCCCTTGGTGTGAAGGACCCATCCAGGCTCCCTCCCTTGGTGTGAAGGACCCATCCAGGCTCCCTCCCTTGGTGAGAAGGACCCATCCAGGCTCCCTCCCTTGGTGTGAAGGACCCATCCAGGCTCCCTCCCTTGGTGTGAAGGACCCATCCAGGCTCCCTCCCTTGGCGTGAAGGACCCATCCAGGCTCCCTCCCTTGGTGTGAAGGACCCATCCAGGCTCCCTCCCTTGGTGTGAAGGACCCATCCAGGCTCCCTCCCTTGGTGTGAAGGACCCATCCAGGCTCCCTTTCTTGGTGTGAAGGACCCATCCAGGCTCCCTCCCTTGGTGTGAAGGACCCATCCAGGCTCCCTCCCTTGGTGTGAAGGACCCATCCAGGTTCCCTCCCTTGGTGTGAAGGACCCATCCAGGCTCCCTCCCTTGGTGTGAAGGACCCATCCAGGCTCCCTCCCTTGGTGTGAAGGACCCATCCAGGCTCCCTCCCTTGGTGTGAAGGACCCATCCAGGCTCCCTCCCTTGGTGTGAAGGACCCATCCAGGCTCCCTCCCTTGGTGTGAAGGACCCATCCAGGCTCCCTCCCTTGGTGTGAAGGACCCATCCAGGCTCCCTCCCTTGGTGTGAAGGACCCATCCAGGCTCCCTCCCTTGGTGTGAAGGACCCATCCAGGCTCCCTCCCTTGGTGTGAAGGACCCATCCAGGCTCCCTCCCTTGGTGTGAAGGACCCATCCAGGCTCCCTCCCTTGGTGTGAAGGACCCATCCAGGCTCCCTCCCTTGGTGTGAAGGACCCATCCAGGCTCCCTCCCTTGGTGTGAAGGACCCATCCAGGCTCCCTCCCTTGGTGTGAAGGACCCATCCAGGCTCCCTCCCTTGGTGTGAAGGACCCATCCAGGCTCCCTCCCTTGGTGTGAAGGACCCATCCAGGCTCCCTCCCTTGGTGTGAAGGACCCATCCAGGCTCCCTTGGTGTGAAGGACCCATCCAGGCTCCCTTGGTGTGAAGGACCCATCCAGGCTCCCTTGGTGTGAAGGACCCATCCAGGCTCCCTTGGTGTGAAGGACCCATCCAGGCTCCCTTGGTGTGAAGGACCCCTCCACGCGCCCGTGGTGTGAAGGACCCATCCAGGCTCCCTTGGTGTGAAGGACCCATCCAGGCTCCCTTGGTGTGAAGGACCCATCCAGGCTCCCTTGGTGTGAAGGACCCATCCAGGCTCCCTTGGTGTGAACGACCCATCCAGGCTCCCTTGGTGTGAAGGACCCATCCAGGCTCCCTTGGTGTGAAGGACCCATCCAGGCTCCCTTGGTGTGAAGGACCCATCCAGGCTCCCTTGGTGTGAAGGACCCATCCAGGCTCCCTTGGTGTGAAGGACCCATCCAGGCTCCCTCCCTTGGTGTGAAGGACCCATCCAGGCTCCCTCCCTTGGTGTGAAGGACCCATCCAGGCTCCCTCCCTTGGTGTGAAGGACCCATCCAGGCTCCCTCCCTTGGTGTGAAGGACCCATCCAGGCTCCCTCCCTTGGTGTGAAGGACCCATCCAGGCTCCCTCCCTTGGTGTGAAGGACCCATCCAGGCTCCCTCCCTTGGTGTGAAGGACCCATCCAGGCTCCCTCCCTTGGTGTGAAGGACCCTTTCAGGCTCCCTCCCTTGGTGTGAAGGACCCTTCCAGGCTCCCTCCCTTGGTGTGAAGGACCCATCCAGGCTCCCTCCCTTGGTGTGAAGGACCCATCCAGGCTCCCTCCCTTGGTGTGAAGGACCCATCCAGGCTCCCTCCCTTGGTGTGAAGGACCCATCCAGGCTCCCTCCCTTGGTGTGAAGGACCCATCCAGGCTCCCTCCCTTGGTGTGAAGGACCCATCCAGGCTCCCTCCCTTGGTGTGAAGGACCCATCCAGGCTCCCTCCATTGGTGTGAAGGACCCATCCAGGCTCCCTCCCTTGGTGTGAAGGACCCATCCAGGCTCCCTCCCTTGGCGTGAAGGACCCATCCAGGCTCCCTCCCTTGGTGTGAAGGACCCATCCAGGCTCCCTCCCTTGGTGTGAAGGACCCATCCAGGCTCCCTCCCTTGGTGTGAAGGACCCATCCAGGCTCCCTCCCTTGGCGTGGAGGACCCATCCAGGCTCCCTCCCTTGGTGTGAAGGACCCGTCCAGGCTCCCTCCCTTGGTGTGAAGGACCCATCCAGGCTCCCTCCCTTGGCGTGAAGGACCCGTCCAGGCTCCCTCCCTTGGCGTGAAGGAACCAACCAGGCTCCCTCCCTTGGTGTGAAGGACCCATCCAGGCTCCCTCCCTTGGTGTGAAGGACCCATCCAGGCTCCCTCCCTTGGTGTGAAGGACCCATCCAGGCTCCCTCCCTTGGTGTGAAGGACCCATCCAGGCTCCCTTCCTTGGTGTGAAGGACCCATCCAGGCTCCCTCCCTTGGTGTGAAGGACCCATCCAGACTCCCTCCCTTGGTGTGAAGGACCCATCCAGGCTCCCTCCCTTGGTGTGAAGGACCCATCCAGGCTCCCTCCCTTGGTGTGAAGGACCCATCCAGGCTCCCTCCCTTGGTGTGAAGGACCCATCCAGGCTCCCTCCCTTGGTGTGAAGGACCCATCCAGGCTCCCTCCCTTGGCGTGAAGGACCCATCCAGGCTCCCTTCCTTGGTGTGAAGGACCCATCCAGGCTCCCTTCCTTGGTGTGAAGGACCCATCCAGGCTCCCTTCCTTGGTGTGAAGGACCCATCCAGGCTCCCTCCCTTGGTGTGAAGGACCCATCCAGGCTCCCTCCCTTGGTGTGAAGGACCCATCCAGGCTCCCTCCCTTGGTGTGAAGGACCCATCCAGGCTCCCTCCCTTGGTGTGAAGGACCCATCCAGGCTCCCTCCCTTGGCGTGAAGGACCCATCCAGGCTCCCTTCCTTGGTGTGAAGGACCCATCCAGGCTCCCTTCCTTGGTGTGAAGGACCCATCCAGGCTCCCTTCCCTATTATACTATTACACGAGAAAAACTAGGTCAGGATTGAAGTATTAAGTGTTTCAAGACCCGGGGTCCCAAACTAACATGTTCCCAGAAGATATCGGAAACACTGCTGGAACAAGAGGAAACTGGACAAGTGCCTCCACCAGGTGCCAGATTAACCATGCTCTAAATAGATATGTGGGCCAGCGGGCCGCCAGCAGCGACAGCCTGGTTGACCAAACAAGCGTAGCCCAGGAAGTAGGCAAACTCTGGTGACTTATCAAGAGTATATCACGGGTAACTAAAACATGAGTATTGTCTTTTATATGCATTTCTAGTCGATTCAAAATAGGATTACGAAAACCGATTTTTTTAATATTAGCTAGAATTGTTTAGGATACGTCGATGCTGCTTAAGGTATCTCTATCCAAGGAACTTAATCTGCTCTCTCCTTTCTAAGGTTAAACCTGATCATCCTTCCCATTCTCTAGGCACTGTATCAACCATTACGGTTTTAGCGTTTCATTGCGGTATAGCCGTGATAATAGTTGCAGTGGTGGTGCTGTGTAGGCACAGCAGAGGGCAGCAAGGGACTAGCTCCCTTAAGGTTTACTATACTAATAGCAGGAGTGTAAGAAATAAGATAGATGAGCTAAGATTAATTGCAAGTGCAGGAAACATAGATATTATTGCTATAACAGAGACCTGGCTCAATCTGAAAGATAGAGAGATGCCCTCTGAATGTCACATACAAGGCTATAAATTATTCCACACTGACAGGGTCAACAGGAAAGGTGGTGGAGTAGCGATGTATGTCAGAGACAATTTAAATTGTTGTGTTATACAAGATATTAAATTAGAGGCGTCAGCCACTGAATCTGTTTGGTTACAGCTTCTCGGGGGCCGAGAAAAACTAATTTTGGGTGTGATTTACAGGGCCCCAAATCTTGATAGGGAGTGCAGTAAACTTCTAAGGGACGAAATTCGTAAGGCATCTACATACGAAAATGTTGTGCTAATGAGAGATTTCAACTATAGACAGATTGACTGGAGCAATTTGACAGGAAACTTGGAGTCAGGTGACTTTCTTGATACGATCCAGGATTGTTTTTTAAAACAGTTTGTGACAAAGCCAACTAGGGGAAATAACCTCCTTGACTTGGTTCTTGCCAGTAGGGAAACACTAATTAATAATCTTGAGGTTAATGATGAGCTTGGGGAAAGTGATCACAAATCACTCAGTTTTAATATATCATGGAATTCCCCTAATAATGACAATCAAGTCTCCGTCCCTGACTTTCGCTTGGCTGATTTCATAGGACTGAAAAATTACTTAGGTGGGCTGAACTGGAATGACCTGACTAAGGGTCAGGTAGGTGGTGATGGTTGCCGATATGATGCTTTCCAGGGCATAGTTCTAGCTGCTCAGTCAAATTATGTTCCAAATAGGGAAATCAGATCAAACAAAAATGATCCTAAATGGATGAACAATAGATTAAAATATCTGATTGGTCAAAAGAGAGGCATATATAGGCAAATCAAAAGAGGAGAGGGGCAATTAAGAAATCGATATATTCAGTTAAAGAGAGAAATAAAAAAGGGAATTAGAAAAGCAAAAAGAGATTATGAGGTTAAAGTTGCAAGAGAATCGAAGACTAACCCAAAAGGATTCTTTCAGGTATACAGAAGTAAGATCAGGGACAAGATAGGCCCACTCAAAAGTTCCTCGGGTCAGCTCACTGACAGTGATAAGGAAATGTGTAGAATTTTTAACACATACTTCCTCTCAGTTTTTACACAGGAGGATACCAGCGATATTCCAGTAATGATAAATTATGTAGAACAGGACGATAATAAACTGTGCACGATTAGGGTCACAAGTGACATGGTCCTTAGGCAAATAGATAAATTAAAACCTAACAAATCCCCAGGCCCTGATGAACTGTATGCAAGGGTTCTAAAGGAATGTAAAGAGGAGCTTAGCACACCTTTGGCTAATCTTTTCAACATATCACTACAAACTGGCATGGTGCCAGATAAGTGGAAAATGGCAAATGTGATACCTATTTTCAAAACAGGTGACAGGTCCTTAGCTTCGAACTATAGACCAATAAGCCTAACCTCCATAGTGGGAAAATTTATGGAATCAATAATTGCCGAGGCAGTTCGTAGCCACCTTGAAAAGCATAAATTAATCAACGAATCTCAGCATGGTTTTACAAAGGGGCGTTCCTGCCTTACGAATTTATTAACTTTTTTCACTAAGGTATTTGAGGAGGTAGATCATGGTAATGAATATGATATTGTGTATATGGACTTCAGTAAGGCTTTTGACAGGGTCCCACATCAGAGACTATTGAGGAAAATTAAGGCACATGGAATAGGAGGAGAAATTTTTTCCTGGATAGAGGCATGGTTGACAAATAGGCAGCAGAGAGTTTGCATAAATGGGGAGAAATCAGAGTGGGGAAGCGTCACGAGCGGTGTTCCACAGAGGTCAGTGTTGGGCCCCCTGCTGTTCACAATCTACATAAACGACATAGATGAGGGCATAAAGAGCGACATCGGCAAGTTTGCCGATGACACCAAAATAGGCCGTCGAATTCATTCTGACGAGGACATTCGAGCACTCCAGGAAGATTTGAATAGACTGATGCAGTGGTCGGGGAAGTGGCAGATGCAGTTTAATATAGACAAATGCAAAGTTCTAAATGTTGGACAGGACAATAACCATGCCACATATAAACTAAATAATGTAGATCTTAATATTACGGATTGCGAAAAAGATTTAGGAGTTCTGGTTAGCACTAATCTGAAACCAAGACAACAGTGCATAAGTGTTCGCAATAAAGCTAATAGAATCCTTGGCTTCATATCAAGAAGCATAAATAATAGGAGTCCTCAGGTTGTTCTTCAACTCTATACATCCTTGGTTAGGCCTCATTTAGATTATGCTGCACAGTTTTGGTCACCGTATTACAGAATGGATATAAATTCTCTGGAAAATGTACAAAGGAGGATGACAAAGTTGATCCCATGTATCAGAAACCTTCCCTATGAGGATAGACTAAGGGCCCTGAATCTGCACTCTCTAGAAAGACGTAGAATTAGGGGAGATATGATTGAGGTGTATAAATGGAAGACAGGAATAAATAAAGGGGATGTAAATAGTGTGCTGAAAATATCTAGCCTAGACAGGACTCGCAGCAATGGTTTTAAGTTGGAAAAATTCAGATTCAGGAAGGATATAGGAAAGTACTGGTTTGGTAATAGAGTTGTGGATGAGTGGAACAAACTCCCAAGTACCGTTATAGAGGCCAGAACGTTGTGTAGCTTTAAAAATAGGTTGGATAAATACATGAGTAGATGTGGGTGGGTGTGAGTTGGACCTGATAGCTTGTGCTACCAGGTCGGTTGCCGTGTTCCTCCCTTAAGTCAATGTGACCTGACCTGACTAGGTTGGGTGCATTGGCTTAAGCCGGTAGGAGACTTGGACCTGCCTCGCATGGGCCAGTAGGCCTTCTGCAGTGTTCCTTCGTTCTTATGTTCTTATGTGCTGCTAGCATAAAGAGTCTAACTGATCATAGTCAACATGCAAGTGTGGCTGCGCTGCCAGAGAAGAACTAGTAACTGCTATATCACTCAGGTGAGTGGATGTTCCACTGGTGGTGAGGGGTGTGCCACACTGCAGTGATGATGGACTGTTTGGTGTGGTTAAAAGTGGAGTGGAGGGGGAGGGGTAGTGGCACGTGGAGGGGGACGGGTAGTGGCACGTGGAGGGGGAGGGGGGGTGGCACGTGGAGGGGGACGGGTGATGGCACGTGGAGGGGGACGGGTGATGGCACGTGGAGGGGGACGGGTGATGGCACGTGGACGGGGACGGGTGATGGCACGTGGAGGGGGACGGGTGATGGCACGTGGAGGGGGACGGGTGATGGCACGTGGAGGGGGAGGGGTGGTGGCACGTGGAGGGGGACGGGTGATGGCACGTGGAGGGGGAGGGGTGGTGGCACGTGGAGGGGGACGGGTGGTGGCACGTGGAGGGGGACGGGTGATGGCACGTGGAGGGGGACGGGTGATGGCACGTGGAGGGGGACGGGTGTTGGCACGTGGATGGGGGACGGGTGATGGCCCGTGGCGGGGGAGGGGTGATGACACGTGGAGGGGGAGGGGTGGTGGCACGTGGAGGGGGACGGGTGATGGCACGTGGAGGGGGTGGGGTGGTGGCACGTGGAGGGGGACGGGTGATGGCACGTGGAGGGGGAGGGGTGGTGGCACGTGGAGGGGGACGGGTGGTGGCACGTGGAGGGGGAGGGGTGATGGCACGTGGAGGGGGACGGGTGATGGCACGTGGAGGGGGACGGGTGATGGCACGTGGAGGGGGACGGGTGATGGCACGTGGAGGGGGACGGGTGATGGCACGTGGAGGGGGACGGGTGATGGCACGTGGAGGGGGAGGGGTGGTGGCACGAGGAGGGGGACGGGTGATGGCACGTGGAGGGGGAGGGGTGATGGCACGTGGAGGGGGACGGGTGATGGCACGTGGAGGGGGACGGGTGTTGGCACGTGGAGGGGGACGGGTGATGGCACGTGGAGGGGGAGGGGTGATGACACGTGGAGGGGGAGGGGTGGTGGCACGTGGAGGGGGACGGGTGATGGCACTTGGAGGGGGAGGGGTGGTGGCACGTGGAGGGGGACGGGTGATGGCACGGGGAGGGGGAGGGGTGGTGGCACGTGGAGGGGGAGGGGTGTTGCCACGTGGCGGGGGAGGGGTGATGGCACGTGGAGGGGGAGGGGTGATGGCACGTGGAGGGGGACGGGTGATGGCACGTGGAGGGGGACGGGTGATGGCACGTGGAGGGGGACGGGTGATGGCACGTGGAGGGGGACGGGTGATGGCACGTGGAGGGGGAGGGGTGGTGGCACGTGGAGGGGGACGGGTGATGGCACGTGGAGGGGGAGGGGTGGTGGCACGTGGAGGGGGACGGGTGGTGGCACGTGGAGGGGGACGGGTGATGGCACGTGGAGGGGGACGGGTGTTGGCACGTGGAGGGGGACGGGTGATGGCACGTGGAGGGGGAGGGGTGATGACACGTGGAGGGGGAGGGGTGGTGGCACGTGGAGGGGGACGGGTGATGGCACGGGGAGGGGGAGGGGTGGTGGCACGTGGAGGGGGACGGGTGATGGCACGTGGAGGGGGAGGGGTGGTGGCACGTGGAGGGGGACGGGTGGTGGCACGTGGAGGGGGAGGGGTGATGGCACGTGGAGGGGGAGGGGTGGTGGCACATTCTTCTCTGCAAATTGGTGCTGGGGTGGAGGGGACTTTCTCCCCACGACTGTCTTGATCGCTCACACTCAGACTTGTGAAACACTTGGGTATCTGTTGACGAAACGTTTCGCTCGGGCAGCAAGTCTAATACACCTGTTATCTAATATACCTGCATTATACCTGGAGGCTGTTTCAGGGGTCACCGCCCCCTCGGCCTGGTCTGTGACCAGGCCTTGCGGTGGATCAGGGCTTGATCAACCAGGCTGTTATTGCTGGCCGCACGCAAACCGACGTACTAACCACAGCTCGGAGGCTTTTATTCCGGAGACCGTGGAGGGGTAATTTTCAGGTGTTCAGTCCATTAGTCTTAATATAGTGTTCAGTCTATTAGTTTTAAGAGAAAATGTTGAGTAGCTTAGCTTTAAAGGTGTTAAATTCCTTTGCATTAATAAGTGTTCAGTCCCACTTTGGTCTTGATGTAGTTCAAGGCTGAGGAAGTACACATTTTTTTTTTATATATTTTGTTCGACTCTTTTTTGAACATTAAAATGGTATAAAATACCGACAGGTTGTTAGGTAAGACACATATGCAACAGTTAGGTATCTTTATTATGAAACGTTTCGCCTACACAGTAGGCTTCTTCAGTCGAGTACAGAAAAGTTGATAGAAGCAGAAGATACTTGAAGACGATGTAATGGACTGATTACATCGTCTTCAAGTATCTTCTGCTTCTATCAACTTTTCTGTACTCGACTGAAGAAGCCTACTGTGTAGGCGAAACGTTTCATAATAAAGATACCTAACTGTTGCATATGTGTCTTACCTAACGACTCTCTTTTAAATTCCATTTTTTTTTTTTTAGCTAGAGAGAGCATATCACTGGGGTATTTGTGAGTTTGTTATTATTGCAGAATTATTGCTTTCTGCTGTGTTTATGTGGGTTCCTCTTGATTACTCGTCTTTCATAATCATCACCAACACCAAATTCTTTTCCTGCTCCGTGTTTATGGTTGACTACAAGAGCTATGATC
The DNA here is from genome assembly GCF_038502225.1 of Cherax quadricarinatus. Taxonomy (NCBI): domain Eukaryota; kingdom Metazoa; phylum Arthropoda; class Malacostraca; order Decapoda; family Parastacidae; genus Cherax; species Cherax quadricarinatus. The sequence goes on from NC_091379.1 coordinate 7,727,285, forward strand.
TCTATTTTTAATACTGTTGTGTAACGTGGAAATTTCTCTCTTGCTGGACCACTTTGGTGAGTGTATTTGAGTGTGTTGTGTTCGGCAAATCTCTCTCCCTTACTGGTGTATACAGTGGGTGTGGTTTAGAAAGACACGTAAGTAAACACTATAACATATTTATTAGAAAACGTTTCGGTCCTGGGACCTTGATCACTTCTAACATACAGAGGTAGGAAGACATTATATATAGGCGGAGAGTGAGGTGTGACGCACGTGACCTGAGGAATGTCATAAGAACATAAGAATGGAGGAACACTGTAGAAGGCCTACTGGCCCATGCGAGGCAGGTCCTTATCAAAAACATCCTCTGCCTATGATGAGGACGGGTAGAGGTTGTTTTTGATAAGGACCTGCCTCGCATGGGCCAGTAGGCCTTCTACAGTGTTCCTCCATTCTTATGTTCTTATGACATTCCTCAGGTCACGTGCGTCACACCTCACTCTCCGCCTATATATAATGTCTTCCTACCTCTGTATGTTAGAAGTGATCAAGGTTCCAGGACCGAAACGTTTTCTAATAAATATGTTATAGTGTTTGCTTACGTGTCTTTCTAAACCAACTTGTCGGTATTTATTACCAAGGTTTATACCACAGTGGGTATATATACCATGTCTTAACTCACTCTTAAGCTAGATGATGAGTGTGTACCTTACAAGTCTCATACTGGACCAGTTGGTGAGTGTGTATAACATGCCTCTCTCATACTGGACCAGTTGGTGGGTACAACATGTCTCTCATACTGGACCAGTTGGTGGGTACAACATGTCTCTCATACTGGACCAGTTGTTGCGTACAACATCTCTCATACTGGACCAGTTGTTGCGTACATGTCTCTCATACTGGACCAGTTGTTGCGTACAACATGTCTCACATACTGGACCAGTTGTTGCGTACAACATGTCTCTCATACTGGACCAGTTAGTGTGTACAACATGCCTCTCATACTGGCCCAGTTGGTCATCGTGTACATGTTTGCCTCATTCTGGACCAGTCATGAGTGTGTACATCACAGACGTCTTGTCCTGGACCATTCACAGACGCTACAAGAGATGATTAACAAAAGTTTTTGTAAAAGAAGGAAAGAGGCATTATGAAGTGAATAACAGTCTCACAGAGATGTGTGCAACAACTGTGGGTGAATATAAAGTGGGTAGGAGGAGGTGGATTTGGCTGAGAGTAAATGGAAGGGGTGGGGTTGAAAATGGATATAGTGAAGGGAATAGTACTGGATGGATGGATGGTTGAGAGTGTGGGGGGGGGGGTGGATATGTCGTGCCAAATCCGACTAATTTGCTCTCCTGGTATAAATAACTACACTTGTTTCACCCAGAAAGAAGAGTGAAAAAGTTTTTAATCGCTGAAAATCAGTATATATATATATATATATATATATATATATATATATATATATATATATATATATATATATATATATATATATATATATATATATGTCGTGCCGAATAAGTAAAACTTGCGATTTTGGCTCAAATATCAACGCACTTGTTCAATATGGCGACCGAAAATTTGTGTATGCAATAATTTCGCAAAAATCACTCTGAACCTAACGAAAAAAATATATTTCATTTTGTTTGTTTATTATTAGATTATTGTAAAGTTATCTAAAATTCTACATAAACATGCATGAAAAAAAATGTCTTCTAACGTATAAGAGAAAATTTTAGAAAAGACTTAATTTTAAATGAGCTCTTGCTAATTGACCAGTTTTAACTATTCGGCACAACATAATCAGTTGAATAAATTAAAATGACCTAAGATAGGTTCAGTAAACTCATGTTAAATTAAATGCGTCTCTGAGGTTGATATGGTGCAAGAGTACACCATTCTTAATGAAAAATAATAATAATACATTTTAAAGGCAGTTGTGTCACAAAACCATTTTAAAGGCAGTTGTGTCACAAAACCATTTTAAAGGCAGTTGTGTCACAAAACCTGGGCGCTTTCTTGTGCTTACACATGCTATCTTAGAGGAATGAAGATGTGTGTGTAACCACATAAATGCGCTCAGGTTTTTGCTATTTTTTCCTATGGTGAACCTCTGCTCATTCAATTTCTTGCCATGCATGATTAAGCTTGGGTTTCATGGCGGTGCTGCGTACTCCAGAATGCCCCTGACATGTATATAGTGTCTTACAGAACTGTGTGTGTAGTGACAGGGTTTGGCGAGACATGTGCAACACTTGGTTATCTTTATTGTGGAAAGCTCTCGCCTTCGCAGCAGGCTTCTTCATATGAGATGCTTCCTAGGAGGGTCTCCACACATCACCTACCAGCTCCTTGATGTATGTGGAAAAATACAGTAGTGTATATTTCACGACATTGATTTAAGGAAGCGTTTTGCAGGTAGCTTTAAAAAGAGAGTAGACGAATATATGGCTAGCATTGAAAAAAGGTTGGGCAAGGTGGGTAGGAATAGTTGTTTTTGAGAAGGAGCTGGCTTGTATGGGCCAGTAGGCCTGCTGCAGTGTTCTTCCATTCTTGTGTTCCTTCAGAAAAGTCAGTCGTGGCGAAACGTTTTCTGTAATAAATGTCATGAACTGTACACAAGTTTTCTTTCACATCATCTTGTGTGTGTGTCAATATTGGCGTGTTGTTGTTACTTACATATATGATGAATATTTCTTTGATCCGTTCTATGTTCAGGCTTCCTGAAGGATTGTCTCATGTTTACTAGTGTACCGCATGCTGCTACTGCTGTTGCTGAGCACTGCTACTGCTGTTGCTGAGCACTGCTACTGTTGCTGCTGCTGCTGAGCACTGCTACTGTTGCTGCTACTGCTGCTGTTGATGAGCACTGCTACTGTTGCTGCTGTTGATGAGCACTGCTACTGTTGCTGCTACTGCTGCTGCTGAGCACTGCTACTGCTGTTGATGAGCACTGCTACTGTTGCTGCTGCTGCTGAGCACTGCTACTGTTGCTGCTACTGCTGCTGCTGAGCACTGCTACTGCTGTTGATGAGCACTGCTACTGTTGCTGCTGCTGCTGAGCACTGCTACTGTTGCTGCTACTGCTGCTGCTGAGCACTGCTACTGCTGTTGATGAGCACTGCTACTGTTGCTGCTGCTGCTGAGCACTGCTACTGTTGCTGCTACTGCTGCTGCTGAGCACTGCTACTGCTGCTGCTGAGCACTGCTACTGTTGCTGCTGCTACTACTGCTGCTGAGCACTGCTACTGCTGCTGCTGAGCACTGCTACTGCTGTTGATGAGCACTGTTACTGTTGCTGCTGCGGCTGAGCACTGCTACTGTTGCTGCTACTGCTGCTGCTGAGCACTGCTACTGCTGTTGATGAGCACTGCTACTGTTGCTGCTACTGCTGAGCACTGCTACTGATGTTGATGAGCACTGCTACTGTTGCTGCTGCTGCTGAGCACTGCTACTGTTGCTGCTACTGCTGCTGCTGAGCACTGCTACTGCTGATGAGCACTGCTACTGTTGCTGCTGCTGCTGCTGAGCACTGCTACTGTTGCTGCTGCTGTTGAGCACTGCTACTGTTGCTGCTGCTGTTGAGCACTGCTACTGTTGCTGCTGCTGCTGCTGCTGAGCACTGCTACTGCTGTTGATGAGCACTGCTACTGTTGCTGCTGCTACTGAGCACTGTTGCTGCTGCTGCTGAGCACTGCTACTGCTGCTGCTGAGCACTGCTACTGCTGTTGAGCACTGTTACTGCTGCTGCTGCTGAGCATTGGTACTGTTGCTGCTACTGCTGAGCACTGCTACTGCTGTTGATGAGCACTGCTACTGTTGCTGCTGAACACTGCTACTGTTGCTGCTGCTGTTGAGCACTGCTGCTGTTGCTGCTGCTGCTGCTGCTGCTGAGCACTGCTACTGCTGTTGATGAGCACTGCTACTGTTGCTGCTGCTGAGCACTGCTACTGTTGCTGCTACTGCTGCTGCTGAGCACTGCTACTGTTGCTGCTACTGCTGCTGAGCACTGCTACTATTGATGAGCACTGCTACTGCTGCTGCTGAGCACTGCTACTGCTGTTGATGAGCACTGCTACTGTTGCTGCTACTACTGCTGCTGCTGAGCACTGCTACTGTTGCTGCTACTGCTGAGCACTGCTACTGCTGTTGATGAGCACTGCTACTGTTGCTGCTACTGCTGCTGCTGAGCACTGCTACTGCTGCTGCTGAGCACTGCTACTGTTGCTGCTACTGCTGCTGCTGCTGCTGCTGCTGAGCACTGCTACTGTTGCTGCTACTGCTGCTGCTGAGCACTGCTACTGCTGTTGATGAGCACTGCTACTGTTGTTGCTGCTGCTGAGCACTGCAACTGCTGTTGATGAGCACTGCTACTGTTGCTGCTGCTGCTGAGCACTGCTACTGCTGCTGCTGAGCACTGCTACTGCTGTTGATGAGCACTGCTACTGCTGCTGCTGAGCACTGCTACTGTTGCTGCTACTGCTGCTGAGCACTGCTGCTGCTGTTGATGAGCACTGCTACTGTTGCTGCTGCTGCTGAGCACTGCTACTGCTGTTGATGAGCACTGCTACTGTTGCTGCTGCTGAGCACTGCTACTGTTGCTGCTGCTGTTGAGCACTGCTACTGCTGCTGCTGCTGAGCACTGCTACTGCTGATTTTTTTTTGATGAGCACTGCTACTGTTGCTGCTGCTGCTACTGCTGAGGACTGCTACTGCTGCTGCTGAGCACTGCTACTGTTACTGCTGCTGCTGAGAACTGCTACTGCTGTTGATGAGCACTGCTGCTGCTGCTGAGCACTGCTACTGCTGTTGATGAGAACTGCTACTGTTGCTGCTGTTGATGAGCACTGCTACTGCTGTTGATGAGCACTGCTACTGCTGTTGCTGAGCACTGCTACTGTTGCTGCTGCTGCTGCTGCTGAGCACTGCCACTGCTGTTGATGAGCACTGCTACTGTTGCTGCTGCTGCTGAGCACTGCTACTGCTGTTGATGAGCACTGCTACTGCTGCTGCTGAGCACTGCTTCTGTTGCTGCTGAGCACTGCTACTGTTGCTGCTGCTGTTGCTGAGCACTGCTGCTGCTGTTGCTGAGCACTGCTGCTGCTGCTGCTGTTGCTGAGCACTGCTACTGCTGTTGCTGAACACTGCTGCTACTGCTGCTGCTGAGCACTGCTACTGCTGTTGATGAGCACTGCTACTGCTGCTGCTGAGCACTGCTACTGTTGCTGCTACTGCTGCTGAGCACTGCTACTGTTGCTGCTACTGCTGCTGAGCACTGCTACTGCTGTTGATGAGCACTGCTACTGTTGCTGCTGCTGAGCACTGCTACTGTTGCTGCTACTGCTGCTGCTGAGCACTGCTACTGCTGTTGATGAGCACTGCTACTGTTACTGCTGCTGCTGAGGACTGCTACTGCTGAGCACTGCTACTGCTGTTGATGAGCACTGCTACTGTTGCTGCTGCTGAGCACTGCTACTGTTGCTGCTGTTGATGAGCACTGCTACTGCTGTTGATGAGCACTGCTACTGCTGTTGCTGAGCACAGCTACTGCTGTTGCTGAGCACTGCCACTGCTGTTGATGAGCACTGCCACTGTTGCTGCTGCTGCTGAGCACTGCTACTGCTGTTGATGAGCACTGCTACTGCTGAGCACTGCTTCTGTTGCTGCTGAGCACATACTGTTGCTGCTGCTGTTGCTGAGCACTGCTGCTGCTGTTGCTGAGCACTGCTGCTGCTGCTGTTGCTGAGCACTGCTGCTGTTGCTGAGCACTGCTACTGCTGTTGCTGAGCACTGCTACTGTTGCTGAGCACTGCTACTGCTGTTGCTGAGCACTGCTACTGTTGCTGAGCACTGCTACTGCTGTTGCTGAGCACTGCTACTGCTGTTGATGAGCACTGCTACTGCTGCTGCTGAGCACTGCTACTGCTGTTGCTGAGCACTGCTACTGTTGCTGCTGAGCACTGCTACTGTTGCTGAGCACTGCTACTGTTGCTGATGAGCACTGCTACTGCTGTTGCTGAGCTCTGCTACTGTTGCTGCTGAGCACTGATACTGTTGCTGAGCACTGCTACTGTTGCTGTTGCTGCTGAGCACTGCTACGGCTGCTGCTGAGCACTGCTACTGTTGCTGCTGAGCACTGCTACTGCTGTTGCTGCTGCTGCTGAGCACTGCTACTGTTGCTGCTACGGCTGCTGCTGAGCACTGCTACTGCTGTTGCTGAGCACTGCTACTATTTCTGCTATTGCTGCTGCTGCTGCTGCTACTACTACTGCTGAGCACTGCTGCTACTGCAGCTGAGCACTGCTACTATTTCTGCTATTGCTGCTGCTGAGCACTTCTACTGTTGCTGCTGCTTCTGCTGCAATAGGCGAGTGACGTTGGAAGTATACTGAAAGGTCTCACTCACTCACTGCTAAGTTAGTGAGTGTCTTGGGAAGTGACACTCTTTGAACGTAGGTAAGTGGCCTGGCTTGAATTGAGTCCATTCTTTAGCGGGATGAAGGCTGAAGGCACATTCCTGCAACTTTGTAAGTGAAAGTGCATGAAAGCTGAGTGGATGAGAGTAACAGACACAGAGAGGGAGGGGAAGGTGGCGGCCAGCAAGCAGACAAGCATGGAGACACAGAGAAAGAGAGAGAGAGAGAGAGAAAGGGGGGGGGGCGGAGGCAGGGAGGGAGGGGGAAGCAGACAAGTCTGGCAGGTAGACAGACAGACATGGAGGCAGCGAGGGAGACAGCCAGGAAGGGAGGAAGCAAGCATGCCAGTCTGGCAGGCAGGCATAGAGGTAGCGAGGGAGATAGAGGAGAGAGGCAGGTAGGTAGACTGGGAGAGAGGCAGGTAAGTAGATGGGGAGAGAAACAGGTAAAGAGGGAAGGTGAAGAACCAACTTGTCACTGAAATTTCGTCGTTTTCTCCTGCGATCATAAAAGTTATATGACTTAAGAAATCGTTATGACACGATTGCAAACAAACCATACCCCCGGCCGGGATTGAACCCGCGATCATAGTCTCAAAACTCCAGCCCGTCGCGTTAGCCACTAGACCAGCTAGCCACAATAAGATTCATCCAACTAGGTATATTTCTACACCATAGGAAGGTTAGCACAGGCACCACTGTGACCACAAATGCAAGTTTTTACAGACGAATCTCCAGCTAGCGTGGCCGTGACGAACTCTAGCTCAAGTCCCTTCACTGCCGTCAACATGACTTAAGAAATCGTAATGACACGATTGCAAACAAACCATACCCCCGGCCGGGATTGAACTCGCGGTCATGGAGTCTCAAAACTCCAGCCCGTCGCGTTAGCCACTAGACCAGCTAGCGTTCGTCACGGCCACGCTAGCTGGAGATTCGTCTGTAAAAACTTGCATTTGTGGTCACAGAGGTGCCTGTGCTAACCTTCCTATGGTGTAGAAATATACCTAGTTGGATGAATCTTATTGTGGCTAGCTGGTCTAGTGGCTAACGCGACGGGCTGGAGTTTTGAGATAAAAGGTATATATTATACTGGCATTCTTGTTCTGCCATATTCTCTCTCTCTCTCTCTCTCTCTCTCTCTCTCTCTCTCTCTCTCTCTCTCTCTCTCTCTCTCTCTCTCTCTCTCTCTCTCTCTCTCCCTCCCTCCCTCCCTCCCTCCCTCCCTCCCTCCCTCCCTCCCTCCCTCCCTAACTCCCTCCCTCCCCAGCACTTACTGTGCCTCCCTCTCTGGTGCGGCGTTATTTCAGTGTGTATATTTGGAGTATGTCCTTCCAGTATTTTTCAGGTAGAAATTATATCTAATCACAGATAACTGGTAACTGGAAGAAGGATAATAGTGACCACGTTTTGGTTTGACTTGGGCCATTTCTGGCGAGTGGTCTGAGGCGTACACTAGTGTTCAGAGTTGACGGCCCCGTTAATGGCAGGAGAGACAGCTGAGCTGGAGCACGTTTTTTTTTTCTTTTAACACTGGCCGTCTCCCACCAAGGTAGGTTGACTCGACTAAGTAGAAAACGCTTTCACTGTCACTCATTCACTGTCCTGCTAGAAGGGCGCCGACATCACAGTTCAGATGACCAACCTCTCAAGCCGCAACATCACTCCTCCTCCAGCGTACAGGCACTGTATTTCCCACCTCCCGGATTGGAACAGATACAGAGATCATTTACAGCTCGCATAGAACCAAAAAAGGCATTTAAATTACTGGGGACGCCTCAGAATCCTAAATATGTACTTGCTGGGGCGGAGGAGAGAGAGATACATGATAATACTGTATATACCTGGGAAGTAGTTGAGGGCCTTGTCCCAAATCTGCACACTTCCATAACAACATACCGGAGTGAGAGAGATGGGAGGAAGTGCAAAATCTTTCCAGTGAAAAGCGGGGGTGCTGTGGGCACAACAAGAGAACATTATTTTAACATCCGTGACCCCAAATTCTTCAGTATCTTACCAGAAGATACCAAACACTGCTGGGACAAGTGTAGGACTCATCATGAGAAAACTTGGCAAGTATCTCTGTTAAGTTCCAGATCAACCAGGTGCTGGTGGATACGTGGGCCAGCAGGCCATCAATACCAACAGCCTGATTGACCAGACAAGCCTGACCTAGGGCCGTTCTCCGGGATTAGAAAAACTCTGGAAACCGATCAAAGGTTCATCTAAGATAAAGGCTTAATAGATTCGGCCAGTGAAAGCTTTTTCGCACATTTAACATTTTCACCAGCCTTGGTTGGAGGATTGTTAGCATACAGTAATATTCTTGTTTAAAGAGATCAAGTGCCTAAGAAGTATCATCTTTGGATCGTCATCTCTTGTTTTGATGGTTCTTGTTATTCAACCTATCATTTTCCTTGCACTTAAGATTTTAACACTATTGTGTTGCTTGAAGGTAAAAGCTTCAGACATGGTTCATTACCTTCCCCTTCCGCTCTCTGGTGTTTGATTGTCTTCTAAACTCTCTTCCAACTTTCATTTCTTCCGTTTTTCATAGCAAATTAAGTTTATTCCTATTTAATATGTGATGGAATGATCATGAGGATGTTACTACACCAGAAATTATATACGGACATCAAAGTCTTCGGTTTTATTTCAACTTATTCTCAAGGTACAGTGAAGCGTAGCTGTGTTACACCATCCTGGAGGTACAGTGAAGAGTAGCTGTGTTACACCATCCTGGAGGTACAGTGAAGAGTAGCTGTTACACCATCCTGGAGGTACAGTGAAGAGTAGCTGTGTTACACCATCCTGGAGGTACAGTGAAGAGTAGCTGTGTTACACCATCCTGGAGGTACAGTGAAGAGTAGCTGTGTTACACCATCCTGGAGGTACAGTGAAGAGTAGCTGTGTTACACCATCCTGGAGGTACAGTGAAGCGTAGCTGTGTTACACCATCCTGGAGGTACAGTGAAGAGTAGCTGTGTTACACCATCCTGGAGGTACAGTGAAGAGTAGCTGTGTTACACCATCCTGGAGGTACAGTGAAGAGTAGCTGTTACACCATCCTGGAGGTACAGTGAAGAGTAGCTGTGTTACACGTTCCTGGAGGTACAGTGAAGAGTAGCTGTGTTACACCATCCTGGAGGTACAGTGAAGAGTAGCTGTGTTACACCATCCTGGAGGTACAGTGAAGCGTAGCTGTGTTACACCATCCTGGAGGTACAGTGAAGAGTAGCTGTGTTACACCATCCTGGAGGTACAGTGAAGCGTAGCTGTGTTACACCATCCTGGAGGTACAGTGAAGCATAGCTGTGTTACACCATCCTGGAGGTACAGTGAAGAGTAGCTGTGTTACACCATCCTGGAGGTACAGTGAAGAGTAGCTGTGTTACACCATCCTGGAGGTACAGTGAAGAGTAGCTGTGTTACACCATCCTGGAGGTACAGTGAAGCGTAGCTGTGTTACACCATCCTGGAGGTGCAGTGAAGAGTAGCTGTGTTACACCATCCTGGAGGTGCAGTGAAGCGTAGCTGTGTTACACCATCCTGGAGGTACAGTGAAGGGTAGCTGTGTTACACCATCCTGGAGGTACAGTGAAGCATAGCTGTGTTACACCATCCTGGAGGTACAGTGAAGCGTAGCTGTGTTACACCATTCTGGAGGTACAGTGAAGAGTAGCTGTTACACCATCCTGGAGGTACAGTGAAGAGTAGCTGTGTTACACCATCCTGGAGGAACAGTGAAGCGTAGCTGTATTACACCATCCTGGAGGTACAGTGAAGAGTAGCTGTGTTACACCATCCTGGAGGTACAGTGAAGCATAGCTGTGTTACACCATCCTGGAGGTACAGTGAAGAGTAGCTGTGTTACACGTTCCTGGAGGTACAGTGAAGAGTAGCTGTGTTACACCATCCTGGAGGTACAGTGAAGAGTAGCTCTGTTACACCATCCTGGAGGTACAGTGAAGCGTAGCTGTGTTACACCATCCTGGAGGTACAGTGAAGAGTAGCTGTGTTACACCATCCTGGAGGTACAGTGAAGCGTAGCTGTGTTACACCATCCTGGAGGTACAGTGAAGCGTAGCTGTGTTACACCATCCTGGAGGTACAGTGAAGAGTAGCTGTGTTACACCATCCTGGAGGTACAGTGAAGAATAGCTGTGTTACACCATCCTGGAGGTGCAGTGAAGCGTAGCTGTGTTACACCATCCTGGAGGTACAGTGAAGAGTAGCTGTGTTACACCATCCTGGAGGTACAGTGAAGAGTAGCTGTGTTACACCATCCTGGAGGTACAGTGAAGCATAGCTGTGTTACACCATCCTGGAGGTACAGTGAAGAGTAGCTGTGTTACACCATCCTGGAGGTACAGTGAAGAGTAGCTGTGTTACACGTTCCTGGAGGTACAGTGAAGAGTAGCTGTGTTACACCATCCTGGAGGTACAGTGAAGAGTAGCTGTGTTACACCATCCTGGAGGTACAGTGAAGAGTAGCTGTGTTACACCATCCTGGAGGTACAGTGAAGCGTAGCTGTGTTACACCATCCTGGAGGTACAGTGAAGAGTAGCTGTGTTACACCATCCTGGAGGTACAGTGAAGCGTAGCTGTGTTACACCATCCTGGAGGTACAGTGAAGCATAGCTGTGTTACACCATCCTGGAGGTACAGTGAAGAGTAGCTGTGTTACACCATCCTGGAGGTACAGTGAAGAGTAGCTGTGTTACACCATCCTGGAGGTACAGTGAAGAGTAGCTGTGTTACACCATCCTGGAGGTACAGTGAAGCGTAGCTGTGTTACACCATCCTGGAGGTGCAGTGAAGAGTAGCTGTGTTACACCATCCTGGAGGTGCAGTGAAGCGTAGCTGTGTTACACCATCCTGGAGGTACAGTGAAGAGTAGCTGTGTTACACCATCCTGGAGGTACAGTGAAGAGTAGCTGTGTTACACCATCCTGGAGGTACAGTGAAGAGTAGCTGTGTTACACCATCCTGGAGGTACAGTGAAGAGTAGCTGTGTTACACGTTCCTGGAGGTACAGTGAAGAGTAGCTGTGTTACACCATCCTGGAGGTACAGTGAAGAGTAGCTGTGTTACACCATCCTGGAGGTACAGTGAAGAGTAGCTGTGTTACACCATCCTGGAGGTACAGTGAAGAGTAGCTGTGTTACACGTTCCTGGAGGTACAGTGAAGAGTAGCTGTGTTACACCATCCTGGAGGTACAGTGAAGAGTAGCTGTGTTACACCATCCTGGAGGTACAGTGAAGAATAGCTGTGTTACACCATCCTGGAGGTGCAGTGAAGCGTAGCTGTGTTACACCATCCTGGAGGTACAGTGAAGAGTAGCTGTGTTACACCATCCTGGAGGTACAGTGAAGAGTAGCTGTGTTACACCATCCTGGAGGTACAGTGAAGCATAGCTGTGTTACACCATCCTGGAGGTACAGTGAAGAGTAGCTGTGTTACACCATCCTGGAGGTACAGTGAAGAGTAGCTGTGTTACACGTTCCTGGAGGTACAGTGAAGAGTAGCTGTGTTACACCATCCTGGAGGTACAGTGAAGAGTAGCTGTGTTACACCATCCTGGAGGTACAGTGAAGAGTAGCTGTGTTACACCATCCTGGAGGTACAGTGAAGAGTAGCTGTGTTACACCATCCTGGAGGTACAGTGAATAATACATCAAGTAGGTTATTAAATTTAGAAATAACTTCGTATTTTATCCAGCTTCACTTCTTGCGCCTTGTATTGGCTACATTGTAGGAACAAAAGCTAGCTGTGTTTCTCTGTCATATTCCCCCACACAGTGTTTCATGCCTGAGGAAGTGAAATGTGTCAGCCTGAGCTGGGAGACTTCAGTAAGGCTTTGAGGATACCGTCAAGCATTCCGTTGTGGGTTCCGTAGCTATGTCGACTTTAAAGGTTCATTGCCCTTTTCTCGGGTGCTCTGAGAATGACATGAAATAATGCGTAAATGTAGCATCTTTTTATTTTTCTTGTGGGAAAACACTTGTTTCCACCTTAGTACCATCGTGATCACTCAGCGGAGTAACGTAACCTTAGTACCATCGTGATCACTCAGCGGAGTAACGTAACCTTAGTACCATCGTGATCACTCAGCGGAGTAACGTAACCTTAGTACCATCGTGATCACTCAGCGGAGTAACGTAACCTTAGTACCATCGTGATCACTCAGCGGAGTAACGTAACCTTAGTACCATCGTGATCACTCAGCGGAGTAACGTAACCTTAGTACCATCGTGATCACTCAGCGGAGTAACGTAACCTTAGTACCATCGTGATCACTCAGCGGAGTAACGTAACCTTAGTACCATCGTGATCACTCAGCGGAGTAACGTAACCTTAGTACCATCGTGATCACTCAGCGGAGTAACGTAACCTTAGTACCATCGTGATCACTCAGCGGAGTAACGTAACCTTAGTACCATCGTGATCACTCAGCGGAGTAACGTAACCTTAGTACCATCGTGATCACTCAGCGGAGTAACGTAACCTTAGTACCATCGTGATCACTCAGCGTAGTAACGTAACCTTAGTACCATCGTGATCACTCAGCGGAGTAACGTAACCTTAGTACCATCGTGATCACTCAGCGGAGTAACGTAACCTTAGTACCATCGTGATCACTCAGCGTAGTAACGTAACCTTAGTACCATCGTGATCACTCAGCGTAGTAACGTAACCTTAGTACCATCGTGATCACTCAGCGTAGTAACGTAACCTTAGTACCATCGTGATCACTCAGCGGAATAACGTAACCTTAGTACCATCGTGATCACTCAGCGGAGTAACGTAACCTTAGTACCATCGTGATCACTCAGCGGAGTAACGTAACCTTAGTACCATCGTGATCACTCAGCGGAGTAACGTAACCTTAGTACCATCGTGATCACTCAGCGGAGTAACGTAACCTTAGTACCATCGTGATCACTCAGCGGAGTAACGTAACCTTAGTACCATCGTGATCACTCAGCGGAGTAACGTAACCTTAGTACCATCGTGATCACTCAGCGGAGTAACGTAACCTTAGTACCATCGTGATCACTCAGCGGAGTAACGTAACCTTAGTACCATCGTGATCACTCAGCGGAGTAACGTAACCTTAGTACCATCGTGATCACTCAGCGGAGTAACGTAACCTTAGTACCATCGTGATCACTCAGCGGAGTAACGTAACCTTAGTACCATCGTGATCACTCAGCGTAGTAACGTAACCTTAGTACCATCGTGATCACTCAGCGTAGTAACGTAACCTTAGTACCATCGTGATCACTCAGCGTAGTAACGTAACCTTAGTACCATCGTGATCACTCAGCGGAGTAACGTAACCTTAGTACCATCGTGATCACTCAGCGGAGTAACGTAACCTTAGTACCATCGTGATCACTCAGCGGAGTAACGTAACCTTAGTACCATCGTGATCACTCAGCGGAGTAACGTAACTTTAGTACCATCGTGATCACTCAGCGTAGTAACGTAACCTTAGTACCATCGTGATCACTGAGCAGAGTAACGAAACCTTAGTACCATCGTGATCACTGAGCAGAGTAACGAAACCTTAGTACCATCGTGATCACTGAGCAGAGTAACGAAACCTTAGTACCATCGTGATCACTGAGCAGAGTAACGAAACCTTAGTACCATCGTGATCACTGAGCAGAGTAACGAAACCTTAGTACCATCGTGATCACTGAGCAGAGTAACGAAACCTTAGTACCATCGTGATCACTGAGCAGAGTAACGAAACCTTAGTACCATCGTGATCACTGAGCAGAGTAACGAAACCTTAGTACCATCGTGATCACTGAGCAGAGTAACGAAACCTTAGTACCATCGTGATCACTGAGCAGAGTAACGAAACCTTAGTACCATCGTGATCACTGAGCAGAGTAACGAAACCTTAGTACCATCGTGATCACTGAGCAGAGTAACGAAACCTTAGTACCATCGTGATCACTGAGCAGAGTAACGAAACCTTAGTACCATCGTGATCACTGAGCAGAGTAACGAAACCTTAGTACCATCGTGATCACTGAGCAGAGTAACGAAACCTTAGTACCATCGTGATCACTGAGCAGAGTAACGAAACCTTAGTACCATCGTGATCACTGAGCAGAGTAACGAAACCTTAGTACCATCGTGATCACTCAGCGGAGTAACGTAACCTTGTTGTTGATGAACAGCTGACTTATTATATTGATGGTCAACAATACCCGTAAGTTGAGATATGAGACACCTGCAATATCTGATTTATCAAGGCTGCAACCTTTCTAGGCTGAGGGAATTAACATCATCTATCAAGGTTGAAGGACTTAACACCTGTCAGAGTTGAGGGACTGAACCCCTATCAAAGTTGAGGACTGAACCTCTGTCAAGGTTGAAGGATTTTCCACCTGTCAAGGTTAAGGAACTTAACACCATCTATAGTATCTATTCTCTTTATTGACTTAAAGAACCACTGATTGGCGAAACGTCGCATTAATAAAGATGTCTAGGTGCTGCACATCAACTTGGTGATTGATGTGGGCAACTTCAAGACTACCTTCACATCAGCTTGGAGATTTTACCTTCCCTCCGTTCTTACAAGGAAGAATCGGCTCGTAACTCAGTGGTTTCCCCTTCGGCTCGTAACCAAAGGACCCGGGTTCATCTTTAAACAGGGCGAGACGTAAGGGCAAGTCTCCTTACACCTGCTGCCCATATTCGTCTAACAATTAATAGATATCTTGGTTTTAGTTGATTGTTGTTAGATCGCGTCTTATCGAAGGCAAGATGTATGGGAAAAATGTTGCACCTATTACCCTTGATCACCCAACAGTATATGGGTAGCAGCCCGAGGGGAAATGAATTGAGGTAGGATAACAGCTCTTAGCCTGTAAATGACCTGAGGTAGGATAACAGCTACTAGCCTGTAAATGACCTGAGGTAGGATAACAGCTCAACCTGTAAATGACCTGAGGTAGGATAACAGCTCAACCTGTAAAAGTCGACGTAAAAGAATGCCAAAAGAAAGAATCGGAGAGAGATGTGAGGAAGGAGAGAGGGGAGGGGAGAGGGAAGTAATGGAACCAGACAATGAAAGGGGCGGTGAAATGTGAATGAAATAAGGATGAGTGGAGGGGGAAGGAGAGAAAATTAGAAGGGCAGACCTTGGGACTACTAGTAAGGCAGGTGGGCTGGAAGGCAGACCTTGGGACTAGTAAGGCAGGTGTGCTGGAAGGCAGACCTGGGGACTACTAGTAAGGCAGGTGGGCTGGAAGGCAGACCTGGGGACTACTAGTAAGGCAGGTGGGCTGGAAGGCAGACCTTGGGACTACTAGTAAGGCAGGTGGGCTGGAAGGCAGACCTGGGGACTACTAGTAAGGCAGGTGAGCTGGAAGGCAGACCTGGGGACCACTAGTAAGGCAGGTGGGCTGGAAGGCAGACCTGGGGACTACTAGTAAGACAGGTGGGCTGGAAGGCAGACCTGGGGACTACTAGTAAGGCAGGTGGGCTGGAAGGCAGACCTGGGGACTACTAGTAAGGCTGGTGGGCTGGAAGGCAGACCTTGGGACTAGTAAGGCAGGTGTGCTGGAAGGCAGACCTGGGGACTACTAGTAAGGCAGGTGGGCTGGAAGGCAGACCTGGGGACTACTAGTAAGGCAGGTGGGCTGGAAGGCAGACCTTGGGACTACTAGTAAGGCAGGTGGGCTGGAAGGCAGACCTGGGGACTACTAGTAAGGCAGGTGAGCTGGAAGGCAGACCTGGGGACCACTAGTAAGGCAGGTGGGCTGGAAGGCAGACCTTGGGACTACTAGTAAGGCAGGTGGGCTGGAAGGCAGACCTTGGGACTACTAGTAAGGCAGGTGGGCTGGAAGGCAGACCTGGGGACTACTAGTAAGGCAGGTGAGCTGGAAGGCAGACCTGGGGACTACTAGTAAGGCAGGTGGGCTGGAAGGCAGACCTGGGGACCACTAGTAAGGCAGGTGGGCTGGAAGGCGGACCTGGGGACTACTAGTAAGGCAGGTGGGCTGGAAGGCAGACCTTGGGACTACTAGTAAGGCAGGTGGGCTGGAAGGCAGACCTGGGGACTACTAGTAAGGCAGGTGGGCTGGAAGGCAGACCTGGGGACTACTAGTAAGGCAGGTGGGCTGGAAGGCAGACCTGGGGACTACTAGTTAGGCAGGTGGGCTGGAAGGCAGACCTGGGGACTACTAGTAAGGCAGATGGGCTGGAAGGCAGACCTGGGGACTACTAATAAGGCAGGTGGGCTGGAAGGCAGACCTGGGGACCACTAGTAAGGCAGGTGGGCTGGAAGGCAGACCTGGGGACCACTAGTAAGGCAGGTGGGCTGGAAGGCAGACCTGGGGACTACTAGTTAGGCAGGTGGGCTGGAAGGCAGACCTGGGGACCACTAGTAAGGCAGGTGGGCTGGAAGGCAGACCTTGGGACTACTAGTAAGGCAGGTGGGCTGGAAGGCAGACCTGGGGACTACTAGTTAGGCACTGGAAGGCAGAGACCACTAGTAAGGCAGGTGGGCTGGAAGGCAGACCTGGGGACTACTAGTAAGGCACTGGAAGGCAGACCTGGGGATCACTAGTAAGGCAGGTGGGCTGGAAGGCAGACCTTGGGACTACTAGTAAGGCAGGTGGGCTGGAAGGCAGACCTGGGGACTACTAGTTAGGCAGGTGGGCTGGAAGGCAGACCTGGGGACCACTAGTAAGGCAGGTGGGCTGGAAGGCAGACCTGGGGACTACTAGTAAGGCAGGTGGGCTGGAAGGCAGACCTGGGGACTACTAGTTAGGCACTAGACCACTAGTAAGGCAGGTGGGCTGGAAGGCAGACCTGGGGACTACTAGTAAGGCAGGTGGGCTGGAAGGCAGACCTGGGGACTACTAGTAAGGCAGGTGGGCTGGAAGGCAGACCTGGGGACTACTAGTAAGGCAGGTGGGCTGGAAGGCAGACCTGGGGACTACTAGTAAGGCAGGTGGGCTGGAAGGCAGACCTGGGGACTACTAGTAAGGCAGGTGGGCTGGAAGGCAGACCTTGGGACTACTAGTAAGGCAGGTGGGCTGGCAACCTGGGGACTACTAGTTAGGCCTGGAAGGCAGACCTGGGGACCACTAGTAAGGCAGGTGGGCTGGAAGGCAGACCTGGGGACTACTAGTAAGGCAGGTGGGCTGGAAGGCAGACCTGGGGACTACTAGTAAGGCAGGTGGGCTGGAAGGCAGACCTGGGGACTACTAGTAAGGCAGGTGGGCTGGAAGGCAGACCTGGGGACTACTAGTAAGGCAGGTGAAATTTGGAACTATCTAGTCTAGATAGCTGGGTTTTGCCTCTCTCTCTAGGGTATAACCAGTGTGAAACATACTGGTTATATCGGCGTGTATCGCACCCTGGGGTATAACCAGATCTAGTTATATCCCCGAAACGTAAAGGGCAAAAGTTGTTGAATCTATGTAGGCTGACATCAAAGGTCATACAATGCTTGTCATACCAAATTGGTAATACAGGCAGGTGTGTTGTGGGTTGGCATATTGTATCATAGTCTGGAATGTAAGCTACGGGGAGGAGTGTTAAATATATCACGGTGTGGGGGTGACCGAGAAACACCATGATATCTTCTTATACTGATGACTGAAAAGTGATAATTGAAGCAGGAAATTTAGTTGATGAAAGCCTTGGTTTTTTTTTTTTCTTTTTTTTTGGTGGCGGAAAACGGAGAGAGAGCGGTATAGATAAGCGTTGGCCTCCGGTAGGAAGAGGAGGAAAGGAAAGGGCGGGGAGGAGGAGGAGGATGGGAGGTTAGGAGGAGGAGGATGGGAGGTTAGGAGGAGGTGGAGGATCCCCTTGTGTGGTGGAAGGGAGGTGGTGGTATAAGCAGTCAGTTCAGGAAGCGCGGTGGTAGGGAGCACATTATGTTAGCTGGATCATAGCTATCTCACTCGCCCACTCGTGCAGGGTTCCTCCTCCTCCTGCCCACATTTATCTAGTGTATTTACTGGCGTCATGTTTACCAGTGTTAATGTGTCACTTGTACCGTATATCTCGCACCTTTACTCTGTTCCAAACATGACGGTAGTCCCACACATTGCACTGATGGTTCGTGTGTCTGTCAAGATGACAGGTCTTGTACTTTATCACAATATGTGCGTGTGACTACTGATACAGTGATGCAAAAACTGTCAAAAATATCCCTGATTTTTAATGAACTGGGTGAAATATGTATATTCTTATATACAAGATCATAATGTTGGAAATTGCATTGATTTGTGTATTTTTTTCTGCTTGGTAAGTGACGTGTCATACGTTTATATGCTCGAAGAATTTTATGTGTGGCCTGTGTCGGTGGTGGTTCTACCCTCTCAACCCAGCCAGAGGCCCAACTTCCTGGTTCACCGCCTGAATCAGTCAGGTTGTTGCTGCCACCACCCGTGGGCCTACATAACCATCACAATCTGGCCGATTAGACACTTGCGGTGGTCCAGTTTCCCTTTTGAAAACTAATATCGTTGTTGTACCCTCAGTATAATCTTCCGTACGAAGGTAACAATGAAACGTAAACCGCACAGTGTTGACACTGTTATTAGTGCCTTTGACCAACGTTTTTATCACTGAGTATATTCTACACATCTTCCTGGTGTAAGCTCTTATGGTATTGTGCAGTCTAGGGACTACGGCCTCAGGTATCTTCTTGTAGGATCAAGTATCTCTTCTCCGTTCCAGAGTACATTCCAGATGCTCTAAGGTGTTCTCAGTAGTGTCAGTGTTTTATTGATTAATAAGGAACAGAAACACCAGAACCTTGGTAAATATTTTCGTTTAATATTCAAACATCTTCCTCTATCATGGAAAATATTTAGACGATAGATGAAGAGGTTTGAATATTAAATTAAGATAAAGAATTAGACATGTGGAACATCTGGGTACCTTTGTTGTAGACATTTCGCTATCCAGTGACTTTATCAATACAAATTTAATGGCATAATGGGAAGACAGTTGAACTATATACACACATGTATGTAAATGGAAGAAATTGCAATTAAACGCGTGATTGCAGATATGAAAAATATCACATTGAAAATAGGAAATAAAACGTGAGAGCTTTCATGTGCTAACAGACGTATCTTGAGAAGATGTGTCTGTAAAACACACAAAAGCCACTCAGGTTTTATTTCCTATTTTCACTGCTATATTTTTTCATGTGTGTAAATATATGTCGTGCCGAATAGGTAAAACTTGCGATTTTGGCTTGAATAGCAACGCTCTTGCCGAATAAGGCAAGCGAAAATTTGTGTATGGAGTAATTTCGCAAAAATCATTCTGAACCTAACGAAAAAATATATTTAACTGTGTTTGTTTATTATTAACTTATTGTAAACTTATTTAAAATATATTTAGTTGGATTAGGCTAAATTAAATTGCGCTTGTTACAATAAGGTTAGGTAAATTTTCTATGGTTCTTTTGGTACAAAATTATAAATTTTTACATTAACATAAATGAAAAAAAGTATATCTTTTAATTTTAAATGAGTTGTTGCTAATTGATCAGCTTTACCTATTCGGCACGACAGACAGACGCGCGCACACAGATACACACACACATGTGCCTAGGACAAAATGGTAACTAACACAGACACACACACACACAGACACACACACACACACACACACACACACACACACACACACACAAGTCACCGGGGGGGGGGGAATCTTTAGCTCAAGTACTTTCACACTTCTCAGGCGTCATCAGGAGCTGTGCAATGTTGCAAGGGGGCAACCAAAGCAGGGTAACTGTGGCCAGTGACACCTACGCTACTCTGAGACCTCTCTCCTTGCTTTGGTTGCTCCCTTGCAACATTGCAGAGCTCCTGATGACGCAATGAGAAGCGTGAAAATACACGAGCTAAAGATTTCCACCCCCCCCCTCCGTGGCTTGTCCTGCATATATATATATATATATATATATATATATATATATATATATATATATATATATATATATATATATATATATATATATATACTATATGCATGCAATAAAATCACGGTAAACAGGCAATATCACAATATGCAGAAAAACCACAGTGAAAGAATAGCGAAATTCCAAGCGCTATATATTCTTCTTTCAACAAACCGGCCGTTTCCCACCAAGGCAGGGTGGCTTAAAAAAGAAAAACTCTCATCATCATTCACTCCATCACTGTCTTGCCAGAGGCGTGCTTACACTACAGTTATAAAACTGCAGCATTAACACCCCTCCTTCCGAGTGCCGGCACTGTACTTCCCGTTTCCAGGACTCAAGTCCGGCCTGCCAGTTTCCTGAATATATATATATATATATATATATATATATATATATATATATATATATATATATATATATATATATATATATATATATATATATATATATGCAGTTTATAATATGGTTACGCCATTGAAGGGTGAGGGGGAAGTGGTATTTTCATCCAAGTGAGCAGCTCTTCATCCAGGGTATTGGAGTACCCTCCCTCGGATCAAATCTCATTATTTTCAGTTACTGTGCTGGTGATAACCTTACTGGGTTTGCGCGTCCCCGTGAATATAATAATAATAATAATAATAATAATAATAATAAAAGTGTTATATAATGATGGGATTGTGTGCGTAAGGAGTTATAAATTAGCGTGAAGACTAGTGTAATGTGGGGGTAATTAGAGCTTAAGTAGTGGTAAGATAATTAGTGTTTAAATGTTGGGGTAAGAGGATAGTGCCGTTAACTCACTATTTCCTCCTCACGGGCTTTGACCCTCTAGGCAGTAGCCAGTGGCTCTTGTTTCAGTAGCTTGTTGAGGGTGGCAGCATGCATGCCTGAGACACCACTCTCATCCTGTAGAATTTTCAGGCTGGTAGGTTAAATAAGCCTCTTTAATCTGGTAGTATATGTTATCTAGTAGTCTGTGTTAACCTCTGTGGATTGTACTAGTCTGTGTAAGACTGTGGATTGTACTAGTCTGTGTAAGACTGTGGATTGTACTAGTCTGTGTAAGACTGTGGATTGTACTAGTCTGTGTAAGACTGTGGATTGTACTAGTCTGTGTAAGACTGTGGATTGTACTAGTCTGTGTAAGACTGTGGATTGTACTAGTCTGTGTAAGACTGTGGATTGTACTAGTCTGTGTAAGACTGTGGATTGTACTAGTCTGTGTAAGACTGTGGATTGTACTAGTCTGTGTAAGACTGTGGATTGTACTAGTCTGTGTAAGACTGTGGATTGTACTAGTCTGTGTAAGACTGTGGATTGTACTAGTCTGTGTAAGACTCTGTGGATTGTACTAGTCTGTGTAAGACTGTGGATTGTACCAGTCTGTGTAAGACTGTGGATTGTACTAGTCTGTGTAAGACTGTGGATTGTACTAGTCTGTGTAAGACTGTGGATTGTACCAGTCTGTGTAAGACTGTGGATTGTACTAGTCTGTGTAAGACTCTGTGGATTGTACTAGTCTGTGTAAGACTGTGGATTGTACTAGTCTGTGTAAGACTGTGGATTGTACTAGTCTGTGTAAGACTGTGGATTGTACTAGTCTTTGTAAGACTGTGGATTGTACTAGTCTGTAAGACTGTGGATTGTACTAGTCTGTGTAAGACTGTGGATTGTACTAGTCTGTGTAAGACTGTGGATTGTACTAGTCTGTGTAAGACTGTGGATTGTACTAGTCTGTGTAAGACTCTCTGGATTGTACTAGTCTGTGTAAGACTGTGGATTGTACCAGTCTGTGTAAGACTGTGGATTGTACTAGTCTGTGTAAGACTGTGGATTGTACTAGTCTGTGTAAGACTGTGGATTGTACCAGTCTGTGTAAGACTGTGGATTGTACTAGTCTGTGTAAGACTCTGTGGATTGTACTAGTCTGTGTAAGACTGTGGATTGTACCAGTCTGTGTAAGACTGTGGATTGTACTAGTCTGTGTAAGACTGTGGATTGTGCTAGTCTGTGTAAGACTGTGGATTGTACTAGTCTGTGTAAGACTCTGTGGATTGTACTAGTCTGTGTAAGACTGTGGATTGTACCAGTCTGTGTAAGACTGTGGATTGTACTAGTCTGTGTAAGACTGTGGATTGTACTAGTCTGTGTAAGACTGTGGATTGTACCAGTCTGTGTAAGACTGTGGATTGTACTAGTCTGTGTAAGACTCTGTGGATTGTACTAGTCTGTGTAAGACTGTGGATTGTACTAGTCTGTGTAAGACTGTGGATTGTACTAGTCTGTGTAAGACTGTGGATTGTACTAGTCTGTGTAAGACTGTGGATTGTACCAGTCTGTGTAAGACTGTCTAATCTGGTAGTATGTATACAAATTGTAATATCACCATCACATTCAAAACTAGCTAACCTTAGCTATGCTTTGTCCTTGAAATGGGGTGGTTACCATGTATGAATCCTGGGGTCACCATGTATGAATCCTGGGGTCACTCCCAACCCCCTCCCGGCGGCCAGTTCCCAGGCTGGGCTTCCTAGTCGATGATAAGTGAGACACTTGTGCAACATTTGGGTTTCTTCATTCTGAAAACGTTTGGCCAGCCAGTGGCTTCTTCAGTCCATTGCAGAGACAGGTGAAGATGAGGAGGAATATGAGGTAAATAACAAAAAGGCACAACATCACGATTAGAACAATACACAAATAACCCGCACATAGGAGACAGGAACTTACAACGACGTTTCGGTTCGACTTGGACCATTTACAAAGTTTGAGGTAATCAGTCCCTCAGCCTGGAGTCGATGTGTTCAGTCCATCATTCAGGTTGCTGATGTTAGCCTCACACAATCCAGCGTAGACAATACAGCTTGACTGATCAAGAACTGACTTAAGGAACTTTCACTTATTGTCTCACAGTATAGTCATTGCACTCCTGCTTTTCATTTGAGGTATTCTGCAGCGTCTGCCGAGCTTCTTCCTTCTGGGAAGTAAGTTCGGCGTACAGATTTGGGATCAATCCTTCCAGCATTTCTCATGTGTAAATTACGGAGTATCTTTCTCGCCTATGTTCAGAGGAGTACAGGATTTACGCATTCTCAATAATTTATGCATTTGAATTTATATGAGCAGTGCAGGGTATTGGTTGAATTTATATGAGCAGTGAAGGTTCTTGATTGAATTTATATGAACAGTGAAGGTTCTTGATTGAATTTATATGAACAGTGAAGGTTCTTGATTGAATTTATATGAACAGTGAAGGTTCTTGATTGAATTTATATGAGCAGTGGAGGTTCTTGATTGAATTTATATGAGCAGTGGAGGTTCTTGATTGAATTTATATGAGCAGTGGAGGTTCTTGATTGAATTTATATGAGCAGTGGAGGTTCTTGATTGAATTTATATGAGCAGTGGAGGTTCTATACATTCTGCAGTTGTGTGGTGTTCAGTTCCTTAAAGGGGCTGTTAGTGAACAGCAGAATCCGACTTAGAGAGTACAGATAACTTGTTCACGGGCTTAAGGGGAAATTACCAGTTTTGATGGTTGTGTGTGACTGCTGCTGCTGTAATTGTCTTTGCTGCTGCAGTATTTTCTAGTCTTCCATTTTGATGTTTTAAATGGAATTATTTGTGTCCGGGTCTCAGAGATTTTGAAGATTGTGGTCTTATGTTCTTATATTCTTATATTCAGTAGATGATCTCTGTGCTCCTGGGAAATTGTATCTGATGGTTTGTATACAAGTATAATAACAAGATTCTGATTTTTAATTTATTATTGGCAATACATTGACTACGTCTTTTGTGGTGTTAACTCAGTGTAAATATGTGACTCATAACACATATGTAAGTATATTGTGCCGCCCAAGTATTATATATTTTGTTAGTCTTTTATGTGGGTGTCTGTGGAAGGTGCAGATATTACATAGAAAAAAGAGCACAATGCCATGACTGGAACAGTACACAGATAATCCGCATTTAGGAGAAAGACAGTTATGACGACGTTTAGGTCCGACTTGGATCATTAACTAGTCCCGCACTAGTGCACGAAGGTAAGGGAGTCAGAATATATACGAGATGAGGTCAGGGACAGAAAAAGAGAGGAAGAAGAAAGAAAGAAGTGGAGATAGTAGTGGTAGAGGCATTACCACTTGTTTTTACAGAAGAATATCACCTTCATTTCTTGAGTATTTTTTTTGGTTGACATAACTGCATAACGTTAGAGTTTTTGTTAATTGTTATGAAAAGTCATAGTTTTAGTGTTTAAATTCATTATTATCTACCATTTAATGGAGTTGTATGTAAGTGTAGCATTTGTAAGTGGTTTGTTTTAGGTGTGAGTGAAGTGGCATCTAGTTTATCAGTGGCTGGACGGGGGTCACTGCCGAGTATGTTGTAACCTCTCCAGACCTGAGTATATTGCTAATGTGACCCTTAAGGTACATCATCTTTACTGATGTGTGTCTTGTAGCTACTGGGTACTGATGCTGTCTTGTGGGGAGAGAGAGAGAGAGAGAGAGAGAGAGAGAGAGAGGGTGAAGACGTGTCACCGTGTGCTCCACAAACTTTCTTAATATTACTTAAATACGAGGGTTGGTGAGGATAAAAACTGTTCAGTGACGTAGTACTACTTACAACACATTAGTACAAGTAAGCCAACTCCTCCACTGAGGTGAATATAAGCAATATCAGTGATATTAAGTGTGGTATGTTGAAGGCATGGTGTGAGGGGACTGGCAGGCCTTAGGAGTGTCTTCACTATTACCTTCAGAGTGAGCGTCTAATATTATGTGTGTTTTGTGCTATGTACTAGCATCTGGTGCTTTATAACAACGTGGCTGGTACAATGCAACACAGTGATTTGTGTAACATCTTCCTTTAGTGGAAAAGTGGACAGCATAAACAGTGTTTATTAAGTGATAGTGAGAAGGCAACACTTCCAGCTAGTGGCCCACTGCCGCCCGCCCTCACTACCCACCGGCTATAAACACCCCCACCCACCCACACTCCACCCCACCCACGTATCACCACCCACCCTCTCTCTCTCCTGTGAACTTCAAATTATACAAGCCTCCTCTGGGATGACTTCACACCGCAAAATAGCAAGATTATCTACGCTATCTGGCTATTGTCCCAGTAGATACTGCAGTGTTTGTGGGTATACCACAAGGGACAAAGATCTTCTTGGATGTAAAGAGCCTACTTGTTCCAACTACTGCCACACAGATTGCACTCCAGAAGAAGAATTTTGTTGCAGCCAGGTTGAAAATTTCAGAAAATTTAAGGATATCCATAATCCTGTGGTATATGTGGATACAAGCCTGGAGCTACAGGAGGAAGGTTCAGAAGTCCTACCTCAGGGACTCCTGTCCAAAGATCAAGACTGCCCTCTTGGGCTGTGTTGTAAAGTTGCAGCTAAGATAATCCATCACAGGGAAGCACTTCATGAGCTCCTCAAATCATTAGATAACCTACAAGCTATTGTAGAAGGCCAGTGCAAGCCTACATCAAGTGACGCAAGTTGCTCAGCTGATGGTGACACTATTGACAAAGACTGGAAGTCCCACACTGAGCTTAACTCAGGGGTAAACATCTGGTGGAATTCTGTCATCGCTAAGGTCCCACAGACTGACAGAGTTCAAAACACTACCTTTGGGAATTCTAACACAATTCCTCTGACCACCACAGAGGGAACAAATCCTCTTCCCAGCAACGTGGGAGTTTACCTGGAGTTTACCTGGAGAGAGTTTCGGGGGTCAACGCCCCCGCGGCCCGGTCTGTGACCAGGCCTCCTGGTGGATCAGCGCCTGATCAACCAGGCTGTTGCTGCTGGCTGCACGCAAACCAACGTACGAGCCACAGCCCGGCTGATCAGGAACTGTCTTTAGGTGCTTGTCCAGTGCCAGCTTGAAGACTGCCAGGGGTCTGTTGGTAATCCCCCTTATGTGTGCTGGGAGGCAGTTGAACAGTCTCGGGCCCCTGACACTTATTGTATGGTCTCTTAACGTGCTAGTGACACCCCTGCTTTTCATTGGGGGGATGGTGCATCGTCTGCCAAGTCTTTTGCTTTCGTAGTGAGTGATTTTCGTGTGCAAGTTTGGTACTAGTCCCTCTAGGATTTTCCAGGTGTATATAATCATGTATCTCTCCCTCCTGCGTTCCAGGGAATACAGGTTTAGAAACCTCAAGCGCTCCCAGTAATTGAGGTGTTTTATCTCCGTTATGCGCGCCGTGAAAGTTCTCTGTACATTTTCTAGGTCGGCAATTTCACCTGCCTTGAAAGGTGCTGTTAGAGTGCAGCAATATTCCAGCCTAGATAGAACAAGTGACCTGAAGAGTGTCATCATGGGCTTGGCCTCCCTAGTTTTGAAGGTTCTCATTATCCATCCTGTCATTTTTCTAGCAGATGCGATTGATACAATGTTATGGTCCTTGAAGGTGAGATCCTCCGACATAATCACTCCTAGGTCTTTGACGTTGGTGTTTCGCTCTATTTTGTGGCCAGAATTTGTTTTGTACTCTGATGAAGATTTAATTTCCTCATGTTTACCATATCTGAGTAATTGAAATTTCTCATCGTTGAACTTCATATTGTTTTCTGCAGCCCACTGAAAGATTTGGTTGATGTCCGCCTGGAGCCTTGCAGTGTCTGCAATGGAAGACACTGTCATGCAGATTCGGGTGTCATCTGCAAAGGAAGACACGGTGCTGTGGCTGACATCCTTGTCTATGTCGGATATGAGGATGAGGAACAAGATGGGAGCTAGTACTGTGCCTTGTGGGACAGAGCTTTTCACCGTAGCTGCCTCGGACTTTACTCTGTTGACGACTACTCTCTGTGTTCTGTTAGTGAGGAAATTATAGATCCATCGACCGACTTTTCCTGTTATTCCTTTAGCGCGCATTTTGTGCGCTATTACGCCATGGTCACACTTGTCGAAGGCTTTTGCAAAGTCTGTATATATTACATCTGCATTCTTTTTGTCTTCTAGTGCATTTAGGACCTTGTCGTAGTGATCCAGTAGTTGAGACAGACAGGAGCGACCTGTTCTAAACCCATGTTGCCCTGGGTTGTGTAACTGATGGGTTTCTAGATGGGTGGTGATCTTGCTTCTTAGGACCCTTTCAAAGATTTTTATGATATGGGATGTTAGTGCTATTGGTCTGTAGTTCTTTGCTGTTGCTTTACTGCCCCCTTTGTGGAGTGGGGCTATGTCTGTTGTTTTTAGTAACTGAGGGACGACCCCCGTGTCCATGCTCCCTCTCCATAGGATGGAAAAGGCTCGTGATAGGGGCTTCTTGCAGTTCTTGATGAACACAGAGTTCCATGAGTCTGGCCCTGGGGCAGAGTGCATGGGCATGTCATTTATCGCCTGTTCGAAGTCATTTGGCGTCAGGATAACATCGGATAGGCTTGTGTTAGTCAAATTTTGTGGCTCTCTCATAAAAAATTCATTTTGGTCTTCGACTCTCAGTCTGGTTAGCGGCTTGCTAAAAACTGAGTCATATTGGGACTTGAGTAGCTCACTCATTTCCTTGCTGTCATCTGTGTAGGACCCATCTTGTTTAAGTAGGGGCCCAATACTGGACGTTGTTCTCGATTTTGATTTGGCATAGGAGAAGAAATACTTTGGGTTTCTTTCGATTTCATTTATGGCTTTTAGTTCTTCCCGCGATTCCTGACTCCTAAAGGATTCTTTTAGCTTAAGTTCGATGCTTGCTATTTCTCTGACCAGTGTCTCCCTGCGCATTTCAGATATATTGACCTCTTTTAGCCGCTCTGTTATTCTTTTCCGTCGCCTGTAAAGGGAGCGCCTGTCTCTTTCTATTTTACATCTACTCCTCCTTTTTCTTAGAGGAATAAGCCTTGTGCATACATCGAGTGCCACCGAGTTAATCTGTTCTAGGCATAAGTTTGGGTCTGTGTTGCTTAGTATATCTTCCCAGCTTATATCGGTTAGGACTTGGTTTACTTGGTCCCACTTTATGTTTTTGTTATTGAAGTTGAATTTGGTGAATGCTCCCTCATGACTAGTCTCATTTTGTCGGTCTGGGGCTCCATGCATACATGTCTGAACCTCAATTATGTTGTGATCTGAGTATATTGTTTTTGATATGGTGACATTTCTTATCAGATCATCATTGTTAGTGAAGATGAGGTCTAGTGTATTCTCCAGTCTTGTAGGCTCTATTATTTGCTGGTTTAAATTGAATTTTGTGCAGAGATTTAAAAGCTCGTGTGAGTGTGAGTTTTCATCAGAGCTGCCTCCTGGTGTTATTTCTGCAACAATATTATTTGCTATATTCCTCCATTTTAGGTGCCTTAAGTTGAAATCCCCCAGGAGCAAGATGTTGGGTGCAGGAGCTGGAAGATTTTCCAGACAGTGGTCAATTTTTAACAGCTGTTCCTGGAATTGCTGGGATGTTGCATCCGGAGGCTTGTAGACTACCACAATGACTAGGTTTTGGTTCTCGACCTTTACTGCTAAAACTTCCACTACGTCATTTGAGGCATTAAGCAGTTCTGTGCAAACAAGTGACTCTGCAATGTACAGGCCAACCCCCCCCTTTTGCCTGTTCACTCTGTCACATCTGTATAGGTTGTAACCTGGGATCCATACTTCGTTGTCCAAGTGATCCTTTATGTGGGTCTCAGTGAAAGCCGCGAACATTGCCTTTGCCTCTGCAAGCAGTCCACGGATGAAAGGTATTTTGTTGTTTGTAGCTGGCTTTAGACCCTGTATATTTGCAAAGAAGAATGTTATCGGACTGGTGGTATTGTTGGTACTGGGGGGGGATTTTTTTTCCGGCATTAGTATCTGTATCTGTTGGTTTGGAGTGGAGGCCATCGACTGTGGTTCCACTCCAGGAATGACTGGATTTGGTGTACGATTTCTGCCATTTCCTGCCAGTTTTTTTTCCTTCCTGGCACTAAAAAACCTCTCCCTCTTGAGTGGCTGTGGCTACCCAGGTTTTCCCCTGGCCTGGATGTTTTGTATCTTTTTGTCCCCTTTAGATGGTATGCCTGGCAATTTAAGTTATAGCACAGTCTTTCCTGTACTGAAGAGGTACACATTTCAGGGTGAAAAAGCTTACAGGAAGGGAGTTTGCATTTTCCTGTTTTCATATGGGCATGGCATTTTCTAGGGTGGTCATAGTTGCATGTCCCATCTGTTTTTCCAGATTTCCCATGCCAGCAGATACCAAGTGCATAGTATGTGCACAGTCTTGGTTTCCGCTTGCCTTGGGTTTCTGTGACTGTATTCCCTGTTGGTGCATGTTTCCCTGTCTTACTTCTATCCTCCCTAGCACCAACAATGGAGCTCCCACCAGTTGTTTTTGGTAATTTATCCTCACTATTGCTATTGGAGTCCTCTTGTTTGCTATTTCCTGCGGTATTTCTAGTTTGCAATATTGGTTTTATCTTATCTTTGACTACACTTGTTTCCCTACTATGGCTCCTGTCCCCTATGAGGTCATTTATATGTATTCCTTCCTGCGTATAATTCCCGACTCCCTGGACAATATCTCCAGCTTCACCATTTCTGTCTCCCAGGACAGTATCTCCAGCTTCACCATTTCTGTCTCCCAGGACAGCACCTCCAGCTTCACCATTACTGTCTCCCAGGACAGTATCTCCAGCTTCACCATTTCTGTCTCCCAGGACAGCACCTCCAGCTTCACCATTTCTGTCTCCCAGGACAGTATCTCCAGCTTCACCATTTCTGTCTCCCAGGACAGCACCTCCAGCTTCACCATTACTGTCTCCCAGGACAGCACCTCCAGCTTCACCATTACTGTCTCCCAGGACAGCACCTCCAGCTTCACCATTACTGTCTCCCAGGACAGCACCTCCAGCTTCACCATTACTGTCTCCCAGGACAGCACTATCAGCCCCACATTTACTGACTACCAGGACATCACCTCCAGCCTTACAGTTTATGACTACATGGCCAGTATCAAGGACAGTACCATTCAGCCCGGACTTTTTATGTTCCCATCTGTTGTAGAAAGCTTCCAGGTTTTCTATGAAAGCAGCTTTGATGTTGTCCTCTTTTAATACCCTTGTGATTTTAGTCCACAGTTTTTCCTCATTTGAGCATACCCAAAAACACTTCTCTGTTTTAATACTGCTTGTAGCTAGTTCTGGGATATCTGCACAAGGGGCGTGACACCAATTTCCACAAAAATGACAATTTATCCATGTGGAAGCCCGTTTGTTTGACTGACCACAGACTACACAGGGCTTTATAATGATTTGAATGGTTGATTTACTGCAATTCTACTAGCAACCTCTTGAAAATTCTATTAATAACCTTAAATGAAGCTCTAGCTATTTGTATTTCTGTTTCTAACTCTTTTTGTATATTGGACAGCTTACCGTCACGTTCCTGATTTTTAATGTTTGTGTTTATAGGGCGCCTACAACCCCATCCGTTTACAGTCTGCTTTATTGTCCAACGAAACTGTTTGAAACCAGTCCCGGGTTCGGACCAGTCAAGGGTTCGGACCAGGCAAGGGTTCGGGCCAGACGATCTGCTCTGATCAGTGGGTCACTTATTTTAAAACATACTGGTCGGTGATTTGAGCTAACACATGAAGGATCTACTGGAAATTATCTACCCGAGTAATATGTGATTTGACTGATACAAAAGTATAACTTGCGTGTTGAAGAGCCGGTGATATCTGGCAGCTCCTACAATGACGAACGGTCACCTCCTTGTTTATCAATCGCTGTATCTGGCTTTTCTCTTTTTTTTTTTTTTTTTTTTTTTTTTTTTTTTTTTTTTTTTTTTTTTTTTTTTTTTTTTTTTTTTTTCTTTTTTCCGTCTCCACCACAATAAATGCTATATTATCACTATAGTTGACTGGTGCAAATTTTGGAGGAAGGACGCTTTTTCTGTAGTAATAATTGCTTCTCGTTGTGTATATTTCGACTGCTGGTAACTACAGGTTATATGAAATTCACAGTAACGTCTCGTATTTCAAGAAAAAGAAACTAATGAAAGTCACTCCACTCCACTAAGTACCATTATAATACTGGTTAGTTGCTACTACAACACTGTATTCTGCTAATCACTGGTATCACTAGATTATATGCGAGTACACTAGCAGGCCAGGAAGATTATTAAAAAACAGCTGACCTGTGGTAAGTTCTGGCGACTTCTGGCACCTGCCTCTATAGGCTTATCACTTCATTTACAAATTCACCTGTTTTCAAATGACACTTTAGCCTTTATCATCAATATACTAGGGAGCCACTGTAGTATACACTATACACTATGTATACTCAATGTTATCAGGGAGACTTGGGAAGCCTTGGATCTGTTAATTCTCCTACACCTGACATCTCTGCTTCAGCCACTGCCAGTCTACTTGACAGTGCACATACCATCCCTGATCCTACACCTGTCAGCACACCTGCCGATACTATTCTAGAATCTGGTAGTAGTGCTTCGACAGCAAGCTCTGAGCCAGGAGTTTCTCCACCAGAGAACGGTGCAGTTAGTGATCAGGGAACTATCACTGCACCTGATCACCTGCTACGCCGAAGTACGAACAGCAGGGACACATCTGTCAGAACTGGTAGAGGGCGGGGTAGAGGACGTGGAGGAGGACGTGGTGGAGGAAGACATCTACAGCCGTCTCACCCTCCACTAACACAGTTCCAGCGGCAGAATCCGAGGACAAATCTGCGAAACACAGGAGGTACAACAAATCCTAGTCCACCCTCCCAGGCACCTAGGCTGTGCTCTCGCTGTCACCGGAAGGGGCACTCTGCCAACAACTGCCTGCGAGATACCAGGTGTAACTACTGCTACAAGAAAGGACATAAGGAGGACCAGTGTCGGAAGAAAAAGGAACTTGACAGACAGGGCCACCTGTTTAGAGACCTGTTCTCAGAACAAACCAGCAGGATCTCTGAATTGGTAAACACTCTCACACGTCACCCACTTAGCTACTCCTATCCCAGCCCATCAGGTGGGATTGGGCCTTATACAAGACCACAGACCTACATCCCTGCAGCTGCCTCAGTACCCTACCTCTCTCAAGGGCAGGCACCTTACATTCCCTACACACCCACCACCTCAAGCTGACCACTTCATCATGAGGAGCCAGTCTATCAGCATCCTGTCGGCCAACATTAGAGGTTTCATTACTAATGTTGGAGAGCTCACACATAGCTTTGTGAACACTCGACGTCCCGACATGATAGCTGTTGTTGAAACATTTTTGGATGACAGGACTCCAGAAAATTTTGCAAGAATTGCTGGCTACACCTCATGGATGAGAAGAGACAGGCAAGGGCAAGGAGGTGGTGTTGCTGTGTGCTTCTCTAAAAGTGTTCATGCCCAGCACATAGATGTTGCCACCCCTACACATCTTGAAATGATGTTCTTCAAGCTCTGTATAAACACTAGTACCTCTGTACTAGCATGTGCAATGTACAGACCTCAGTGGCAACATGCAGACCCTATCAACTTCCTAATGGAAAATATTGACTCCCTTCTGCTACAACACAACTGTCAACATATTATAATTGTTGGTGACCTCAACCAGCACCTTATACAGAGGGACTTTGATGACCTTCTTGCAGTGTTTGACATGAGAAACTTTGTTGATTTCCCTACTCATATCTCTGGCTCCTCCCTTGACCCAGTAGTGAGTGATCTGGCAGAAGGCATAGTCACTTGTCAACCCCTCGGCTACGTTGGATCGTCTGACCACAAGGCTGTTTTTACCACACTTAAGATCCCAACAGAACGAGGTGAGGAGTCCACACGCACAACCTGGCTATGGGAAAGAGGTAATTGGCCAGCCCTTTGCTCTGAGCTCGCCACCACCGACTGGAATGCTCTTCTCCAGGGGGATGTTGACAACCAAGTGAAAGCCTTCACTGGACACATCCTTAATCTGCAACAAGAACACATTCCTCACCGGCAATATGTGACAAAGCCTACAGATCAGCCTTGGTTTGGCTTTCGTTGTAGAGAGGCTGCTACTGCTAAGTACAAAGCATGGCGAAGGTATAAGAGACATCCTACCACCTATAACAGGAACTTGCACATGCAAGCCTGTAGGCATATGGGTGATGTTCAAAAGTGGGCCATTACTAAATGGGAGGTGGACACTAAAAGAAAGTTAGCATCAGGTAGGGTAGGCTCCAAAACCTGGTGGTCCCTGGTCAAGGACAGACAAGGTTATCTGCCTGATGAACTTATTCCACCTCTAAATCGACAGGATGGGACCACCTCTACTAGTAGTCAAGAGAAGGCGGACCTCTTTGCTGAACACTTTGCTACCAAAATGCAAGTTCCTGATCCAGCAAGGGACCCTCCTTGGCTAGCTGCAAGAACTGTGTCAAAACTGTCAGTGGTGACAATAAGGCAGGAGGAGGTGCATTTCCTTCTTAAATCACTTGACCAAGAAAAGGCTGTGGGCCCAGACAAGTTGAGCCCAAGATTGTTGAGAAGATGTGCAGACCAGCTAGCAGCACCTCTAACTCGCATCTTTCAGCACTGCCTAGTACAGTGTAAATGGCCCTCTCCATGGAAAGAGGCAAATGTAGTCCCTGTTCACAAAAAGAAGAGCAGAGCAGAAATCAGCAACTACAGACCAGTGTCACTCCTGTCAATCACTGGTAAGATCCTTGAGACAATAATCTCAAGACAAATGACAGATTTTTTTGACTACCACTCACTACTTTGTGATCGTCAATATGGCTTCAGGAAAGGTTACTCTGCTGCTGATCTGTTGTTAAACCTCTCCACTAAGTGGCACCAGTCACTGGATGAATCCAAAGTCAGCTGTGTGGTAGCACTGGACATTGCTGGCGCTTTCGACCGGGTGTGGCACCAGGGCCTCTTAGCAAAACTTCAAGCACTGGGAATTGCAGGCTCTACGCTATGTCTCCTCAGTGATTACCTTCATGGTAGATCTCTAAGTGTAGTCCTCAATGGAACGGAATCAGCAAGGCATCCTATTGGGGCAAGCGTTCCACAAGGAAGTGTGCTGGGTCCACTGTTATGGAATGTCTACTTCAACGACCTTCTTCATCTCATCCCAGAATCACATGCATATGCAGACGACTGTACACTGACATTCACTTATCCAAGAGAAGAAATGCCAGCTGCTCTAAGCTACATCAATCACCAGCTGAGAGCTATATCAGCTTGGGGAAATAGATGGCAAGTAACATTTGCACCTGAAAAAACGCAAATGATGTTCGTCTCTAGGCACCATGATGGTAATGCTGGCGCAGTAGTAAGGATGAATGGGACGATGTTGGCACCTGGAGAAGAAGTTGATATCCTTGGGGTGAAATTTGACTCCAAACTAACCATGAAGAACCATGTTGTAAATCTTGCAAACAAGGCAGCCAGGAAGCTTACAGCACTTCGCCGTATCTCGCATCTGCTTGACAGTAGGGGTTGCAAGATCCTGTACGAGGCACAAGTACGCTCACACCTTGAGTATGCTCCACTTTCTTGGTTTGCCTGCCCCCCCTCTCATCTGCGACTGCTTGACAGAGTAGAGAACAGAGCAAGACGTCTCATCTCTCGCCTGGACCCATCCTGGATAGATCTGTCATTTCAGCAGAGCCTTCAACATAGGAGGGATGTGGGTGGCCTTACTGTTATGTACATGGCCAATATTGTCAAAATACCACACTTGGATCCACTTCGAGGACAGCGTGAAACAAGCTTTTATGCCACAAGACGGGCAGAAAGCAGCAACTTCACTCTGGCTGTACCCTTCTCCAGAACATCACTCCATCTGAGATCATACATACCCAGGATGACTCGAGTATGGAACACATTCGTACAGCATAATGATGTCAACGAGATAACGTCAGTTGATCAAATGAAAATGCTGGCCCACAGATGGCTCCAACTTCATCCTGTTCCCTACTTGTATGTCTCATAACAAAAATGCTTTCAAATGAGCTGATGTAGGTAACAGCTCTTAGCTTGCCAATAAAGTTAGGAATCCTTAACCTGTAAATAGCTGTCAATAAAGCTAGGGATCCTTAACCTTGTCAAACCCTGTGTAAAAAAAAAAAAAAAAAAAAAAAAAAAAAAAAAAAAAAAAAACCCTTCATGGCTAGCTAACATCTTGTAGCTACTGGGTACTGATGCTGTCTTGTGGGGAGAGAGAGAGAGAGAGAGAGAGAGAGAGAGAGAGAGAGAAAGCCTTCATGGCTAGCTAACATCTTGTAGCTACTGGGTACTGATGCTGTCTTGTGGGGAGAGAGAGAGAGAGAGAGAGAGAGAGAGAGAGAGAGAGAGAGAGAGAGAGAGAGAGAGAGAGAGAGAGAGAAAGCCTTCATGGCTAGCTAACATCTTGTAGCTACTGGGTACTGATGCTGTCTTGTGGAGAGAGAGAGAGAGAAAGAGAGAGAGAGAGAGAGAGAGAGCCTTCATGGCTAGCTAACATCTTGTAGCTACTGGGTACTGATGCTGTCTTGTGGGGAGAGAGAGAGAGCGCCTTCATGGCTAGCTAACATCTTTGTATAGTTATCAAATTTTGCCTCAAAATCAGCTGTTCAGAGAATGGCGGAAATTACTGTAAGATAACTGAGGCTTGATAAAGCTCCTGGAGAGCGAAACGTTGCCACAGGAATAATAGTGTTTGAAGAATTGTCGCTTCAAGAACATAAAGGAAATGCAGTTTAAGCCAGGAAAATAAATTGAATTATAAGAACTTTCAGTACGAGAGGACATCCCATCAATGACACTCTTAAACCGTTAATGGCACTCGTCAGCCATTAATGACACTCATCAGCCAATAATGGCACTTCACATCACTTGTACCTTTCTCTTAGGAAAGTTGTACTCGCAGCTTCTGTGACGGCACTAGGTACACACTGGCTAGGAATCATATTAAGTTTAATTATTCATTATTGCCACATTAGAATGACTAGAATATTTGTAGTTGTTGTAGCTCTTAGAAGATCACTAAATGTATTTTCTGGGACGGAGAAGACAAGGATTTATTATAATTTATAAGTAGAAAATACTTGAGGGTCTGCTGCTCACTTTATACAATATGTAACTAAATTGAGAAGAAAACACGAAGTGTAAAGAAATTGACGTAGTTAAACTGGATGGGTTGTAATTGACGTAGTTAAACTGGATGGGTTGTAATTAACGTAGTTAAACTGGATGGGTTGTAATTGACGTAGTTAAACTGGATGGGTTGTAATTGACGTAGTTAAACTGGATGGGTTGTAATTGACGTAGTTAAACTGGATTAGTTGTAATTGATGTAGTTAAACTGGATGGGTTGTAATTGACGTAGTTAAACTGAAGGAAATATAGAATAAATCGAGTTTATGGTAGAGGCACCATAGGTACAGTTATAGAACAGTGTGTCAACATGCGTGGTCCAAGACTCTTCAGTATTACTACCAGCAAATATAGTGGAACAAAGATGCATCAAGTTACTGCAGGATGTGGTTTTATTACCCAGATTGTGATACTTATGTAAGTTTCTGGGCAGCAACAGCCTGATTGATCAAGAGTCTCCAGGAAAACCTAACCTCATACTTGGCTTTGTGAATAGAACTCAGGTAACCGGTCTCAGGTAGGTGGTGATGGGGCGGGCTGTTCTGGTGATGGAGTAGTGTTGGTGATGGGTGCTGCTGCTGCTGCTGCTGCTGGTAACGGGATGCTGTTGCTGTTTTCTTGCATTATTTTATCATCTTTGTCATTATTATTTCTTCTCTTCATCTCTTGGCTTTCACAGTAGTGTTTCCTGTGTTTCGTGAAGCGGAGACAATATACTTCATGCTTATATTTGAGTTTGCAGGCATACCCCACTTTACAGTGCTTCGCTTTACGGCGTTTCGCTAATACAGCAGTTTTCAAGTATACTCATTCTTCATATATTCAGACTTCCTACAGTAAATATATTCACCATTCACTATAAGCTAAGTACGAAAATATTTTAAAGGACTTTGTGCACTGTATATGTATTTTTCAGACCTAGATCTATTGCTCACTTAATATATGATAATGTAAACATATTGTCAGGCTATTTTGAAAGTGAAAACATGGTTATATTTGAGTTTACAGCTATTTTAGCTTTACAGCAGTAGCTGTAAGCCTAACCTGCTGTATAATCAGGGCCCCTCCTGTGTCTCTGAGGTATCTTAGTCAATAATTGTACAGTATTACATTTATGGACCTGAACATTAAAATGGTATAAAATACCGACAGGTTGTTAGGTAAGACACATATGCAACAGTTAGGTATCTTTATTATGAAACGTTTCGCCTACACAGTAGGCTTCTTCAGTCAAGTACAGAAAAGTTGATAGAAGCAGAAGATACTTGAAGACGATGTAATCGTCATCACTGACCACCTCAAAACTTTAAGGGTGATGGACTGATTACATCGTCTTCAAGTATCTTCTGCTTCTATCAACTTTTCTGTACTTGACTGAAGAAGCCTACTGTGTAGGCGAAACGTTTCATAATAAAGATACCTAACTGTTGCATATGTGTCTTACCTAACACACATTTATGGACCTGCTCCGCATGGGTCAGTAGGCCTGTTGCAGTGTTCCTTCTTTCTTATGTTCTTATAATCATTAATGCAATGCTAACCAATATTGCTTTGGTCTCCCATTATTTATCTAGTGATAGTCTCAAGTGTGATTATTTACACAACATTTCCATCGCCTAATTTTCTTAACATTTCATCAGTGATTTTTTTTTTCAAGAAATAATAGCGAAGACAGAAAAGTTGCAGAACAAGATTTTCTTGGGACATTTTTTTTCCCCAATTAAAAGTTGTTGTGGTACGTGTTTTTGGTACAGGTCTTTGGTACATGTCTTTGGTACATGTCTTTGGTACATGTCTTTGGTACATGTCTTTGGTACATGTCTTTGTCTTCATACTCAGTATTGTTGTCTTTCGTGCAAATAACTACCAGTTAATGGCTTCTTTTACGCTAAAAACAGTTTACAAGTCACAGCCAAAAGGGAACATAACACCAGAATGCTTGTTAGGTAACGGGACACAAATGCAACTAATGTGACATTTTATTGTGGCAACGTTTCGCTCTCCAGGAACTTTGTCAAGTCATAACCACTTGACAAAACTACTGGAGAGCGAAACGTTGCCACACTAAAATGTCACATTAGTTGCACTTGTGTCCTTTTACCTAACACATTGTGGGTAATTCTACCAACATTATTACACGAGAATGTTTGTTTGTGTCAGCGTTTAGGGTGACTCTTAGCACTTTATTACAGTAAAACAGCTCTTATCAAAGACTCCTCTGTATAGGGCGTTGTTTGTAAATGTTATTGAGAAAATTCGTTCAGAAAAGCATAGCATCTGAAAAGGCCTTTACAGTACACGCTATTCAATTTTGGATGCACTGTTTTGGGTTTAAATGTAGATCACTTGAGTACCTAACAGGGTATCACTGTTTAGTGCCAGATAGGAAATGTAATTAGGTACATTGGACAGACAGAAACATCTCTGAAAGCTAGATCACTTGAGTACCTAACAGGGTATCACTGTTTAGTGCCAGATAGGAAATGTAATTAGGTACATTGGACAGGCAGAAACATCTCTGAAAGCTAGATCACTTGATTACCTAACAGGGTATCACTGTTTAGTGCCAGATAGGAAATGTAATTAGGTACATTGGACAGGCAGAAACATCTCTGAAAGCTAGACCACTTGAGTACCTAACAGGGTATCACTGTTTAGTGCCAGATAGGAAATGTAATTAGGTACATTGGACAGACAGAAACATCTCTGAAAGCTAGATCACTTGAGTACCTATCAGGGTATCACTGTTTAGTGCCAGATAGGAAATGTAATTAGGTACATTGGACAGACAGAAACATCTCTGAAAGCTAGATCACTTGAGTACCTAACAGGGTATCACTGTTTAGTGCCAGATAGGAAATGTAATTAGGTACATTGGACAGACAGAAACATCTCTGAAAGCTAGATCACTTGAGTACCTAACAGGGTATCACTGTTTAGTGCCAGATAGGAAATGTAATTAGGTACATTGGACAGGCAGAAACATCTCTGAAAGCTAGATCACTTGATTACCTAACAGGGTATCACTGTTTAGTGCCAGATAGGAAATGTAATTAGGTACATTGGACAGAAACATCTCTGAAAGCTAGATTTCAGCATCTTAAATATTCGGTTCATTGCACACAGTAGCTGAGTGTTCTGTCTTTGTAGTTGTTAGCCAGAAGACACTTACTTGATTGAAACATTCCTGCAGAAGTCATTCACTTATAGTCATATGTTGAACGCTACATTCTCAAATTAACTCTCATAAAAATTGAATTTCAAAAAGCTGAAAAATTGTGCAC